>NC_135505.1:34777366-35077366 GCF_052857255.1 Amblyomma americanum
TAGGTGAAACTTATTGGGCAGATTAATTACGGTAATTAATGGGTCGATATGTGTATTGCTATATCAACGGATAACTACAAAAGCTAAACAAGTGACGCGATCCTGAGCTTGAAATTGAAAAACGAATTTAGCGAAATGCAAGAATAACAGCGGGTGAACGGATGACGTCATATACGGTATAGCGCAATGCAAGTCACGTGACGTAACATGACACCAATGGGCGCGTCGAAAAGGCGCCTATCGAGGCTGCTCTCGCCACAGACGGCTGCGCGACATGGACGGAAATGAAGAAGCGGTCGCAACGAAGAGCTCCAGTGCTAACAGTTGTCCGGAACGCGCTCATAGTTACCGACGCCAAGCGCATCTAGCTGCCCGATACACCAGAGCTTTCGATCTTTAACGAAGTTCAATAGTTAAACCGAGGCTAATTTTTTTTTCGACCACCCTGTTGGGATTAGCCAACAGGCGGTGACTCGATACGTATTGCAGAGAGTTGCAGGTTAGTGCTGCATATGCTATACCTTCTTTCGCGCTGTGTTCCTTGCTGCCGCTGATACGGGCCTTAGAAGACACACCGGAGCTCACGGAATGGTGGGACGAATGCCGCGGTAAGTGCACAGGCATTGCAGAGTGCGAAGACGAGCTACGTTGTGATGGCGTCGTCGACTTCGCCAAGATGGTAGGCGATGCAGCTTTTTCTGGATCCGTGGCGGTCCTGGGTGGCAGTGACTTCGGTATCTACTAATGCGTTAACATTTGAAGGGCCAGTGCAAGCTGCCGTGTGCCAGTATCCAGTAGCAGGCGGAAACCTCCACACCGGGCTACGAATAATCTTAATACACTACCTATGCAAAGTTGACATACTACATCGAATATAAAAGAGCCATAGTTAGCCACCTTGGGTATAACAACCGTTCATAACACCTTAGTATGCCACCTCGAATTTGCTGAACCTAAGTACGCCTCATCACATATATAACGAACTGTCGCGTGTTAACCACAGAATTAACGGACTTTATCGTGTTAAACTCAGATAGAATGAAAAACTGGGCGAGCTGATGAAAGTTATGCATAATGCACACGCAAAAGGATCAGGACAAGTGTGTTTTTTCCTCGTCCTGGTCCTTCTGCGTTGTTCATAATGCTTAACTTTGGATATACCGAACTTTCGTGAGTTATACCTCAGGTATATAGAAACTATTCGCGTCTTGACAACGGATATAATGAGCTTAGTATGCTGACCTCCAATAAAACCAACCGAAGTGCAATATGACTAATTGCAGTGTGTCAACCTCGGATATAAAGTACGCTTATTTGGCTGCTAACGCATTCAAGCGATCCACTGAGAACCGCCAAAGAGATTTTTTTTTTTCAAACTAAAATGTTGCTTCGCGTAGCTCCAGAGGCAATATACATAAAATAACGAATCACGGGGTGTGTCGCCGCAGTATATGTTTACCTCCTTTCGGGCTGCGTTCCTTGCTGCCGTCTTTGTGCGCCGTGGCTGAGGCACCGGAGGCGAGTGATTGGTGCGAAGGATGCCCCGATGAGTGGACAGGCAGCGCGGAATGGGAAGACGAGCTCTGGTGAGAAGGCACTGCCGATTTCGGCAAACTGGTCGCCGACGCATCGTGTATGGGATTCATTGCGCCACCTGGATGACAATGACTTCGTTTTGTTTCCTTTTGTCAGCCGTCTGCTTATATCATGATGCAATTGCGCTTGGAACTATGCTGAGGAAAGTGGTGATAATGGCTGCCAAGGGCACAACAAGGAGAACCTTGTAACGTGCAATGTGTTCATTGCTATTTCACCGCAACAACAAGGAAAGCGCGAGCAGCAACGGTTAATGCAGTTGATTGATTAAGTGGTTGATTAATTGATTGATTGATTGATTGATTCATTGATTGATTGATTGATTGATTGATTGATTGATTGATTGATTGATTGATTGATTGATTGATTGATTGATTGATTGTAAGTAGTCTGGAGACAACACTAAACTACGACCTTCCCCCAACCCCTGCACAAACTCCATTGCTTTCCCAGGAGAATTATCCCCAAAAGCAAGCTGTGTGGCCAGTAAAAAGACACCCTACCTCATATACTACACGAATGTCCTCCGGACAAACACCGGAGGAATTGCAGCTCTTGAACACCGAAACCTGGGAGGCCGAGTTACTCGGCTCCATCTGGATGAGAATTCCGGGTAGTGACACGAGCCATAGAGGTCGCAGAGCGCCAAGAGCTCATGGCCAACTGACGGGGTCTGACCCCGCCCCTTCTCTCCACTACAGTCTAACGAAAAAGTCCTTTGGGCCGACGATATAAAGTTTCGCCACCAAAAAGAACCAACTTGTGTTCCATGTCTAAAGTTGCTTCATCATTTGCGCAAAGGCAGTAGATATAATTAATCGTAAATTGAAGCCTCATATGGTCATATGGTTTTTTTGTCTCAAATGATCTGCCGCAAATCGAAGCTCCGAGTTGAATAAGCGCCACGCTTGATGGCGCTCCCACGGATGGCAGCAGCAGCACTATCCCCCCCCCCCCCCAATGTGTAAAAACAAGATACGGGACTATAGGCATAGTTATCAGATTGTACTAGTCCCTGTCGCTACAACAATAAATCAGAATCGACGCCCATCATTCCTGTGACCCAGCGATCCCCAACGCCTAAACAATGGAGTCTATTTACATGGCCGATTCCGCCCTAACTGATCATCTGTGTGCTGAACCCCACTTGACATGAAACGACCTCACATGCACACAAGCAGCGCCATTCTACCCCCTTCCTCCACCTCCCCTCGAACACGCTCACACACACCCGCAAGTTGCATGCAGTGAGGACTGCAAATACCGACAATGACTACACGACGAAGAGCAGGGTTTCTCCTGCTTCTTCTGCCTTTATATTTAGCTCCCTCACCGTTCTCGCACAGCTGCGGAGAAGAAGGGCTGTGCTCTGCGACCGTGTCCGCCTTGACGCTTTCGTAACCATAAGCAGCCGCTTACCTCTCGGGAGACGAGCCGAATGCCAGCCGTCTTCTTCTTCACCCCAGGTATATGGCAAGCCGTCAACGTCTTTGCTTTTTCGTCTTCTATGAGATTCTGCACGAGAACAGAGACGGAGGTTGCCCTCGCGCTGGAGTTGCCATGCATAGCACTACACTCCTTTAAAGCAGAGACGAAATATTAAGCGTGGAAATTATAAGACAGCCGGTTCGCGGAGGAAAGCTGGGCTGTTTAGCGTTGAATTGATCGAGTTAATAAAATGAGCGCTAGCTAATGAAGAGTCTGTAACACCCCTCGCGCTGCGCTCTGGTCGCAGGCCACGGCACGGCGCCGGAAAAGGAAGAAGTTGGCGCTAGGCCGCCGCAACACGAGCAGCGCAATAAAAAAAGGCTGTTCGAACCAGAACAATGTCGGAGCTGGTTCTTGCAGCTAGTCTGCAAGTCAGCTTCCACCAGCGGAGCCCTAGATTGGGGGACCCGGTCGCCGGCTATTCCGAATTAGTCACCTAAATAAAAGCTTTCTCTACCTCTACTCACTTTAGCTACAAATCATTCGCATGAACGAGTTAAGCCACATTACCGCAGCAGCCACGCCACCACACAGAAACACGCATAGCGCGCAGTACGCTACCGGCGAGTGAGACCCAACATGTCGCCGCGAGGGAAAAATAGCGCCGCGGGGTGGTACAAACATTGGTTTGGTTTGGGTTATGGGGGTTAACATCCCAAAGCGACTGAGGCTGTGAGAGGCGCCATAGTGAAGGGCTCCGGAAATTTCGACCAGCTGGTGTTCTTTGACGTCCACTGAAATCGCACAGTACACAGGCCTCTAGAATTTCGCCTCCATCGAAATTAGACCGCCATGGGTAGAAACGTTCGTACAAAGTGTGTCCGTACTCTATACAAAAGAGAAGGCGCGGCCATCGAGGCCTCTGCGCCGGCGGGTCGGAGCTGTGTCCAGGCTGGAGGTAGACAACCGTGAACGGGTGCCCACAAAACGTATTCGGAGCACAAAAACCACAAAAAAGCTTAGAAAGGCTTGCTGTCTAAGCATGCAACCAAGAATTCAAAAGCGCGAACGGCACTTCCTTATGCAATGATCACATGACACACATTAATTCAGGTTTCCTATGCTTTTTAGTTCATCGGGAAGTTTTTCCCATGGCCATGTTGAAGAGAAGTGGCGACAGCACCTTCCTTTGTGGGGTGCCCTTGCTTCCCAGTTGTATTTCATCCGACTGGGTTTCCTGAAAATTTATACTTGCATTCCGATTTGTAAGGAAGTGTTTTATGTAGCCGTAGGTCTTTTGTCCTACCCCAGCCTGGATGAGCCAATCTATACAGATCCGTGTTTCACATTATCGAAGGCCTTTTTTAGCTCAAACCCTAGGATGACTTTGACGCCGTTGTTTTTAGAGTGAGTGATGTTTTTAGTAGCATCATGACATCCTGCGTGCTGAGACGAGGGCGGAAACCATGCATCTCACCTGGCCAGAGCCTGTTTTCTTCCATATAGATCGATATTCCAGTTTGGGCGACGTGTTCCACGAGTTTGTCTACGCAGGATGTTAGAGATATGGACAGGATATTTTTTATTTGCGGCTTCTTCTCTGGCTTCGGAATGATGAGAAATGCGGCTTCTTCTCTGGCTTCGGAATGATGAGCAATTTGCCGTTTTCAACAAAGGAAAAATTTCTCCTTTCTCCCAGCATTCATGCATGTAACCCGTTATGGCTGTTCTTGAGTTATCGTCTTGGTTTCGTAGCATGCTTTTCGTTATCCCATCTGGGCAGGGGCCGATCTTGGTTCGAGTAACTATTTCCTGCCCCCCTTCGGCCTCTGTGATGGGTGCGTCTAGTGTTTTATTTCAAGCCCCTTGGTTGTCGGGGACTTAGCTCTTACTTGTATCCACTACGTAGGTTTTGACCAATTTGCTCATTAAGCTTTCATCGCGATACTTTTCGCACGACGACTAACCTGATAAAGGTTAGGCACGCTGTAAGGGAAGGAATGTTTCCGACGCGCCGTGACGACAATTAAAACCGCGTGTTCCGTTAAACATTAGGCTTAAAGCTGCTTCGAAAGGGGTTGCCCTAATTCGAAGCCCTCGTGTGAAGTGCAAACCGCATAATGTGTGATAACAGCGCCTGCAAACAATGCGAAGCATGCTCTTTCTCCCCGCGTGTTTCCCGGTAACGATTGCAGTTCCGCTTTCATGTCGTTGTCGTAAGCAAAAAAAAAAAGCTGCCGCCACCGTCTGGAAAGAGTTAAATTTACGAGTGTTAGCTGTTTGGCAGCGCCATCTATCGTGCATGCGATGTATTACCACGCGATTAGACTAATTTTCCATACATCACGGCGAGCGGGCCCCTACCGCCTTGAGGGCGGATATTTTTGACCAATTTGCGTATATTGGTAATTGGTTTTCGGGGAAAAGAAATGGCGCAGTGTCTGTCTCACATATCGGCTGACACCTGAACCGCGCGATAAGGCAAGGGAGAAAGGGGGGACTGAGAGAAGAACGGAAGAAAGAGGAGCCGTAGTGGTGGGCTCCAGAATAATTTAGACCTCCCGGGGATGTTTAACATAACATCGCAGGGCACACCGGCGCCTTTGCGTTCCGCCTCCATCGAAACGTGGCCACCGCGGTCGGGTTCGAACCCGGGTACTCCGGATCTGTAGCCTAGTGCCCTAACCACTGAGCCACCGAGGCGGGTACGCTCGTCCTGTCCGCTTCTCTTCTGTGTCCTGTCCCCTGTGTATTTTTACGTCCCTCATCGCTCACTCCTAAATTCATAACCTATATACGCTAGCCTATCATCTCTGACACATCAGCGTCTTTTTTTTTTCTTCTGAAGAACACTTTACATCCTTCCTGCAATATTGTGATGTCAGTGCACGTTAAAGATCCCCAAGTCGTCGCAACCCACTCGTATAGGTAACTCCGTTACACGCGATACGTGTCCGGACCTCACCTTTACGAAAAATATTCGCTATGCAGATTGGAGGAACACCGAGGAATCCCTCGGTAGTGACCACTGCATAATTACCACTACAATCCATACCAAGCCACTCACAAGACCACAGGGCAATGCAAAACTACCCGACTGGACCAAATTTAGGAACAGTTACACCAATCCTCAATCGATAATGGACCAAGGATACTCAACGTGGTCCCAACACCTAGTATCCCACTTGAAATCAGTCGAGCAAACTGTTCAACTCTCAGAGGCGAGCCCGGCGGTGGATAACCACCTCCTCCACCTCTGGGAGGCACGACACAGCCTAGTCCGCCGCTGGCGTCGTCAAAAACACAATCGGAAACTCAAAATTCGAATTGCGGATATCACCCAACAGGCGGCACAATACGCGGCCCAACTCGCCGACTCCAATTGGGTGCACCGATGCAACACTGCAGCTCGGCAAATGTCGGGTCGGTGTACGTGGCGCCTCTTCCGCGCTCTTATTGATCCGGCACAAACCCGTACTGAGACACAAAAACAGCTTCAAAGGGCTATACATAACTTCACTGGAGACACGGCCAAACTGGCCGATGCGCTCCGCGACCAATATTTGAGTATACACCAGTATCCCCGTGGTCAGGCGTACTCGTATGCAGGTTCCGAGAACGCGGATTTGGGTCAACCGTTCCAGCTCCATGACCTAAAAGCGGCCCTGGCTAAAATGAAGCGAGGTACAGCACCAGGCCGGGACAAGGTGACGGTAAAGCTTATTGCCAACCTCCCAGATCCCGCCTACGAAACTCTCCTCGATTACTTCAACACTATCTGGATTGGAGGCACACCACTCCCCATAGATTGGAAAACGGCACTAGTAACTTTCATTCCCAAGCCAGGTAAAGCCATTAACACCGACAACCTCCGGCCCATCTCCCTCACTTCGTGTGTGGGGAAGCTGATGGAGACTATGGTCCGCGACAGATTGTCGGCTTTCCTGGAACAACAAAACCTTTTCGCAGACACCATGTACGGTTTCCGCCCACACCGGTCCGCACAAGATGTCCTGTTGCAACTTCACAAGGAGATTCTCGACCCCGTCGAGCACCCCAGCAATGATAAAGTAGTCGTCGCACTTGACCTGCGGGGGGCTTTCGACAATGTGACCCACGAGATCATCCTATCCCACTTGTCGCAAACACATTGTGGGCGCAATACTTTCAATTATATCAAACAATTCCTTACAGATCGTCAATCCTATATCCGGCTACAAGACACAGAATATGGCCCATATCAACTTGGTACACGAGGGACCCCACAGGGAGCTGTCCTCTCGCCATTACTATTTAATCTGGCCATGATGAAGCTCCCTACCCAGCTGGCGGAGGTCGCCGGTGTGCAGCACGCTCTGTATGCGGACGACATCACCCTCTGGTCAACACAACAATCGGTTGGAGACATCGAGACCAACCTGTAACAAGCGGCAGCTATAGTGGACGAATACGCTCGTCGCTGTGGTCTTGAATGCTCCCCGAGCAAATCTGAATTTGTGCACATACGCCCCAACTCAAAGTGCACAACCAAAATTGCCCTTTCCCTACTTAGCGGACCGATACCTGAACACGCGGAGATCCGGGTACTGGGGCTTTTCATTCATCATAGGCGCAAGATAGACACTACCCTAAACAAGTTACGTAAGGTGGGGGACCAGGTGGGTCGGATGCTCCGCCGGGTGTCCAATAAAAGGGGGGGGACTACGATGCAAAGATGCTCTGCGGCTGGCCAATGCATTCGTGACCAGCCGGATTTTATATTCGGCTCCCTACCTCCACCTACGCAAATGCGATGAGAATGCCTTAGAGGTAGTTCTCCGCAAGATTTATAAGAGAGCGCTCGACCTCCCCATAACGACGTCCAACAAGCGTCTCCTCGGTCTGGGGATGACCAACACCTTTGGGGAGTTACGAGAAGCTCATCTTAACAATCAATACTTGCGCCTAAGCAAAACACCTGCGGGGAGCCGCCTTCTAACCCGCTTACACATTTCCTACGCAACACATACAGAAGAACGGGTCCGCATCCCTGAAGCCTGGCGCTTTGCACTCCAGGTGCGACCCCTTCCGAAGAACATGACTGCAGACACCCATGATGGTCGCCGTCTCGCGCGGGCGGAGGCTATTTCTCAACAATATGGCCACAAGCCAGGTGTCTTCTATGTGGATGCGGCCGGCCCGCACCATGGGGGTTGGTACACGGCGGCCGTCATCCACCAAAACACTATAGTTCAGGGCCTTACTTTCCGTGCCCCAAACATTACATTTGCGGAAGAGATCGCCATTGCACTGGCCGCCGCAGATCCAGAGTCCCGAGTCATTATTACGGACTCCAGGGGCGCCTGCCGCAATATTGAGCAAGGGTACATTCCAGACCGTGCTTTCAAAATTCTCCACGCATGCGATTACACAGGGTTTCCGACCCATCGTACCATCGTGTGGGCTCCGGCTCATGCGGGTCTTGGGGGGAACGAGGCAGCCGACGCTGCCGCCCGCGCGCTTACTCACCGGGCGTCGCCTCATCCGCAGCCTTATCCGGAATTCAATTTCAATCCGGCCATCACCTTTAAAGAGATCACCTCTCTTTATCAAAATTTTCATGGTCTCTATCCCCCTCCCTGTAAAGGCCTCACCAGGGTGGAGGAGCGCTGGCTTCTCCGCCTCTATACCAATACTGTACTGTGCCCGGCAGTACTTAAGCACTTCAATTCTTCTTTCTCGGGCGCGTGCCCACACTGTGAGGAGGAGTTCTCGGACACCTACCACATGGTGTGGGCATGCCCTCCCAATCCTGCCTACCCACCCCACCTCCACCCCACTCGAGAGGCCTGGGAAGCTGCCCTGCGCGGCTGCTCCGAACTCCATGCCCAACAGGCATTGGTAGCTAGAGCCCGAGCCGCTGCGGAAGCTACAGGGATCCCGGACTAGGGCTGCCTCCTAGTGTTTGTAAGGGACGGGCCCTTCCGGTTCGCCCCATCGACCTCTCACTGTAAATAGAAATAAAAGTTTTCCTCCTCCTCCTCCTCCTCCTCCTCCTCCTCCTCCTCCTCCAAGTCGTCGAAGTTATTCCGGAGCCCCCCTTCTACGGCACCTCTTTCTTCCTTTCTTCTTTCACTCCATCCTTTATCCCTTCTCTTACTGCGCGCTTCATATGTCAGCCGGAATGTGAGACAGATACTGCTCTATTTCCTTTCCTCAGAAACCAATTGTCATTTTCATTTCAAACACACACGCGCGCGCGCGCGAGAGAGAGAGAGAGAGAGAGAGAGAGAGAGAGAGAGCAATTTTGATATATCACATGGAATTATATGTATTTTGAATTTGAAACACGTATTTGCAGTACCTAAACTCTATTTACACTTATAGGACGTAAAATACTTCGCGCAATATGTGTAGTTTGACGTCTTATTACCTTGCAACGGATGATCACAGGAATGTTAATGTAGTATCGTCGCTACCCTCGGAAAGCATCCAATGATATGTATAG
The DNA here is from genome assembly GCF_052857255.1 of Amblyomma americanum. Classification (NCBI taxonomy): domain Eukaryota; kingdom Metazoa; phylum Arthropoda; class Arachnida; order Ixodida; family Ixodidae; genus Amblyomma; species Amblyomma americanum. Next base: position 34,786,878 of record NC_135505.1, read on the forward strand.
CGTTCTGTTTCAGAACATGGAAGTCTATCAGTTACGAGTGCAGGAAACTTGCAGTCAAATGTTTCGCTACGTGTGCAACTGCTTCGTCGTCCCCAATACTCTTTTCATATTGGTGAACGCCCGTTTTCGGTAAACCGTCAGATATGTTGAAAAAGTGAGGAACGCCATGTGGTGAAGCGGCCCCAGGTGGTCTCAATATAAAATAAATTTAGGCTAGTTCGTTTCGCACAAGCTCTAACTTGCAACAGAAGGTTTATTGACGCAGAATGGAACTAAACACACGTTGACAAGATCCATAATCTGGTAATGTTCACAATACGCTTTGCAATATCGGAGTCTCGCGGTCCAATATTTCGATAGAAGGTGTACTAACGAACGTAGCGTCAGATTTGCCAACGATAAATGCTCCTATCTCCTTGACAGTTTGGTTCTTGTGCGGTAAGACGCTTCACTGTGGCCTAAAGATGCTCAAGTTAGAATACGGACACGCTTCCGCCAACGTTTGTGCTCAATGAAGCGCCCATTTAAACAACGGCCTGGTTGTCCGAAACAACTGCTGGCTCAGGATAGGGGAAGTCTTGTCGGATGCGTTTACTCCTCATACGTGAACACCCACATTCGGTAGACGACCGCATATGTTGAAATAGAGGGTTGGAATTTGGCGCAGTCAACCGTAGGACCAAAATGATTCGCCATCCCAGAATTTCGAAGCACAAAGCTTCACTACGCCAGCGTTCGAACCGTCAGCGGGCCTCAAATTATTATCTTGAATTTAGCTAGAGGTCCGCGGGGCCGCAAGTTTGACCTTTAATGTAGCTGGAGGTCAACCCATATGCATAACTTGTGCTAGTCAGCTGCAGCAGCGACACAGGCGGCTCTTACACCAACTATCACGACTCTCACCCTTGACCTTGACCTCTCACTTCTGACCTTTGAGCTTGACCTTGACCTTTGGTCAAGCGGGAAAGCATCTGCCCGCATCGTATGCGCCGGTCATGAAAGTTGGTTCTGCACGGGTACTGATCCGGAGTTCCCGGGTTCGAACCTCATCACGGCGGCTGCGTTCTTATGGAGGCAAAACGCTAAGGCGTCCGTGTGCTTTGCGATGTCAGTGCACGTCAAAGATCCCCAGGTGGTCGAAATTATGCCGAAGTCCTCCACTGCGGCACCTCTTTCTTCCTTTCTTCTTTCACTCCCTCCTTTATCCCTTCTCATCCTACGCGCTTCAGGTGTCCGCCGGAATGTGAGACAGATACTGCGCTATTTCCTTTCCTCAAAAACGAATTGTCATTTTCATTTCACACACACACACACGCGCACGTGCGCGCGCGCGAGAGAGAGCAATTTTGATATATCACATGAGAATATATGTAATTTTGAATTTGAAACACGTATTTATACACCTTAAACTCTATTTACTCTTAAAGGACGTAAAACGCTTCGCGCACTAAGTGTAGTTTGAGCGCTTACTACCTTGCAACGGATGATCACAGGTATGTTAATGTAGTATCGTCACTACCCTCGGAAAGCAACCAATGATATATATAGCGTCCTGTTTCAGAACATGGAAGTCTATCAGTTACGAGTGCCTATCTCAATTAGCACTTTGCTCCCTCAGCCCCACTAGCAGGGAACCTGCAGTCAAAAGTTTCGCAACGTGTGCAACTGCTTCGTCGTCCCCAATACTCTTTTCATATACGTGAACACCTGTCTTCGGGTCCTCGGTACACCGTCAGATATGTTGAAAAAGTGAGGAAGGCCATGTGGTGAAGCGACCCCAGCTGATCTCAATATAACAGAAACTAACCCCCGAATGCAGAAATGTAACTTGGCTCGCGCTTCGACTCAACTTCGGCAAGTCGAGTCGAAGCACCAAGGCGGCTTCAGAACGGCCAAGTTGGGTTTCGTGTTTCATAGATGCTCAACCTGACTTGCTTCGTCAAGTTAAGCGCGTGCTTGAAAGCGAGGGCGCATTGCTCGTCTGGGGATGAGAGTATTGAACAATCTATTATAATAATGCCCATTTTGCTCCTATAAAACAACGCATCTCGTTCAGCAGTCATAAACAGGCACTAGGTGTGAGTGACCTGCATAAAATTGCTAACAATAAAAACTACATTTCAGTGCTACCCGGTGCTTCCACTTGATTGACGTTTTTGGCTGGCAACGTGCTCCACATTGAGCCAATCCTAGTTGAGCCATAGCCAGTTTTTCCCATGCTTTTCCTGCTCCCAGCGGAGACCAGCGCCTCAGTTCACGTTCGAGGAAAAGGAATTGTTATTGTGTTTTGTTAACGCACGTCGGCATATATTAGAGTGCAAAAAAACCGATGTGTCGTCGCTGGCAAAAAAAAAAACGCCACTTGGAAGGAAATTGCCGGGCTGTTTAACAGCAATCACGGGGTGACCCGACGTGACCCCAATCAGGTGAAGAAATGCTGGGCCAACCTAAACAAAAGTCGAAGGAAGAGGACGCGAGGAAAAAGAGAGATCGCCACAAGACAGGTGAGCGCGGCTTGCAGGCCGTTTACAAATGTTTGTTCCTGCATGCTTTGTATGCCATGGATAAGGGCATGATTATTCCACTTGGGTCGGCGTAAGCAGCGTGTACTGGAATGCATAGTTTTTTAGGAACAGTGTGATAACACGTAAATGGGCACGTAATAACGTTTCGGTGCAGTGTACACTGCTTGATTTACAAACGCACATGAATGCAGCCTGCGTTAATCGTGTAAATAATGCCCAAGCAGTATCCTGTACAGCCTCCGTAATTTTTAAAAACTACAGAGAATGTTTGCTACATTCAAGTCAGTACGAAGGCATGCGATTTCTGCTGCATAGAAGACTATGATGAGCGGGCAGTGCAGTGGGACGGAGGGCTCACGCCTGGCCAGCAGCGAACTGACAACGGACGATTTTGCTCGGAGTTGGTACCATTCGCATACTATCGCGCCGCGAAGCCAAATTGGGTGCACCGTAGACCAGACAGTGTCTACACTGGCGACCTTCATGTTCATGAGGAAACTTGCCGCGCTATTGACAGTTGCTTGGTACTATTGAATATCCGGAAGGCTGTACATACAGCTACCTACCTTTACTCATTCCTGGCACTGCTGGGACGGGTGGCACAAAAACGTAGCGAAAACAACACACAGTTGCATGCATTGGTGTGCCTTTGGTTGCTTTTGTGTGGCACTTCATGAACAAAATATTTTAATGGCGCATTGTCTATAAATTAAGAGTAGCTTCACTGTGTGCGGTGTCTTTTCTTTTCAGGAGGAGGGTCAGCTCAATGCACTGTGAGCGCTCAAAGTGAGCAAGTCATTGCTGTTGCCAGCCACATAATGACCAGGGTAGGCAACCAGACTGACTCTGATGGAGGCATCGACCTGCCACCAGTGGCAAGTTTGCCTGTTATAAGATTGTTGCAGCCAATGGTGGATGGAGCAGGCAATGAAGAATTCCGTTATGCAGGTAAAGAAAGCACTTTGCATGTTGTATAAAAACAGCACTCCTCTCTTTATATTCCTTTGATGACAATGGCAGCGTGTACTGTCAATTGACGCTGTTTCAATGTTTTTTATTGCCTTGAACCTGCTATCAGGACTGTACAGTTCATCTACAACAAATTATAAAAATCTCATTTAATACAACACTGTGGAAAGCTGCTCTACATGTGGTTGGCTGAATGTTTGTGCAGATAAAGGCTGCATTGGTTGACAGTGCGAAAGGATGACCTGCTCCAAGCTGCATGTTGTTGGACAGCACTCTGAAGGCATTTTGACTTGACGGCTTATATTCATGTGAGTGGTATGCTGTGTTCCTGTAGCGGAAGGCGAGGAGTTGGTTAACCGTCGGACACCGAGGGAGCAAGCATTCAGTGCTGCAACCTGAACTGCATTCATTATGACATTCTCTCCTGATGATGTTTTTGAGTCTTGTTTGCCATTCCTGCCTCACTTTAAACGAATGCCAACTTTAATGCAGTTTCATTATGCATGCACTCCTTCACATAAATTTTCATATTTCTGTGTACTTGTACATGATGGTGCTCCAGGGATAAGGTAACAACATTCTTGTTGTGAATAATGGTGCAGCTTGCCTATATGTAATGCTCAAAGCCTTTTCGAATTTGGCTGCTAGTTTCAAGGAAATTGTGCAATGCAGAGGTTTCACTCGAAGCGCATGTTTTCTGTAGCCCTCAGGCTCAGGCTGCAGTATTTGTCACCTTTCTTGTATGCCTCACCTTGGCATTGGTGTCGCATATATGCGGCCAAGCAAGCAGGTAGGCATTACAAGGAAACCTTTGCAAAAAAAAATGAAAGTGGAATAGCTCAGCTACTCCAGGATATACAAAGTGAAAGCTGTCGGCGTCCATTGGCATTGACAAAGTTCTAGACGCTGATGATTTTGAAGAAAGGAAGGGCATATAACTGGCTCCCTGGGCCAGAGGACACGCATGAGTACAAACTAGCAAATATACTAAAATTGAAAAGAAACCCATTGAATGAGCAAAAAAGCTGCAGGTGCAGAGTTAGAGGATAACCACATGTGTAAAACTCGGGGCCTGCGTGACTATCACTACTGTATCAGCAGAAAAAAATAAAAAGAGGTCATCAGACATAATTCAGAGTGAAAGGTGAGGAATATGGCAGAACCAAACAGAATGACTAAACTGGGGCCCCCAGAAACAACGGCAGCTATTTGGCGCCGAGAAGGGCAAGTGGTGCCTTATATAAGAACATTATAAAGCTTTCGTTATGTCTCTTCACCAATTGACCCAACAATCTGTGCTGTTGAGGCAGACAGCTAATGTGTTGTAAGCTTAGATTTGTCCAACTAATTTTTACCTTTTCTTTATTACAGAAGACGACTGGGAACCTCCGCTCGTGGATGAGCCGCAGTCACCAGCGGCTGCTGTTGGTAAGAGTGGGGCAACTCCAGAAGCAATTGAGCAGGAGAGCAATCTCTTTTTTCCTGCTGTGCAACCTGCTGATGCTTCCAGCACAGCTGCAGCAGGCTGCAGCAGTGCTACAGCTGCTTCTGGAGCTGCCGCTGGTCCCACTACTGCTGAAGCAGTGGCCACCGGTGACGCTGGCAGGGCTCCAAGAGGGCGGATGGCCCTTTCAGAAAGGTCTCTGGCAGATGAGAACGACTATAGAGCGGCCTTACTGCGCGAAGAGCATGGACTGCGTCTTCAGCTGATGCGAGAGGACCCCAACAGTATTCTGCAAGAGCGGCAGGAGAAAAAACTCCTTGATATCCAGAAAAAAAAATTGGAATTGGAAATCTTAGAAATTGAAAAACAAATCAAACTTGAACAGCTTCGTAGGCTGCGAGAGGCACCAGAATAAACGGTGCCTATGACTGAATGAAACTGGAATGCTGTGTGAATGCTTGCACAAATATTATGTGGCAAATCCACACAACTACACTTCATTTGCACATGTACCGGTTTAAGCACATGACTCGGTGGGAACAGACATACAGCCCCGTCACCAGCTTGCATGCAAGTCTGACAAGCTATCGCATAGCAGGAGGCAGGTAGGATGGTTGCGTGGTACTTATGCTGCTATGGCTATATGGATCTTTGTATGCAAACAATTTATTCATAGAAATACGCATTGCTGTATGCTACAAATATGGCTGCTCTAGGATGGAAAAACCTCCCCTGGCATTGCTTGCAAAACCAACCAGTAGAGAAAATTGCAGGCCACATTGTTAATGTTTCCATGTATAAAAAGTCAACAATATTGGCTCACGCAAGTCAACACCACATAAATGCTCAAAGGCCAACACCGCTCTCTACTCCTTCCATTATCTTTGCTGTCTCATCTAACCTAAACCCTCGCAGCTAGTGCCTCCTACTCAAGAACCGAAACCGTTAAAGAATGCGATTCCTCATATGCTGTCTACAAGGTGGGCCCATAGCTTGAGTCAATACAATGCCACAGCCTCCCGCTTTGCTGAAGTAATCTATTGCTTCAAAAATATGGCCACCACATTCCTGTGACAAGCCGCACTAGGCATGACAAAAAAGACTATAAAGAAGCATGCATCAAAAAAACACTTGCTGATGGCACCCACGTTCTGCTATTTCGAACCCCGCCAAACCATGTAACAATTTCAAAACATGCCAGTTCTCGATGAGTGGAATCAGCACAGTTCCAAGAAGGCCGGCTCAAATGCAAAGCCAGATTTAGGCTGTGACAGCCAACCAGTAACTGCATGTACAAATCAAAAGAACCGCTAGTCCAAGTGTTTGCATGTAAAAGATTTCACTACAACACTTGCGAGCTAGAAGTAGCTACCTAGTCATATCACAAACCATTCATTGAACCCACAGAACAAAAAGTTGCAAACACTACTGGGGTCATAAATTATCTTTCAGTGGTCCACCATGACTGCGGCAGCAAGGCGTTCCCAAACATCAGTAGTGCCCGCACACAATGATCTCGACTAACTGTTGGTGTTGGCTCATGACGACTCACTTTATGATCTAGGGTTTGTATTCAGCCATGCAAAGCAAGGCACCTAACAAACACCAGGTGCATTTGGCTAGAGAACAATGAATATTGAGTGCAACTGCTCGCAGACAGATTGTGTAGCCTTAGCAAGAGTTACAGGAGTTCTATGTACGACCATGACCTTTACACTTGGAAATTAAAAATTCTCACAGGTCACACACTGTAGGTTGGTATGTTTCACCATGACACAACAATGCCTGGAATCCTCTCCGCACATATGCTGCTTCTTTCGCTTCTTTCTCTGTGCCAGTTACTGCCCGTTATGCAACTTTGTTGTAAGAGATTGAGCTGGACGAGGCATGTGGATCATGTCAGGAAGCCCATTTCAGACCTAAAGAATCGACCTTTTGCACCATACTATGACAACAACCAACTCCCACTTTGAACAGAGACGAGAGAGAGCGACAATGCACAACAAACCACTCGAGCATCGTTCCTTGAAAAGAAGGCTCCAGTGTGACAGCTGAAGGTTCGACCGTTCTACACCATCTTGAAAGCAAACCAAATGAAAAGAATACACTCATGTTTTTTTTACCTCAATACAGCCAAAAAAAAGTGAGAAATTTAATAATTGATTCATAACACACCTCTGTTGGCAAGCCAGAAAACAAAACTTCGCAGTGATCTGGAATTTCATCATTGTAGGCAATTGGGAACGTCTCGTTTTGTTGTAAAAGGGATATTTGAAATTAATGATTGTGCAATGGGTTTTCCGGGCGAAAAGTACAAAGCGCAGAACAGCGTTCACAGACAGTCAACGGTTCCAGCAGCACCAACCCGAAGCACGCGCTTGCCGAGAGCAGTCCCACTGCCACATGGGCACTTCTTTGTCATTACAATTGTGACATAAAAACAAATTTATACTCAACACATGGAAGACATGCAAGAGCCCAAGCTTGAAGTGCAAGCCGGGTGAAAGTAGAAAAGACGAAGTAGCAGAACTACTTGCTGTGAGGAACCTGAATTCCATGCCGCTACCAAAGCAGCCACACAAATGTTTGCTCTGTGGAAAGGTGCACAAGCCCTGCGACTGCTCCACCTAAGGCCTAACTGTTGTACTTTACCAAATATGGTAATTTTTCACATGCGTGTAAGCAAAGCCGCCAAGGCAGCAGCTCTTAAACAAATGAACTGAGCGCCATTAAGACCCTCAGCAGCAGGGTCAACAAGAGCTTTTCTGGTATTCGCCTCTGCAAGATCAATACAGCGTTCTTGAAAAATAGCATTTGAAATAGAACACTATAGCAAGAAATCCAGAACCTAGAAGTGGAAGAGTAGCAGTTTGTTAATGCAACAAGCTCGCAACTTAAAAGCTTCCGAAGCTGAGAAAAAAATCTAGTGTAAAGGGGTGTATTCGCAGTGAAGGTCTGCGGTCGTAGATCAGAGAGCGTCATGATGAGCACACTCTCAGGAGTCACTCAGGATCCCCAGCTGCACTTCGTCGACCTCTTCGTCCCGCCGCTTGAACTGCTGCTAGTCGTTCCCATTGCTCTAACATTTCTTTAGTTCCTGCACAAAAGTTGGGATACGGGTAGCATGAGCAAGTGCGCATTATAAACATGCTTTATTCAAAATGCATGGGACAGTGTTGAGGACTGTGCATTTCTTACCTATGTGAAGCTCTTCTGGATGAGCACCCGTCGTGCCTGCATTCCCGACAAGCTGTCGCTGACACCATCAACAGGTGGCAGGTGCTCTGGCCGCCTCGCTGCTGTCGTGCTGGTGCAAAGCCGGTGGAGCGTCCTGGATGGGAGCGCTTTCAATAGGAGGCTGTGGCTCCTTCATCAAACATGCAAAGTTCTGCAGGGCTGCATACGCTGTGATGATCACTGCAGCTTGTTTCGGCTTGTGCTGGAGCCCCATATCCAGACAAGGGAAGAGGCGCTTCCAGACACCGAATGTCCTTTCGACCACATTCCGTGTCTTTATGTGGGCTTTTTGGCACCTGCACATATAAAGGAATACTGCGTTGATTTAATGCCACAGCACGAAAGTGTGGTCAAGCTTTGTCAACTTTGTCATGCACTGTCATTGAAAACATTAACTAACCTTCCTTGCGGTGAATTTGCACAGTGATTGCGTGGTAATATAGCGCCTAGAATGTAGTGCTACTCTTCATGGAGCATGGAGAACGAAGCTACCCTCTTCATGGAGTACAAAGCTACATTATAAAGCAGTACTAAAACAAAATGCTGGGCCTCGATCGCATATACCGAAGAGACACATTTCGCTATGTGGGACGCCGTAGTGAAAGGCTCCGGAAATTTCTACCACCTGGGGTTCTTCAGCGTGCACCGAAGTCGCACAGTACACAGGCCTCCAGCATTTCGCCTCCATCGAAATGTGAACGCCGCGGCCGGGATCGAACCCGCGTCTTTCGGGCAAGTAATCTTGTGACTGTACGTTCGTAGCACCGCGGGGAAATAAATAAAATGACAGCACGTACACGACGCGAACGAATACGAATGAGCTGAACAGTGGTAACTGTTCAGAGAATTTCAATTTTCATTGCTCACCTGCACATTGATGGAGAAATAGCCTTTGCGGTTCCGGTAGACTTCCGAATCTGCACCACCCGGGCTGTTGATGCGGACATGCGTGCAATCTATGCAGCCGGTCACACCAGGGAATTCACCGATCTCATAAAAGTCCCGCATCAGCTTTTCAAACTGCGAGACAGCTGGAAACTGCACCAGCATCGGGCGCAGGTGCTTGGCAATCAGCAAGGTGACCTTGCCAACTGCGCGGCACACCGTGGGCTGCGAAATCCGCACCAGATCCCCGGTGACGGTTTGGAAAGTACCGGCCCCATAAAACCTCAAAGCCAGGAGTAGCTGCAGCATCGGAGGAACAGGCTGTCCCCTGTTGTCTGGATTTTCACGCAGGGGCAACACGGTGAGCAGCTCCCGCACGGCGTTCTTGGAGAACCGATAGCGGGCGAGGAACTGCTCGTCGTCGTAGGGCTCCATGGGGTTCCCTCGATCTCGTAACGCTGGCCGTGGAATCTTCGGCAACGAATGGCCTCAGAAAATACTACGTCCATGGCGTGGCAAGCGAACTCGAACGCAACTACCCTCCGCGCGACGTCCGATCGGTAGGTGGCCATGTTGGAAAATACAACGAAGTCAGCTTCAAGCAAGCTCCTCAGCCGACTTGAAGTTGGACCGCACTAGGATCGAGCCAAGCCGGTTGCAAGTCGCACTTCAAGCCGAGTTTGGTTTATGAAACACGATGGAGCTCACTTGAGACCGATGGAAGTTAAGTTCGAGCCAAGTTACATTTCTGCATTCGGGGGTAAGTCTGGGAACGGGAGGGGGGGGGGGGGGGGGGGAGCGCTTCGGTTCCGGCGCTGATTAAACAAGCCGGCCGCAACATGCAACGAAAAATGAAGCGAAGCTCTCGCATTAACTTCAAATTTTCGGCTACCACTAATATCTTACAAAATCTTATAATCGTACAAAACACCACAAATAGTAGAGAGACAATCGTTGAACAAATTCATCCCTCACCTACAAACAAACCAACGATCCAATACAATGGCAAGACGGGCGACTTGGTGATAAATACTTAAGAGAAAATAGCGCAAAAGACGGGGACAAGTGAAGAAAACAACAGGACCAGCGCTAACTCACAACTGAAGGTTTATTCACAGGAAACCAGGAATTTAAACAGTGCAATCAAACAAGATAACAAAGAAAACAAACGTGTAGCTATGTGGGATCGAGGAACCGAACTTCACTATCTAGTTTTTTTTATTCATATCGAACGCTTCCATAATCTCCTCGTTAACTGCGTTGGGTGACAAAACATCACAGTGATGAAAAGAAGGGATGCAAGATTTGCAGTCTCTGACATGATCAACAAGATTCGTAGGATTGTTAGCCTCCAATGTATTATCATGCTCAGTTAGGCGCGTGTTAATACAACGACCCGTCTGGTCAATATATACTTGTCCGCAAGACAAGTATTCCTTTAAGTATGTGTCACCAACTCGCCTGTCTTGCCATTGTGTTGAGCTAGATTTCTTCTGCTTCGGGCACTTCCACTTTTCCTCAACCCTATCTGGATGACAAAGCCCTGCTGGCTTCATTAATAGCTCTATGTGTGTGCTATGCTCGTGTGGCTTCGTGGTATGCGAGGGAAGGCCTGTGTCCGCCAGTTCTTCAGGTGATGCGCGGGTTTCTACAGCCATCCAAGGGACATGCCCGCCGTATGTGCAAAATCCTTGCGTCGGAATGGTGGCACCAAGGGCGATTCTTCAAAGACGGCCTTCGGGTGTCGTGTGAGTGTAAGAGTGATTTCCCACGGCACCAATGGGTCTTCCGGGACGGGAGCACAATGACGGGTGAGTACACGGAGTTTCTATGAAGAAATTTACGACCCCAACTACCAAAAAAAAGAAGACATCTTCGCCCACCGGAAAAGTAATCATCCTAGGGGATACGCAAATTTCAAAGAAGCACGTGGACCTTCTGCGAATGGGACCAAAGGTCGCAGTCTAGCCGCATCTGCGTAAAGAGGAAAAAGTGACACTCGCCCGGTCAATTTCGCGTCTTGTGCACGATGACTACCGACCGAAGTGTATTGATGATTGTGCTACTATTTTGGCCAGGACAACAAGTTATTACAAACACAGGCAGGGGTACGACTCGTTGGTTACATTTCTAGTATCCAACCGGTTGAGACTGACAGCAGGTAAGGAGGGCAGTTTCGTGGTCCTGCCTGAAACAATGTTCTCGGCTAAGGCGATGCTGGCTGTCCAGAAGAACTTTGTTCCGATCCAGGATAAACCGGCGCAAGTAAAAACCGCGGCCCTGCGTTTAATTGAAGAACTGAACCTCGACCGACTTAGAGCAGGACTGTAAAAAGTGAAAGGCCTTTGTTTAAAAGTCTTTTTCTCTGTCAAGACACATAAAGTAGGCTTGCCATTTCGTGCGACTGTGACGGAGCAGGGTACTTGGCAATACGAAGTCTCCGGATACCTACAGAAGCATTTGGCTTCTCTGGCTATTAATGACCCTTTTAGGGTTCGCAACTCCGAGAGCATTGTAAAATTTCTTCAGCATGATAATCCAGGGTCCTGTAATGCATTTAGTGTAGACGTGGTTGATTTGTTTTACTCTCTCCCTTCGAATGAAACGATGAGTGCGGTGGAAAAATGTATCGCAGCAGACAACAATGAAGAATAATTTATAAGGACTTGTGGCATATCAGTATCTAGCTTCCTTCAATTACTATCATTATATGTAAAGCCTACATTCATTGAATGGGAAGGTAAGCTTTTCACGCAAAAATCGGGTGTTGCATTGGTTCCAGGGTGGCACCGGTGTTAAGTGACATCTTTTTTATCTTTCGTAGATCGGGATATTCAAGCAAACTTGGCCGGGATAGAGTCGCGCATTTTTCGTTACGTTGACGACTTTTTAATATTTGTTAATAAAACTAATTTTCCTAGACATATGACTGATGTTCTGAAAGTGTTTAAAGAAAATGCTCATGGTCTGCAATTCACCACAGAGGTCACGGCCGATAACAAGCTGCAGTTTTTAGATTTTAGCCTGGAAGTTCATACGGGACATATTTGCTGGGAATACTTGCCAAGGGCCGACAAGCCGTTGTTGAATTACAAGTCACATCATTCTAAAACAGTTAAAACAGGAATTGTTGTCTCATCGTTGTTTTCTGCTTTGTGACCATTCGATTAATCAGAGCTTCAACGAACAGGCTAAAAGATTAAGAGAATCAGAGTACCCGAATGATGCCATCTTGTTGGGGTGCAGCAAGATAGCCAAAAAACTTAGACTTCGGCTGGTGTGCCTGAGTCAGACAAAGAGAAGGAAAGGAAGAAGGTTGCAGTTTTCCCGTATGTGCACCGCCTTTCGCATAACCTGAAAAAAAGTGGCGAGCAGGTACAAATAACGGGTTGTCTTTTCACCTCCTAAAAGAATTAAAAGGTTATGGGCTAAGGTGGAAAGACGGGCTGAAAAACAAAACGAATCCCAAAGTACCTGTGGAATTAAACATGAAACTAAGTATGATCCATGCTCTGAAGGGGTTGTTTATAGAATTATTTTTCTTGCCAGACGTTCTTGGCCAGACGGGTCGTTGTATTGACACGCGCCTAACTGAGCATGCTAATACATTGAAGGCTAAGAAACCTACGAATCTAGTTGATCATGTCACAGACTGCAAATCTTGCATCCCTTCTTTTCATCACTGTGATGTTTTGTACAATCATTCAACGCAGTTAACTAGGGAGATTATGGAGGCGTTCGATATGAAGAAAAAAATTAGATTGTGCGTTAGCAGCCCGTCGGTTTACCTACATGATAGTGAAGATCGGTTCCTCGATCCCACATAGCTGCACGTTTGTTTGCTTTTTTATCTTGCTTGATTGCGCTGTTTATATTCCTGGTTTCCTGTGAATGTACCTTCAGTTGTGAGTTAGCGCTGGTCCTGTTGTTTTCTTCACTTGTCTTCGTCTTTTGCGCTGTTTTCCCTTAAGCAAATCACCGATATCGAAACCAAAACTTGACCTAGGCGACGCTTAAAGCTTTGTGCGTTTGTTATGTTTTGTTTGTCTTACTGACACCATCTTGTTTAAAACCCGCTTGCTCACCGCTCTGATACAGTGAACTAGAATATTGGATAGTAGCTGACTGCGCCGCGTCTACACAGGCCGAGGTGAAGCCGCCGGTGTCCACAATTTTTAGTTTCCCGCTTGTCCGCTAGGTGCCGCCGCCATTCCAAACACTTCCAAACAATTGTATGGATTAAACAGTCATTACTGGGACTAATTAATGTACGCAGATTCTATAGTGCTAATCGCTGACAATAAGCAACATTTGCAGAATAGCTATTGACGCCTGTGGTACAGAGGGAGATAGATTTGGTTTCAAGTATAGTAAGGAAAAATCTGCAGTGATGATATTCATTACATACAACTTCCCCAGCGAAAGCACGAGACACCAGGAGAAAAACACAAGACAACGCTGGTCCTGCGCTGTCCTGTGTTTTTCTTCTCCTTGTGTCTCTTTCTTTCGCTGGTGAAGTTATGTCTGAAATACACCAACTAGCCCACATGATTACCTTGTTACAGTACATTCATTACAGTGTTGTAGGCGTCACCGATAACAAGCAACTACATACGTTACTGGTTAGGCTAGAAAAAAAGTAACGCGTTACCGCCATACTTTGCCTGCGAAAAAAAGGCAAGTTACCATTACCGTTAAGGAAAAAAATAAGAACCACTCGTTACTTTGCCGTTACTTCATGGCCACAAATTTCAATTAGCGCGTCTTCGCCTTAAAACTTCGCCTTAACAATTTTAAAAAGGCCATATTTCACAAGAACCTCAAAGTTCAGACAATGACTTAACAATTTTACAGTAATTCTGAAAAATGTGATGTTCCAAAAAGAACGGTATGCTTGCACTCTTTAGAGAGTTGTTTGTGTGAGGGGTTTGAGAAGGGGAGGTGGGTGAAGTCAAGTGTATGAATGCGTGTTTCTGCACGTGTTTATGGTTTTTGTCTTTTTTTTAGTTGGGTGCGTCGTACACATCGAACTTTTCTTCTTTCGAAGTCGAAAAATTTCTACGGAGAAAAGACCATAGCTCAGGTGGGGACGAAGCTGTTAAATGCCCATAGAGATGATGTGAAGCGAACTAGAAACTTTACACTCCTGTTAAAAAAAACATTATAGATCAGACTGATCAGATTGTAATTTGTCTGCAGTTTGTTTTTTCTTTATATGCTGGATTGGGTAGAGACTTTTTATTTGTATGTATATACATATCTGTTCAATTTATGCATTAGCTGGTTAAGGAGATTTTAACTTTCTATTTGAATGGAAGAGCCTTCATCGTATGTAATGTAAATAGTTATTTCTGATGCCTGCTCTAAGTATCACTTTATAACTTTTGCATGGATCCCAACTAGCTTTTACCTAGGGATCCATATGTTGTTTCAGATATGCGTTGTATAAATGTTGCGAAATAAGCATAAATTCAATTCAATCGTTAAGCCAAGGTGTTTTCTGGCATTCATGCGAGCCGCAACAAGGGTCGTCGAGATCATCAGCAAATTTTGTTTATTTGCAGCATCGCTTTAGGTGCTCTGCGGTTTTTTTTTCTCAAAAAAAGGGCGGAGTGGGGGACAGCTGGAGCAAAAAGTTTCTAATAACGTGGAGCCTCACTTTAGCGAAAAGTGTCAACGTAAGTACGTTACGCGTTACAGTTCGAAAATGGTAATGAGTACGTTACTGTCACATGGGATAGGAAGTTTGAAATAGCATAGTTATAAGCATAGTTTTTTTCCCAGGACTACCAGTGAATGGAATTCCCTGCCTTCGCACACTTTCGCAGCCTGTGACTTTGTTAAAGAACTGGAACGTCAATTTTTGCGCTGTTAATTGTAGTTCGCTCGTTATGAAATGTTTGTGTGAAATTTGTTTCTGAACAGCTGTATGCTTGTTATATGTGTACTCATGTTTTTGCCGCGGATGCCCCTCCTGCCTGGGCCATGTATATGTATGGTCTGCAGTATCTGAAAATAAATAAATAAATAAATAAATAAATAATAAGTAAGGAAGTTTGGAGAGGACGACGAGGATGACGATAAGCATGACGTGTATTAACCCAAGGATAAAGAATATGAACAAGAGGTATTCGGTAAGGGAGGAGGAGATGATTGGTGGAGAAGAGAAGACGATGATGACTACGACAAGGATGACGTGTACCAACGCAAAGGTTATAGAAGCGCGAGAGATAGCGTGCAGAGGAGGGGAGGTAGAACAGAGAAGCGGAGGTTCCGGCGGATCAGGAACATCACGGATGAAAGTGAGCAACGCTGGCTACTGCGCCGGTGATATCGAGTTCTAAGGCGTCGCACCATGGACTTCCTGCCGTTCCTGAGCCCGTTCCGGAGAGTCGACGGCTGACGCAACCGCCTGCTTCGGCCACGCGTGCCTCCAGCGCTGTTGCCACCCATCCGGGTGGTTCCCACGAAGCCAACATCACTATCATCCCTTCCACGGGCACTTGCAGCGGGAGCTCGTACGACGCCGCCAGCGACGCCAGCCTGAGCACTTGGAACTCCACCTCGACGTCGGCTACCTAGATGCCACTGACTGGACCCATGTAACGCTTAATCAGCACCTAACCCTGGGCGCGAACACCGAAAGCTAATAGAATGGGTGTTCCCGAGTAGTGTGTATTGATATCTCTGTGTTTTGTGTTACTTTTGCTCGTTAGCTTTGTGGGCTAGCGTGTCTGTCACGTAGGGTGTATTACATGTTCGTCTGTCTGGGTACACCAGTCGCCTAGTTCATTCTCTGGGACCGAGGGCCCTCCGGGGATCCGTGACTGTTACTAAGTTACAGAAAAAAGTAACACGTTACGGCTAATGTTGTTACTAGTAACACGTTACCGCCAACAGTGAATTATTTAATGATGAGGGCGGTGGGCATAGAATGCAGGAGTTCACGCTAGAAGGAGTGGATAAGTATAAGTATCTGGGGGAGAGGAGAAATAAGCATGCGGATTTTTTGACACAGCATGAAAAATATGTAATCAATAAAGCTAGTAGGAACGCGCCTTTAAATAAAACAGGGCATTGTGGATTCACAATAGGTACGAAAGTTGTAAGAGGGATCTGGAAATGGGCGATGGTTCCTAGTCGGACTTTCGGCAATGCGGTCCTCTTCATGACGCCAGATATTGAAGCAAGATTAGATATCAAACGTGGCGTAGAGAGGTTAGCTTACGGAGCACATGGCAATACTCCTAATCGGGGGGTACAGCGTGATATGGGATGGGCCTTGTTCGAGATTACAGAAGCTTGTAGTAAGATAGCATTTGAGGAGACATTAAGAAAAATGGGGGAAGAGCACTGGGCTAGGAAAGTTTTCAGGAGCCTGTGCATGAGAAATGTTGAAACAAAATGGAGAATGCAAACTAGAAAATTGACAAGCAAATATCTGGACAGCAGTTGGGTGGAAAATCAACAATTGTTGGTAAAGAAAAAGGTTAATAAAACAGAGAGAGCTCTGTGGAAAACAGCGATGCGGACGTAATCGGCACTGGGAACAACATGACCTTTAAGCAGGCAAATGTTTGTTTCTGGGCAATTTTCTAAGACTGTTTTATGATTTTGAGTGGTAATTGTGAAATTGGGCATACAGAGTGAGTGTGTGTGTGTGTTTGCCTTCTCATCGGGATCTCACATGTCAAACTCTTTATGGTACTAATTTTTATTCGTTTGTTGCGTAGTTTGATTGTAGTGCACATTGTTCTTTTGTGGCGTAGTTAAGTTGATGAATGAAGTCCGTGTATTCCATTACAATATTCACTTGCAATTTAACTATTGTACTCAGTAAGTAGGACAATGTATGTAGTCTGTTGCACATTTCATTTGTATTTGAATTATTGAAGTGCATATGAAGTCGCTGCTGCCAAAATGGTTCCCTGACCTAGTCAAGCTGTCCTCACAGCTTTTTGTCACGGAAGCCATCAACATTGTATCAATGTTGAAAATAAATTTTTTGATTTGATTTGATTTGATAATTATAGGGGAAGCTCCTTGTTTTTCGAGGCCAGGACGGGAGTTTTGCGGACTAAAACATATCGAGTCAGGTACCATGAGATAAGACACGCTGAGCGATGCATGTGCAGAGGAAGAGGAAACGGCTGAAGATTTGATACTTTTCTGTCAAGGGCTTCACCGTACTGTGGAAAGCAGCGGGCCTGACTTATTCAAAACATTGGGGTTTAAAAGCAATGAAGGAAAAATTGATTTTAAGCTGTTAGAAGTAACCAAGCGAATATTATCTGATTTTTGGCTAAAATCAAGACAAGAGCAAAATTTATACGAGTGAACTTTATGGATACCTTGCTTGAGCCAGCGCCCGGTTCAAAGCATTCAGGCTTATCCATCCATCCATCCACCAATCCATGCACCCACCCACCCACTTACCCATCCATCCAACCATCCATCCATCCATCCATCCATCCATCCATCCATCCATCCATCCATCCATCCACCCACCCGCCCACCCACAAACCCATCCATCCATCCATCCATCCGTCCGTCCGTCCGTCCGTCCGTCCGTCCGTCCGTCCATCCATCCATCCATCCATCCATCCATCCATCCATCCATCCATCCATCCATCCATCCATCCATCCATCCATCCATCCATCCATCCATCTTTCTGCACACACAGAAACCTCAAATGCTACGCAATGAATGTGTGCTTAAACCAGTGACAACAACCGCGAGCTCGAACAGCTCAGTTTTGTTACAATTACACGCACTTTAGAATAAACGCCTCAAATTTTTCGCACCAGACTCCGTATGCAGTGCGCCAAAACAACAAATGCCGCGTAATCTCTAGTTAAGCGGCCCAGAATAACCAGCGCCTAACTCACCTCCGAGCTACAGTGAACTTGAAGAGTGGTAGTGTGCTCACTGGTCAGGCTGTAGTGAAGGCGCCGCCCTTCGGGCCTTACGAACCTGCAAGGCGAGAGTGCAGCATCCTGGATATATTGCAAGATTGTTCCGTAAGGGTAAAGAAATGTCGGCGACTTTCCAGAACCATTCCTTTGAGCTGGGTTGCTATACCGGCTATGCTTACAACAAAGATGGCCTGAAGTTAGCCGTCTTCAGCGTGCCGAAGGAGGTTGCTTTGAGGCAGCAGTGGGAAATAAACCCCCGTCGCTCGGACAAAATGCTCGACGACAGTTGTCGGTGTGTGAGCAACACTTCGATACGCGCTTCTTTATCCACGATTACGTCCACGTTGTGCAAGGGGAAGAGGTTCGTATTCCTCGTGGCAAGAGAGCTTTAACACCTGATGCCATTCCGGCCGTCTTGCCCCAACTTCCCGAAATACAGCTCAAAGAAAGAGCACAGACAGTCCAGGAAGAGAAAACGGTCAGGTGGACACGAAGAAAGGTCGACATATACAGCACCATGTGAAAGCTGTCACCAAGATACCGCAGGCGCGGATGGTGTGATCGCTGCTACCACTGACGGTAACTTGGTGACGAAACTGGCGGAACCGAATCTCTCTGACGGTGCGCCATCCGACGCCCTTGCTTGTTCTTCCGTGTCACTGCACCGTGAAAACATAGAAAGCTTGAGTGTGCCTTCAGCCTTCTTGACGAAGCATGCACTTCCTGGCCTCAACAACAAAACGTTTTACGACACATTGTTCTCAAACCCAATGAATGAGGTAGCGTCGGAAAAAGTTGTCATTTTGCTTCTCGTTTCCTCAGTGCCCTATAGCAAGGAGTATTCGAGGGGCCTTCTACTCAAGCAAAGGCCTGAGAATCCGCACGTGGAAAATTTCTGACAGAAGTATATGCTCTTCATTTCTGCCGTGGTGGGATGAATGTAAAGTCAATGCAGAAAATTACTGGACTCGGAGCCTTAAAGACCAATCGGTCACCCGCGACTATGTCTACTTGTGCAGAAGCTGCCTTACCACCGTTCCAGTAGTAGGTAGTGACATATTCCAATTCACATTCTCTCGGGTGATGCAGAGCATGTGGAGTTTAGTTGATGTAGTTTTACAGAGCATTCAGGTCTGCCGCCAACCCGCGTAGAGTTGTGGCGTTTTTTTACTTTTTCAGGTGGACAGTGCACCTCTTGTAGGTATTTCAGACGGGCTCTGCTCACACGACAGTCCAGTCTAAATAGGAAAACCCGAAAGTGCATTCACTTAGGTGCACACAAACTGAGAGCACCTGCACAGAAGAAGCTCCGGTGGCAGTCCGTTCGCGGCGGTCAACATCAAGCCTTTAGCAAATACAGAAGGCAGCTTCTTTAAACGAGGATGCTCTAGAGCAACAATTACCAAATGTTTCACCTATACAGCAGGGACCTGTCAAGCAGTGTTTTGCAGTAGCGGAGATAAATGAGAAAGGTGCTCGATGCACTGAAAAGTGGCCGCTCAAATGGACCATGATGAAAACGAGAAGTCCAAGGCTGTACGAGCACCTGAGGAAAAACATACTGCTTTTTCCAGGCAAATCCACTCTAAAGCGCCACATGGTCTCCTGCCAATCATCGTTCGGTTTTGTCGCGCCGTATTGAGGGAGCTAAAAAAAAAAGACGCCTGGCATTGACCCATACAAGAGGCATCGGTTCTTGATAATTATTGAAGTAAAGCTGTTGAGCATTTGTCTGTGAGGACAGCCGGTATTTTTGAAGAATTTGTTGATTTGAGAAGATATGAATAGGCTGACCAGCAGCAAGTGCTTTTTTGACTATGGCATGATTATCCTTCTAGAGCCATTTGTAGAACAAATGTAGAATAAATGTATCGGCTCTGGAGCTTGCCAGCACATCACTACTAATTTCTTTACTCAGTCGACCCACATCTGAGATCGAGACTTGCACAAAGAATTACTCCCCACCTTGAAACACTTTATCACGGACTTCACCTAACGCTGCGTTTACAAACGCCCTGCGATACCGTTTCAGTAAAACGGACAGTCCGCTTTGTGAGAACTGCGGCTCGATGGAATCTTTGGAACATATCCTGCCTGAACGCCCTTCGTATGCTGACGAGCGTGCGTACTATGAGCAGTGCATAGAGAAGCTCTCCCAATTGCCTCCAACAATGGACAGTGTTTTCGGTCCCTCAGCCTGCCCAAGGCAGCAGAGTCATTCTATAAACTTTTGTGCGTATCTTTATCACGGACTTCACCTAACGCTGCGTTTACAAACGCCCTGCGATACCGTTTCAGTAAAACGAACAGTCCGCTTTGTGACAACTGCGGCTCGATGGAATCTTTGGAACATATCCTGCCTGAACGCCCTTCGTATGCTGACGAGTGTGCGTACTATAAACAGTGCATGGAGAAGCTCTCCCAATTGCCTCCAACAATGGACAGTGTTTTCGGTCCCTCAGCCTGCCCAAGGCAGCAGAGTCATTCTATAAACTTTTGTGCGTATCTAAAAAAAAACAGACATCTCGACAAGCTATAATTTCATCTAGCATGTTGCCCTCATGCACTTTTCATACAGAACTTTGTTTGGCCATTTTTCCCAATTTGCACATCATCATTTCATGTTTCATCATTTCTCTCCGATGACCCTTAGTAGGCATTTACTGGCCGCCTTTTATGTTCTGCCCCCCTTTTTTTTCTTTCTTTAAGTTAACCTTTCCCGCACTCCTCTCCTTCGTCTTTGCCTCCCAAATTCCGTTCCCCACGCAGAGTAGCATGCCAGCGATTTTGAAACGTCGGCTAAATTCTCTGCCTTTTAAAGGGTTTCTCTCTCTCTCTCTCATCCTCCGTGAAATGCAAACTGCGACATCTTGTGAAACATTCAAGGAGCCTATTCTTTGTGTCATATTTCCCCCATCTCATCAAGTGTATATGGAACTCTATTTTGAAGGGTCCATTCAACACTCCAGATTGTCACGTAATTAATTTTCACTGTTTTCTCTTTGCAGTGTCGTTTCAGCAACACATGAGACCTTGAAAGAGTACTTGTGATAGTCGCACCTGTGTATTTTCAATATTCTTGGTTTGTAGGTCTGCGTGGATCATTTGAAGGAAGCCTTCAAAATCGATTCTAATAATGTGACACTGAAGGAGGTGCCGGGAATTACAACACGCCATCTGCAGCCAACCTACTTCATGAAAATGAGGGTTACCTACGCTTTCCAGCTGTTCGGTGCGAAGGTGCTTCACGGACTTCATCTTTATAAGACAGATTTGGAGGATAAATGTGGTAGCACATGTGCTACACAAGTTTTTGCAAGTAACTGTAATCGCATTTTTTTGATCACAGGTGTATTCTGCTGTTTAAGTTCCTATTTGGCAGGAAGAACGTTTAGAATTTTTGCTGAGAATAGATGCACGGCCTACATAATAGCGCCACCTAAAGTTGAAACAGCGATTTTCAGAGGCCACAGTTGCACTACTGTAGTAACTCCTGTTCTCGCATCTCATGTAACATATTTGTTTTCTCTTGCAGGAAAATTCACCAGGTGATCCAACCGATGACCTCGCGTTTTCCTTCAGAAGCCCTGCAGCCAAGCTCGTCTCATGTTGCTGTGCTGAAAGCATTTTTGATATTCACTGATAAGTGGGAAGATCGTACTAAGGGCAATGGTGGGTTCATGAGGAATTCCACCGCTACTGGTCTTCGTGTAACGTTTTTCAAGCACTGTGGAATTGCTGACTTACCTCTCAGAAAAGCTGAAATATATGTTCTTGATGACATCTAAGCTGTTCCAAGACCCATTAGAGAACCTTTTCGGCATCATAATACAATAATCTGGAAGCAATGAACACCCGACCCCTACGCAGTTTTCATTCATAGTAAATGGCCTTTCATTCTAAGGCATATCTTAGGGAAACGCATATCTTAGGGAAACTGTGATGATTCTATATTGGCCTCTTTGCTTGAAGTGGAAGATAAAGACGCCACTGAGGTACCTGAGCGTCGCATGCCAGCTGGAACTAGAGTGAAATTGCCGGTTGATCAGGCTGGAGCGTGCCATGATCATAGTCATCATGTATTCAAGAGTAAGTCATGTCTAGTCTTTCAAATTGCAGACTATGTAGCACGAAGATGTGTCTTAAAGGCAAAATGTGAAAGCTGCATTGACCTCATAACTATTCTCCCCACTGATGGCAGTTTTCAACTTCCAATATACACAAAATACTGCGACATGTGAGGACTCACCTACCCTTCCGCACAGGTTTACGATTTTGTTGTGAAGATCCAGGACATTTTTACAGAATGCTTCAGCCAAAGCCAGCTCCATTCAGAGAGCATCTTTGATGCACTGGACTTGGTCAGAGCAAGGCTGTGTAAAGAGAATGGTTGCCATTTTACGCAGATCTATCCAAGCAAATTGTAAATTTTTACATTGTAGACAGACACACTTTTTGTGAAAAGAGTAAACACTCCTAGCAGATGTGAACGGGCCAAGCATTAGAAGTTGAGCCGTAGCTGAACCACTACCACAGCTGCTTTCCCTGTTAGCTTATCTCGAACGATGCAAATAAAATTTTCTTTGCCCCATTTGATGAAGAAGGGCTTCATGTACTGTTTCATTTCACATCTGCTGAAAACATTTGGCGTGATGTTACGGCAGAGGAGTTACTGGATGCAAATTCAAAGTGATGTGTAGGTACAGACGATTCAAAAATAGTGAGCGAGTCGCGAAATGAACTGCAAGGATGTGTGAGTTTCAGAGCCACCATTAGCATTCATCTGAAGCGATATTTGTCTACTTTAAAATTGGTAATAAAGCAACACGTAGTAGCCGTAGCTCAACTGGTGGCTCAAAGCTTTTGTTTTAAGTAGACCTGGTAGGACGATGTTCAGCGTAGAGTCCGCAACTTGAGCTGATGAGTTCTTGTGATCGCAAAGTGGCGGCCGCTGTGCACCTGCGCTCCAAGCGTTGGACTCTCTATGTGTTCGAGCGGTAGATTTTATTAAAACTTCATCCGCCGATGTTGAACAACACACATAATGCAAGCTAGTTTACTCCGGGCATGCACTACCTTTTGGCAATAACACGGCATTTTATCCCGGATACGCTTGGACCGCTTTCGCAGCCTTCCTCAGTGAACACGACAGCAGCGCCGCTAAGGCGCCGCCGCCGTTTTGCGACAGCGGCGGCTTCACTCCGGCCTGGCCAGTGAGCACACTACCACTCTTCTATTTCTAATTCAGTGTAGCCCGGAGGTGAGGGAAGCGCTGGTTATTCTGGCCGCTTAACTAGAAATTACGCGGCATTTGTTGTTTTTGCGCACTGCATACAGAGTCTGGTGCGAAAATATTGAGGCGTTTTTTCTAAAGCGCGCGTACTTTTAACAAACCTGAGCTGTTCGAGCTCGCGGTTGTTGTCGCTGGTTTAAGCACACATTCATTGCGAAGGCTTTGACGTTTTCTGTGTGTGTAGAAAGAGATGATTGTGTTAAGCAGCACAAAGCCGTGATATGGAGCAGGCGCTGCATGCATTTTTGAATGAACTTGCATCGCTGACTCTCAAATAGCGCAGAACAATATTGAGGCGCGACGTTCAAAAGTACGGACAGGAGCGACAGTGACACCAATCCTTTTCGTTTGAGCGCTGTGCAAGACTCGAGCAGAGTGTTACTCTGTGCGGTTCTCACGTTGCTTTCTATAAACCTCAAATGCCCTCAGATGGATCTTCCATCAGTGCGTCCGACAGCCTCTGAAAAAAACCCTGCGTCTGTGGAGCATGGCACCTACAGTATCCACGAATTGTCATAGTTCATAAGGTCATAGTTCATAAGGTGAGTAGGAAAAGGGGTAGGAGTGCCCAAGGCTGTAGAAAACATCTATTGTTTTTTTACCAAGCTTGACTATCCTGTTCGCAGCTTTCCCAGCATGAAGAACAGCCTTGCAGTTTCCCACCCGCTGGAGGATTCGGAAAAAAAGTTTAGGTATGCGTTGTCACCTGTGGCGGAGCTGACAGGCCGTTATGTAGCCACATTGATTGCTCTAAGCACGCCACTGAATCCTCCAAAGCAAGCACAACACATGTACAACGCAAACACGAACAAAAAACAACTCCCCAGCGCGTCACCGCGCCTACTTCTGCTGCGGCGACGACATGAACGGACGGACGGACGAAATGATTTACGGATGGATGGATGGATGGATGGATGGATGGATGGATGGATGGATGGATGGATGGATGGATGGATGGATGGATGGACGGACGGACTGACGGACGGACGGACGGATTTACGGATGGATGGATGGACGGATGGATGGATGGATGGATGGATGGATGGATGGATGGATGGATGGATGGATGGATGGATGGATGGATGGATGGATGGATGGATGGACGGACGGACGGACGGACGGACGGACGGACGGACGGATGGATGGATGGATGGATGGATGGATGGATGGATGGATGGATGGATGGATGGATGGATGGATGGATGGATGGATGGATGGATGGATGGATGGATGGATGGATGGATGGATGGACGGACGGACGGACGGACGGATTTACGGATGGATGGATGGATGGATGGATGGATGGATGGATGGATGGATGGATGGATGGATGGATGGATGGACAGATGGACGGATGGATGGATGGATGGATGGATGGATGGATGGATGGATGGATGGATGGATGGATGGATGGATGGACGAACGGACGGAAGGACGGATTTACAGATGGATGGATGGACGGATGGATTAATCAATCAATCAATCATGTTTATTTAACATCATGATGATGTTGGGTGTGCCGACTAAAAGCCATTGGGAAGGCTTGACGAGGCCGATGCACCCCACAAGGGCATTGCAGTGGTACACAACATGGTAGCATTTCCAGGGATAAAAAAATGAACAAAAGTAACATATTTGGCATTAGCTGTACATCAATTCGGACTCCTTATTTAGTTGATGTGGGAGAGTGTAGCTCAACATTTGACAACCATAATTTGTTCGCATCTTAGGCACATACCATTTGGGTGTCGCACGTGTAGTGTACTTTGGCTCATTTCATTGTAATCCTGACAGATTTAGCATATTGCAATTATTGTGATTAACACCGCTTTTATACCGTTGTAGAAGTAAAACTTCGTACAGCTGTGGCAAACGGATGATTCGAAGTTCATTGAAAAACGGTTCGGTGTTTTCTAGTCGAGGAGCATTCATAATATTTCGAACAGGTTTTTTTTGGATGGAAGGATAGATGGATGGAAGGATAGATGGGCGGATGGATGGATGGATGGATGGATGGATGGATGGATGGATGGATGGATGGATGGATGGATGGATGGATGGATGGATGGATGGATGGATGGATGGATGGATGGATGGATGGATGGATGGATGGATAGACGGACGGACGGACGGATTTACGGATGGATGCATGGACGGATGGATGGATGGATGGATGGATGGATGGATGATGGATGGATGGATGGATGGATGGATGGATGGACGGATGGACGGACGGACGGACGGATGGACGGTTTTACGGATGCAGGGATGGATGGACGGACGGACGGACATAGAATCTGGCACAGGACAGTTATTTAGTTTCTAAGAATGCTCGGAACGTTTAGAACGAGTTCCCGCGGTCAAAAGACGAGTTCAGATTGCTCTTTAGTGCACCTTTAAACACTAGCTTGATCCAAAAGACACCGGTGAAACCAGCACAATGCTGAAACGGCATATCGATAACGAACAATACTAAACACCACGAAAGCGAAGAGACTGAACACGGGAAAACAGGCCGCTAATAGTTTTCCCCAAACTGACCTAACATCTACACGTGGCATTTAAAAACGCATTCATTCCGTTTACAAACGAGTTCTGTGCGTGCTATCATCGACCATCTGAGAGATATGTCGCTTCTGTGCTCTGCGTGCTGCAGGTCCAACATCGGGACTGTCTCGATACCTCTCACCAAGTTGGACATCGATGGGTCCTACATCGACATTGCTGCCAACAGCACCCTGCGCTTTACGTGCTCCGGGTGTACCCGGTGCCTGGGCGTTGCCACCCCTCGGGGTAAGTCACCGAAATCTGCACCTTGCCATGTTCGTTGCTCATTATTGTGGCCTGCCAATCGTTGCGAGGGCTAACTCTGGGAATCGCAAGGCATTCAGAGTGGGCTGAGACAGGAGGGAGCCTATACAGGTCGAAAGATCGTTAACGCTTGCTGCCAGAGCAGCGGGCAACACGATAGTGTCTGTTGTTCTCATACAGCTTTGCGTTAATATTTCTGTGGCCACGCGCAAATTTCTCGTGACATAACTCCTCTTTTCGGGCCCTTTTTGTCCTGTTTCTTTTTATTTGTCCCCCAACGGACTTTCTGTTTTTTCCTGCCGCGGCGAAGTTTCTTACCCAAATATTAGACTAGTCTGTGCAGGTAAGAATGGATGCCCCGAAAGCTTTCGGCTCACGAAGTAACAAACACTTTTCTAAAGAATTAAAATTGGGAATATTAAATGTGCATTGCCATTTTGGAACTGTTCATTCAACAAGATTCTGAAATAGTGCGAATAACATAGTCCGGAGGCAACACTTATTTCCGCAGCAGTTTTGTGCGTTTCACTTTCGATGCGAAACACTGACATGGCTGAATTGCTCTTGCTCTACGCAAAGCGGTAAGTGTGTTCAGCCATTTGTCATCAAGACGCGCGATGGCACTGCTCGAAGCGCTACGATTCAGGCGCTGTGAAGCCGACGTTCAGGCCCATCTCACTATCGTGACGTCACACACGCATGCGAAGGGGCCCGGAGTTCTGGGCGGCTTTAGCCAGAATCACCATTTAAATATTTGTAAGGTGATCTGGAAGGCTAAACCGAAAGTCGGGATGCTGTACCGTTGAGAAATCAGGATTACGCTATGCCAGCAGAAGTAGCCGCCCTGAAAAAATTTCTTGGAAGCGTCGTGAAGGAAATTCTGTCTTCTTTAATATAAGCTACATGAAGAAAAGTATACTCGTATCAAAGCAGGACGCCCTCCTAGCAAGCAAATATCCGCGGCACAGCGTTACATTGCACTTCTGGTTATAGGCGGGAGCCAGATGAGAATGAACGGGCGATGTGCAATGTTATGCAAGTAAGAAAAGATTGACTCGGTGGCAGTCCTGAAGTAAGCCATACTTGGATGAAATGCAGAATTTGTGTACTTGGAGGATGTTTTTTGACTATTCCACTGACGCCAAGAGAAAAAAAATAACAGCTTTATCTCGTTGAGACCCGCGAAAAAGGTTCAACTTAAACTGAGGACAGCGCCGTGAAATTTAGAGAGAAAAAAATGTATGTGTGCAGCAGAGGCGGATCGCGAGGCGCCCACTACGGAAAGCGCGGTTTCTTAGGACGAACGTAGAGGGGGGGGGGGGGGGGGGGGGGGGGCTGCACTGCTGACATGGCAGCAACCAAATATTAATGCTTTGTCCTCAAGTGCTCTTCCCTTATAAGTCTGTTCGAATTGGTTGTTAGTCTAGTATTAATTCACTAGAGGGACTTTCACGAGGAAAACAATGCCGAAAAATATGCATGAGTCTTATCAGCATACTGGATCATATGTTTCATGTCTCGTAATAGTCATAAAGACCTAGTTTAGTACCTAAAGAGAATATTAGTTTGCGGAGCATTAAGGGTTTATCTGTGAAATATAAGTATGTGAACTTTATATCGTCATGTGAATAAGATGGCAGAAAACTCAGCGTAAATATTTGAAGATTCTGGTTGCTTTTTTTTGGTGATGATATGCGCCAACATGCCTAGTGAATCATTGCTTTACGCTTCGAGCTTCGCCACTTTTTGCAGTCGAAAACTGCGAAGACCTGTACGTTATTCATCCATACCGCTTAAAAATTTTCACATTAGTCAACGTGAGCATGTAGTACGAGTACGAGGATGCCTCTATGCCCACCTATTTGCGATCACAATTTTATGAACATGACGGTTCTTTTCAAGAAAAAAAATGTCAGATCACACGCATCATAAGTTGGATTGTGTTCTTTATTTGTGATTTTTTTAGTAAGATGCCTAGAGTGGAATTTGTAGTCTTGACATTTGATCTTCTCATTGCAGAGCCTAGTATTACCTTGAATGTTTTTTTTTATAGCCTTGTGTGGCGTAGAGCGTTGTATAGCTTATATAGAGTGTTTTCGGTTTTTGGTTTTGTTTCGTATTTGGGTCCTTTTTCAACATGAGATCACTAGGCTTGAACTTGTCCTCTCAATCATTGTTCTTATTGTTGTCTACCATCTTCATGTTCAATGTTATTGTTCTAAGCCCCTCCTACCAGGGCCAAAACATTGGTCATTAGCATCAGTGAATAAATATCTTAATACACCCTTAAATTAAAGCCACTAAACGCTGCCATAAAAATACTATTATGTCGGTAATAAACAGACATCACATAGAAGGAATTCATCCCGCATGTAATTGGTTTTTATACGAAGTGCATAAAGATACGCTCAGCATATTCAGGTCATATACGTGAGCAGGGTGTTTTGCTGGGCGAGTTGGTTTGACATTGTGAACACTGAAACGCCTCCAGACGACGGACGAAGGGAGGACGAGACTCACAGTGCGCTGAACTAACAACTTTAATATAAAAGGAAGGCGATCCGCACATTTTTGTACAGTGACCCAAGACAGCAGTGATTACAGGGCGCATGCGCAATTCAAGGCCAAAAAACACAAGGGGAAAAGCAGGGGCAGCGCGCAGGCGCATTTTTGAACCCACACCATGCATACGCAAAAGACACAAGGGTGTCCGACCCACTCCAGTTGGCCAAAGGTCAGGCACACCCCCATTCACACCGAAATCGAAACATGGCAGCGAAGGGCGGAGGCGGCGAGGGGAAGGGACGCAATAACAACTCTTGGCAAAACAAAGAAATATCTGCACGCACCGGCAGTCCTGTGCGGCCGGCGATGACAGGGATAACAAGATAAAAACAATAAAATGCTAAAGGCAAAGACGCAAAATAGACATCAAAATCTCGGAAAGCGGCGTGAAGACATGCATAATGACAATGAACAAAAAGGGTGGTTGGAATGGGAAAAAAATTGACAACCTACAATCGAGCGATCAAAGCCAACTAAGAACACGACCTAAAATGATGCAATGCTAGCCAACAATGAACACGGCCTAAAAGGGGATGAGGGCTAACCATAAAATCGACCTAAAAGAGCAATGATGGCTAAAGCTAAGAGAGGCAAGACAACTAGAAGGAAAAAGCAGAAGTGGCGTCCCTAAAGATGTTTAAAGAGCAGTGGCAAAAACAACGGGTTGTGAAAAGGAGCCGCCTAAGGAACCACGGCACCAAGGATTTAAAGTGAATCGGAGAGAATCAGAAACTCTTTTTCCAACAGGGCTATTGAGGGTGTACTGACGCAGACGTCTTGTTGCTTGTTAATGAAACCTGCCTCAATTATCTCCCGAGTGAGTTCGTTGCTGCTCTTTGCCAGAATTTTTGTCGCCTTATACATCGGAGGCCATCTGCGACAAGAACTACAGTCACGAACGTGGACGGTTAAGTTGCTGGAGTTAAAGTTATGTTCGAGCACTGTGTGTCTCGTCCCCCTTTCGTCCGTCGTCTGCCAGCGCTTCAGTGTTCACTCAGGTAATATAAATCGCAACTTTTCTTTTCACACTCTCTCACAAAGCCACAGTTTGACTTACGGCGGTCGTCTCTTTGAGTCCATAGCTAAAGTTAACTAACGCAAGCGCTCGTTGCTGCACACTGCACGTTCTTCCGCACGAAGCATGCAGGTTGCGCGCCAAATTAGCGACTTTCAGGGAGCCGCAACCTGCCATGAAGCAATGCGGACAAGAGGAGTCTGGCCATCTTTAGCTTCCGGTGCTGTCGCCTAATCGATAGGGTTCGACGATTCTTCGTTTGGTGCCTTAATTCCCACTCCTGCTAAGATAACTCTCACAGCTATCGCAGTTTTTGTCTTCATTTAATCTTTACCAGCATATGTGCGTGGAGATGTTCTCCACCGACCGCTAGAGCACAGCTGCACATTGTTTCGAGAACACGTACAACTATTTGCATATTGGCATGCAATACGCCGATCGAAAGCGTACGCTGTGTTGGCGCTGACAGCTGTGCTTTACCGGCAAATAGTAGTCCTTTTTTTAATTTTGAGACTGTGCTTTGTGTACAGAGCAAAATCAATGGTTTTCCGAACTATTTCGGGCCATGGTAGTACAGCGATGACAGGCGCTCTTGCCAGGAGGAAGACAATGGCGATGATGCACGGCGTCTCCGTGGGAAGAGCTGTGTTGTGGGGAACCCAGCCAGAGCCTATAGGTGAGCGACAAGGCTGGCTACTCCAGTAAACCTCTCAGCTCGAGGGCAGAGCTCGTCGCTGGGTTAATTCGGCAAAAGTAAGCTATATACATACTAACGCCTATATATTCGAGCTTAGCGCTTGCCGAAGGGGATCAATAAGCTGTCACCACACGTAGTGTGCAACACTGTAGTGGCGTGCAACCTCTGAATGAGGTTGAGCGGCTAACCAGAAGGGAAATTCAACGAAGCGTGCTTCGACAAAAGGCATCAAAACGCATTTGCCTCATATTTACATTGAACATAGCGAGAAGTAAATGTACTACACCAACGCTGCTACCAAACGACATGCGGCTATTGGTACAAACAGAAGGCACGATGGTTTAAGTGGGCGTAGTACAGCTCGAAGTTCACTGCATGCGAAGGACGCGCACCGACCACTGACCTCCCTACACCAACAATGAGTAAACGCCCTGTCATGAAACAGAAAACAACTGTCGTGAACAGTGATGAACAACAGGAGCGCGGCAGAACAAAACTGAGCATTCTGGCGAGAGAAAATAAAACTCCATGGCATGTAGTGCGACCTACACTACAATTAGCGCCGGAAGCCTTATAACAATGTTAGTTTCTTAGTGTGCTAAAAGTAGGGACCGCTTTCTGATTTCGCCACTGTTTTTCCAGGTGGCCCTCCTAAGTGCGCCACCTAGGTCGCGAGACTTTGTGACGTCATCTCAACCTACCTACTTGGCTGTGAGCAAACTGCCAAACCTGCAGGTGACATTTGTTAGGTTGGGGCAACCTATAAAGAATGAAAAATAATAAGGCCCTGCCTGCACCACTGACGTACAACAGGCTTAATCCAATTCTGAAATAAATGAAACAGCCCGAAGGCAACGGTATAATTTTGCTACCATTAGGTGGGGAAAATGAAGGAAAATGAGGGTGGGGGGGGGGGGTATCTAGCCAGTATAGGCTTAGGTTGTCACTCTATCGGGCCCCTGGCAGGTGGCAGTGAAATTATTCACTGGTCGCCAGATGTTGCTGCGAAAAAGCAAGCTGGGTCTCACAATCCCCGCATGTGATTGAACCGGCCATCGCAGGGCAGTTATGCATTGCTTTTCCTCTGCACCACTGCTCCTGGAATGATATGAGGACTCCCAGCGGTCTAGGAGTGTAAAGCAAAGAATGAAATTTCCGCGTATATGATAATGAACGCAAAAAACGCTACCACATTCTACCCTTAAGGCAGCGCTTTTTGTTTCTTTAAGTTCCAGTGCGCTAGAACTGATGTCTCAACTCAAACTTTGCAGATATTTGAAGGCTGGCTAACCTTGAAAACTGAGCCCCAAACTGAAACCGTAGTGTTAGCGCTGTGAAGAAGAAGGGCATTAGCTTAGCCGCACTGTCATCGCTCAGAGGCGGAGCCTGCTCACCATGACAGAGCAGATGCTGTTTTGCCGTCGTGGATTAGACGCCACTTGACCTAAGCCCCCGTTACGTTTGGTGGAGGTGCGAGGTGAAAATTGGCAATGGCGTAACTTGGCTAACTGTGGAATTCAGCGGAATTCAAGGACGTTTACTAAGCGTCTGAGGTTCGTCCATGGCAGCTCCGCTAGACGCTCGCGACAGCCGTTCTAGATATATATACCCACACGACCACGTGGCTATGAGGTGGTATCACATGGTCTTACGATAAGCCCATCGGATGTCGTCACGTGTGTCGTGCGCGGCAGGCTTGGACACATCCGGAGCCCCAAGTAATCACGTACGGAACGCCGTGTGTGTGGAAAAGAGTGCGTACGCTGTGATTGATTTCCTTTATGAATCCACATGGAACTAATGAGTCAAGCGGACGGCGACGGAGGGGAGTTCGGGGTGCGCAGGCGACCCAGCTTGGCCGGGCCCCATTGTTCGCAGCCCCGCTCCGAGAAGCAGCAACGAAGACGCGCGACGCCTTTATTCCCTACCGCGGCGACGCTGCCCAAGGCCATGACCCGGGCGGCGGTCGTTCGTTGTGTGGCTAGGAAGCAATTTTGGAGACGTGTTCCTCATGCTCACTGTGAGCGCTTATCAGCTCCATATGACTGCCAGGCACTTCCTGTGCACGTGGAGGCGTCAAGAAGAACTGGGGAGCGGTGGCGCCTTAAGTGGCCTTTCAGAGACGGCTTTCGACAACCTGTGTTGTCCTCGCTTGCTCTTTAAGCGAGTACACATGCCGCCCCGCGGGGGAGGATGGAGTGATCCGAGAGGGGAATTACTGTTAGTATCCGTGACAATGGCCTTTCCCCTCTCCCCAATCCTTGATTGGGCGGGTTTTACTTTCCTATGTCTCCTTTTCAATGTGTTTTCCTTTCCCATGTGTTTTATTGTATGTGTTTTCCTTTCCCCGGTCCTTGATTGGATGAGTGCTTGTGTTTTGACCTAATTGGTTGGTGTCCCCACTGAGGGAGGGGACATCGGGATTAAAAGAAGACGTTTTGGTGGGACCGGGGGTTGATTTTGTCTAGTCAATTTGCGGATCAATCACTATGTACATAGTTGTTCTCCTTGTTGTACCTTCTGTTCTGTCTTAACTATTTTATATGTGATTAAACAGTTTACTTCCTGATGTTCCTCGAGTAATGTGACTGAGCAAGTTTAGAACCTCAAGACGGCGGCATCCAACAACTTCTTCTACCTTTCCCCTTCGGGCTGACATCAAAGAAGTGTAAGGGGTAAAAGGAACGCAACTACGTGGCTTCACATTACTCGATCGGATGGTAAGGTAAGAGGTTAACCCAAAGGTCACCCAACGTCAACGGTCAACTAAGGGTGGTGGGTCAAGGTTAGAGTTTCAACGCCATAACTGTACCACATATGGTCATACACGGCTAAAGTGGTTGGGCTCAAGGTCGTTCAAGGTCATTCTCCGGCCTATGTGACGACAGCTTTACCTAGCGCATTGAATCTTTTCGCTTAAAAAGTACGTTGGCGTCGTGAAAAAGGTCAGAAGTGATGGGCATAAGAACAGAAGACCACACAGGCAGGTCAGTGTCTTCGGCAACCACGGCCTTGGCAGAAGCCGCAGAAATGGCATCGGTCGACAAAGAACCGCTGAGCGCAAAGAACTCGTGCTCAGCACCAGCAAAATAGATGACGGCGTTATAGCGCGACAGGAAGTTCCTACCCAAGATGATTTCATGAGAACAAGTTGGCAAAATGACGAATTCAATTACGTATAGAGTCTTGTAAATAACTACCATAGCAGTACACGTCGCTAACGGCGCAGTATCCTGCGCGATTGCGGTACGCAGCGAGAATACAGAAAGTGAGGCCGTCACTTTTCGCCAGCAGCGGTAAAAGGTGGCGGCTGTGGTGGAAACAGCAGCACCGGTGTCGACAAGCGCCAGAGCAAACACCGTCTACTGAAACGGCGATCAGATTTGCGGGAGAAAAATGAGGCCTTGGACATTTCGCTCGTGGCATAGTTCTCGCGTCAGGAACTGTGGCACCAAATTTTCCTCTTGCGAAAGATCAGGGCGCCGACGCATGGGGGAAAGGGAGCGGCGACTAGGAGAAGGTGAGCGCCGGGTGGAGAAGGTGGTGCGATCAGGTGAAAGAATGCGACTCGGTGGCGGCTCGGCTGGCGGTGAGTAGTCGCTGGGAGGAGGCCAGTAACCTGCAGCTTTGGAGATTGGCGCACGACGACGGCAAAGCCGGGTCACATGAGCAGGCAATTAGCAACAGTAACAAATAGGCCGATTGTCACCAGTACACCAGGGGTTGTCGATTTGTCGAAGCGGTCGGAAAAGAGGGGAAGGGGAGGACGGGTTTTGCGGTAGTTAGGCAGCCGCGGCCGTGCGACGGTGGCAGCGCAAGTCAGGGGTGCATCAACAGTTGCGCGAGGCTGTGATCGTGCGGGCAGAGGGACCGGTGGAAGGGCCTCAGCCACTTGTCCGCAGATGACGATGCGAAGGTCGGGCGCCAGGTAAGTAGAAGCACGGTGTGGGATGGCAGAAGGGAGAGTTGACGGGCAACCTCAAGCACGAAATCAATAACGTGTGCCAATAGTTCGAGTGGTCCGGTGCAGCCGACAGGCCGGCAAGCGACTCGACATGTGCGGCGAACTGGCGAGTTAGTAGCCTCTACTTGGGCAGCTCGTCGTAGCTCTGGCAGAGACTGACGCTTTCGGCCACGGTGTGAAGATCTTGCGACTGCAGCATCTGGAAGGCATCACGCTCGATTCCTGTCAGGTTATTCTTTATCTTGTCGGCCTCGGATATCTGGGTGGTGACGCGCGAGCATAAGTTTAGATCTTGAATTGAACTTGCGAACGTCTAACCCGACTGCTGAGAGCGCTCGCGCAAACAGTGGTCGGCGGGTAGCTTGCGCGCAGCAGTACGACCGAACACTTCGGTGAGGTTCCTTAAGGCGCGTTTATACTCCAACGTAACGCGACACGGCGACGTCACGTCGGCCAAAGCGAGACCCTCTATACTCCAACTGCGCTTGACCGCCGCCGCGTTCGGTGGCTTCGGCGCACTCTGACCGCGCTGGCGGAGACCTGCCCCCGTATTCACAAACTGGCCTTATATTTACCTTACTTTAACGCGAAGGGAAAGGTTACTGAAAGTGAAAGGTAAGGGAAAGGCAAAGCTGTGTTTCAGAAATCCACCTTTCGGCAGCCTTACAGAAAGCGCCCTTACCCACAGAAGTAAGAGATATGGTAACGAGGCTAAAGAAATATTAATGCTTGCCGCATCCGTGGATGCACTGATAACGTGTTTCGTATACTATAGAAATAAGTTAAACATATACTGGAGCGGTCATAATCACTCAGTAGACGAAATTAACTAGCCTGACTCAAATTTTTACGCACGTTTCCTCTCGGTCCAGCAACAGTCATAGGCAGCCGTCGCTACAAGGGCTTTGTTGAGTCGACGTCGGTGTTTGTTTATTGTCGTGTGCCTCGACTGTGGTGTGTTGTGATTGGGTGCGCTTTTATTTTTTGTTTTGTGCTGAGCGTGAAAAATGCGCCTTTTCTGAGGATTGTTGGCCAATACGGAGATGCTGGTAGAAGTGACAACTTCGATAGAAAGAAATTTCATCCCAGAGCCGCTTTGCTGATGCTGCTGCTGCTGCTGCTGCTGCTGCTGCTGCTGCTACTGCTGCCTTGTGCGGCTCGCCCTTGGCTTCTGCAAGATCCACTGCTAAAGGCGTCGCGGAAATCGGGCATATCTTTATTTTGTTATGGCACGGGTTCACAGTGGAGGGGTGACAAGAGTAGTATTTTTATTATAGCGCTGGCGTGTTCAGAAGCGCCCTCAGCTGCGGCATCGATGCGAAACTAGCTAGGCTTAACGACGAGCAGGGCAGGTATGAACCAGCGTAGTCCGTCGCCCGGCGCGCCCACTGGCGGCGTCGCTGCCGCAAGGTGGGCTCTTGCGCAGGCATGCTGTCATTGCTCGAATATTGCAGGCAGACTTTCCGATAGCATGGCTGTTTTGTTTTTTCTGTTGTGAGCGTGAAGTGCACCTAGCCGGCTGGCCGGCCGGCTAGCTGAATCCCGTGCGCCGGCGTCAAAAAATGAGCTGAAAGTTGTTCTTGACGTAAATATTAAAACATGGGATAGAAAAATGTCAGATATATATCATTATTGTTGAGTACTGGCCAATACTAAGTTGCTAGTAAAAGTGACAACTGTGATACGAGCAAATTTCTTGCGAAAACTGCCTCACAGCTTCCGTTGGCCCTCCGCTGCTGTCCGGCTCGCTTGGCTTCCACCAGCTCCGGTGCCGAAGGCGTAATGCAAATCGACCATATTTTTAGTTTAACTTATTTTGAGATGATGCTGTTAGCAGCACAGTAATATCAACAGTGCGCCATTATTACAGCGCAGGCGACTTCCGAAGCGCTGTGAGCTGCTGCATCGATGCGAAACAGGCTATGCGCCTAGCGACGACCAGGCCAGCCGGGCTCAGTTCGTAGCGCGGTGTGCCCGCGGGTGGTGCTGTAGCCAAAAGCTCGCTACTTGCTCAGGCATGTTTGTCACTGCTCGACGATAGCAGGCAGTCTTTCTGATAACATAGCTGTTTTGCCTTTTCTGGTGCCAACTTCAAAGCGTGACACCGGCCGTGGGCGGCGCTTGAGCCGAGCTGCGCATCGATGCTTGCCGAGCGGTGTTTCCCTGCTTGCAGTAGGGCGGCAGTTCGCAAGCCGCGACCAGCGCGGCGCACCGATGAAGTTTTCGAACATGCCTCTCCTGCTTTAGTTTTTGAATATCTTCGGCTTAAAGGGACTACGCAATGAATAAAAAGTCGCTTGTAAATGTTTTCAATGCTTAGAAATGATGCTAAGAAGCATTCACACCAAGTATGAGTCTTCAGAACTGAGCCGGCAATTTATTATGGATTTTTAAAAACCGTGTTTTTTACAATTCGCGGGCCGATTGGTGTGCTAGTAGTGACCGATTTTGAAACTAAAATAGTGAAAAAAAGAAGTCAGAGTGAAAGGAAGTCGGAATATAAACACGCCTTTAGACAGCAGTTCACATGGACAAGTCTGCTTCGTGGTTTCGAAACCACAGGTTGGCTGCATTGGTGACGTTGTTCAACATGGTGGTATCGTCCCACTTGTTATATGCGATCACCCCCGCTAGTATGATGTGAGCCAGTATTCAGCGTCATGATCGTCAGTTCCGCTGAAGAGGGCGGGGTCCCGCTGCCGGAGGGAGCTGGAACAGGACTGCTGAGTCCACCTGCATGGCTTGGTGATTGGCGTCTTCGGGCGTTGCGGGGGTCGGTAGCGTGCGGCTGTGGAGGCCCAGGGTGGTAGGAGGATAGAAAACCGAACCTCCACTTAAATGCCTTTGGCTTTATCACGCTTAATCGTCCGTGATTCTTTCGTGCAGTCAAATAGCAGCATATTTTCATAATGTTCACCTTTCCTGTCTTTCCGCAACTTTTGCAATAAACGTTGAAATAACATTGCTACTAATCTCAAACAAACCAACATTAAACAAACGCCAAAAAGGGGTCGCCACAGCGTCACTAGATTTACACCATTATAAGAACTAAGATAACACTTTTTTTTCTTAGAGTGTGCGATGGCACGTCCCTAGTGTTAACCTTTTTTAATCTCGACTTTGCACGCGACATACAACCTTCGTCCGTAAAGTTTCGAGGCTGATTTAGTTTCTTCTCTAGAAATGATTCCCCAAAACAAATGTTGCTTCTAGGGTGTCTCGATGCGCGCGCCCCCGCTCAGGGTGAGGACATCTGAGTCGTCTGCTACGGCGGCCGCCGTTCTCGCTCTCGCGGCATGCACGTTTCGTTCTTGTGGGGGGAGGGCTGCTCGCTTCTCGCTTGCCGCGGGCGCTTAAAATAAGAAAAATAACGAAACTTGCGGTGCGCTTCTGTTTTACATGAGAATAGAATTCTAAATTTTGTTGGAGAGCCTTCTGCTTATAAAAACGGGACAAGCAGCCAACATCAAGGCGTCGACGGTAACAAGGAAAGCGGGTATGCAAGATATGCGCCAATTATGTCAGTGAAGCATCTCTAGAATCATTCGCTATAGTTCGAAACCTATCTTTAATTATGCACTGACCCCGTTGGTGCGCCTAAACAGCACTGAACCCCAACATAAATCTCCGTCGTCAGCTAGCCTACTCGCGTCAAGCTACCGTCCTCCTGGAGAAGCAGAGGAAAAGAAATTCTGAAAATGATTATTTACCGAGTTTTGCGATAGATTAGGATAAAGTAAACCGTTACTAAGCAGAGGAGCATGCAATAAAAAGTTTTGAGCCGCTTTTTAGATGAGTTAAATCTGGATGACAGTTATGTCAAGGCATATTCTGCATACCACCGCGGGTATTGGCAGACCCGTTGGTGCTGTCCTTCCTACGCATGTTTAATCTCCGGGCGAACAGAACGCTCGAAAAATCACACAAACCACTGCGTAGAGGGGGGAGTTTGAAAACTTATTGTGGAGCGCACCCCTCTCAATTAAAATTATTTAATTCTGCTAACTTCTTTCGTAGTTAATTTCAAACTAACAAGTTTAATAGACTGCTGAAACGCAACGGGTGATTTCTGTCCAAGCTTGTTTGGCGTTCTTTTTTAAAATTTTAGCTATAAATGTCCCAATACAAGTGAGTGCAATGGATGGGTAAGAAACTGAGTAGACGCGGTGAATGACGAAGCGTCTTGGTTCCGCGCGTTTTGAAGAAACAACGATTATCAGCAACGGTAATAGAATATATGCGCTTGCCTGTTCATCTCGGTATACCTAGATGAACACAAATTGTTACCCAAGCAAACATGAAATCATTTATTCAGCGGTTATGAAAACACAATAAAGTTACCAATATTTCTGTTAATGGGAACGTGAACATTATTGGGCTTTTTCAAAGTAGTCATCTGTGTTAAATAGATGACTATAATTGACAAAACAGTTGTGCCTGCATATATACATAGATGCAGAATCCAGGCTTCGAAGCTAAACTTTCGCAGAACTTCGTATTCTGGCTTGGTTACACAAGGCTGACTCCAGCACAAGTTTTGCTTCCATGGCCACTAGAATGATGGCTCAGAATTTGGCGAGGATGAATTCGGAGCGTCACTCTGGCACACGCAGCAGTCAACATTTTTCTTATTCGCTCTTTGTGAGCCATGCAGGTCGTCGCAGAGGGCTTGTCTATCTCTTCAAGATATAAAGAACGAAGCGGCGACTTCATGGTGAAAAATGTGCCGGTACACAGTGAATTGACGGCTGTAAAATGCTCTTCATAGTTTTTCAGTGTTTTCATTACACCTCTGCTGGGATATATGAGGCTTTGCCCATCCCTGACGTATTCCTTGAGTGCAGTGAGGGAAGCATATTCATCGTCAGGGTTGCCAAGGAGAGCAGCCTGCACTGCGCACAATTTATAAATTTTAGAATTCCTTTCAAAATAAAACCGCCAAGGTAAAACAAGATACGGCACTCGGTTGATGTGAGCTCTTCAGTGAACAGGATTTCCAAACCATTGATTTCCTCGACTTCGTTTTCTGTACCTTCCTTCTTGGCGTGTGCAAGCAGATCGACAAGGTATTCACGGTCATCAAGTACGTAACTTGTAGACCTGGGAGTATGAAGAAAGTGGCTGACGCTGATGAGTCGAAGTGCACACTTCAAGTCGTACGCAGCGGGCACTGGCTTCATGAGCTGCGCCACAGAAAAAAAGGTTTTCGAGGCAGTCTTGCAACAGCCTGCTCGTCAGAAGGAATTCATACCTTTCACTGCCAAGAAGCACTTCTTGAAGGCGAAGGACAGCCGTTGTTGCAATTAGGACCCCTGCTTGCGATGGCTTCCACTGAGATCCAGTGCCCATTTTCAGTTCTCTGATCGTGTCTATTGCGATACGCAGTGTGTCCAAGGCGGCATGATATTTAGTCATGTTTCTGCGGCTTAGCGCCATGGCGGAATGACGCGATGACATAAGAGCGTACCACATAGAAACGAGGACCATAAACCGCGCTGTTGTTTCGGCCTCTGGTTCAATCCTTCTTTTATAGGAACCGAATAGCTGGCGAGGCTTCGCGGAAGAGCTGGACAGCGACTCCGACTTTCATCTTGGTGAAGCGTCCACCACTAATGTGGATTTCTGATAAATTTGGTGCTACCTTAAGTTCATTGACAGCGTCATAGTTCAAGACGGCCTGTACATGCTCTAGTTTCACCTTCGAGGAAGTCAATCCGTTCTTGCTTACTGTATCATAACTGAGCGTGAAAACTTTAGAGCTTAGAAGCTGTCCTTTTAGGTTCTTAAGGACTTGTCCTGGGTCAGAGGTGAAAAAAAGTGCCTTCCCGTGTAAGGTTGGGTGGGGTATTGAGCACGAAGCTGTCGAATAGCGGTCACTCGAAAAGCCAAATTCTCTCCATATAGCGCGGTTTGCTACACCCATGTCACAGGTGACTACCCGTACTCATAGAGAAATCCGCCTGCATATCTGGACTATTTCCATGACATATGTCTTCAGTACACAGCCGTCCATGTGCCTGCCCGTAAATTCATAGGCTATCACTTGTTTCCATCTTTAATTTACCCCACCTAGCATAAACACCAAAGCATGGTTGGCTGCCTCTTCAGGCTTCGATGGCAAGGTCGTTCCTCCCAAAAGCACGTCTTCTCCACGGTCGAGTTCAAATCCGGGTGCTATCTCCATTTCATCTAGAAAGAGAACAGTATTTTTCCGCGTCCTCCATTCCCTCTGCTTTCGACCTCATTACGTCGATCACTTCATGCAGGATACCTGGCAGAACCTTCAGGCTTGAATTCTTCATGCTAACGTTCTGCTTGATGGGAGAGGGTAGCCAATCTTTCTGAGCGTTTCATACCCAGTGGTTCCACAAGCAAATTTAATTTTTAGGCCATGCTTTACTGTTTGCGCTGTCTATGAACTGCCACGATTGTGGTTCCGAGAAAGGGCACGAATTTGGACTTGGTTTAAAAACTTCGTATTTCGTGAGAAATTAGCTGCCTCTTTCTGCAGCTTGCGATTCTGCTTCTGTAGTTTTTTGACACTATTCTTAGGTTTTTTTGGTGTTCTTTCAGATTATTATTGGCTGCTGTGAGATCTACTATTTTCTTCCTGCGCTCTGCTACCTCAGAATCAAAGGGTTGGGTCGCACGAACCACTGCAGTTTCTTGAGGCCGTACATCCGTGGTGGTCGAAGTAAGTTGCTCTCTATAATTCCTTCTTGCTGTACCCACCAATGTCTCATTTATCACTCCGTCAGACGATGAATCTGCTGGAAGATATTCTTGCGTGTTTAAGGGAAGGACGTTTCTCAATTCTGGTGAAGAACCTTGTGCGGCAG
Source organism: Amblyomma americanum (assembly GCF_052857255.1). Taxonomy (NCBI): domain Eukaryota; kingdom Metazoa; phylum Arthropoda; class Arachnida; order Ixodida; family Ixodidae; genus Amblyomma; species Amblyomma americanum. The sequence goes on from NC_135505.1 coordinate 34,828,038, forward strand.
CGTCATGACTGAATAATGCAGGCACATGCACACTTCGGTCCCCTGGTGGCTTTCGCTCTTTAGCAAGTTCTGGAAGCAGATAAATAAGCGAAAATAGCACATTACATATATAAAATAGCTGTCCTTTCGCAAAACTCTGAAAGCTTTACTGCACTGCTATAGACCCTTCACCATGGCGGCCCATCCTAAACGTCACGTGCAGCTTTTTTTGCCCCCTTTAACAAAAAGAGTGGCTAGGAAAAGATGGTGTTAATCCCTTTATTCCGACAGCGTGTCGTGTAAAGGAAAGGAACGCGACATTGTTCACGCTATACACCATTTTACGAGGAGCGGGCGGGAGAGGGAGAGATACTCTCAAACACGTGCGCTGCGCGACATCCCACTGTTGCCATCCTCCCCTGGAATGACAATCCGGCGCGCGGAGCAACGTTCGGCTGGTTAGCCACCGGCCAAGCGCATGTTTGCGTCTGTACAACCAAAGCTGCAATGTTGTACGGAAAGCCGACGTCCTCTAGACATCAATTTTTTATTGCCGGTTGCGGCAATAGTCGACGGAAGTAAAAAAAAAAAAAGCCGCAAGTATGTACGCGCACCATGCTTTGAAAAGGTCTCAACCTGTCTGCGATGTCTGTTTCCTCACCGCTTTCCCGCCGGACCCGAGTTGCATTGGTAGTGGACGTAGTTGGCGAACAGAAAATACTTGCGCCAACAAGAAGCTTACGCATCAGCGCATTTTGTGAATGAAATGCAGACAGAATCAAACCCATTGCCCGTGCTTAATATCGGGCGCGGAACTGCTGCTGCTGTTGTGTGCCAGCGGATCAACGTTCGGCGAGAGTTCTGTTGACAGAACTGCGGGCGACGGTGTGTGCGTCTCGCGAGAGGGGATGCGTCGTCGCGGAGACGCCGTGGCGCTGAGGGAGTTGCCTTCTCTGCGGAAGGTCTGCTTTGTCCTCACGGGGGAGGAGAGGCCGTTGCGCTAGGGCGTGCGCGCGCCCAGTGACAGCGCATCGAGGCTTTGCTCGCGTTCGAACCACGTTTGCCGAAGGGGTACCGCCTTTAGCAGGCTGCGAGGTCGTTCGAAACTGGGGCTCGGCCCGCGAGGGGCGCAGCGGAGTTTACGGAGCTTCTTCCAAGAGAACACTTTTAAAAAAAGCCGGTGCCAGGCCGTGGGCCACTTGTACCAATTTTTACCGGTGGGTGTCCGGCGCCTGGTTTGCCAAACTACACCCTGTACATAATTTAAAGAGATCAAGCTTTTGGGTGGTCTTGGCAAAACTGTTTTAATTCAGCAGTACACGATGTAACGACTTCGCAAATGTGGCCACAACTTCGTTTCGCCACCCCACATGTTCACCAATATCGGGAGGGGGTGGGCATCGCCACCTGAAAAAAAACAAAAACAACATGCTGTGATCAGTACAAAAATACAACTCCATTCGCACAATAACACGAATGATAGCGGCGACACGAACTTTTACCCAACTGCCAATTGAGCACTCAAAAATGCAGCCACGGCAACGTAAGAAGAAAGCGCGGGAAATCACATCGAATGCATTGTAAGAAAATCCACTATGCATGACCGTGCCGGAGATAAGACAAACGCAACGACTTATACCCCTGTCACACCGGACTTCTTCACGGCCTTTGCCGTAAAGTTGTCCTATTGCACTAAAGGAGGAAAACCGAAAAGAAGCAGCGGCGCTGCTACACGGCAAATCCGAAGGAGCTAGTACGCGGCCTCCGTGAATGCAAAAAGTCACCGCTGTGTGTGAAGCGGCGCTAGTAACGTTATGAAATTAAAGCAGTCGGTAGTACTTCAGCTAAGAGAATAAGAGTGCTTTCGTGTATGTTTGAAAAAGTAGGTATCACGATAATAAAGGAGCGGTCTGACGGTGAGAAACGGATATTTTGAAACAAAAGATTCTTTTTTTTCATAGTTCCCGGTCCGGCCACGGTAGGCGCACTTTTCCGTTTGGCTCCTTGTTGTGTGTGAAAAGCGTACTTTGTTTCTTATGTCCTTGTGCGTATTTCAAAGAAATTAGGTTGTGTCCTGGCTAGCGTGCTGCCGTAATCATGAGCGACGAACCGCAAGACGCTAGAACGAAGTGTGTAATTGCCATGAATTTCCAGCATGCAACACGGTGCAACGTTTGCCGTAAAGGCAACCGGCGACAAAAACTACACGCGTGAACTGCGAGCATGGCACTCACCGATGCTGATCGTTCGCTCCGTCGAAGCATGGTCCCTTGCTCCCGCTGGTGGTTGCAGGCGCTAATGGCACAGCACACACAAGGATTAGCACGAGGCGAAGCCCCACGCACCATTTCTATGCTTGGCAGGAAAAAACAGGCGGATGAAGTGCTATAAACCACACGCTGTTTCGTCTGCAGCCTGTGGGCTGCAGGTTATCAGCGCATGATGGCGTCGGCGGTAGGCGGCGCTCGGGTAAAACAAACATGGCGGCGCCCAGGTATCGAAAATAAAACCATGTATATATGTCAGCAGCATTGCACCTTTTTTTTTACCCCAAAACTGGTTTGGCGGCCAGGGTGAAGGAACTCTGTAGAGCCAAGAAGCTGACCTCCAAAGTTTTAAAAAGGGTCCATAGAAGAAGCGCCAGAAAGTTTAATATGCATACACACCAACCACTTCCTCACTCAACATTTTCAAATGTAGACGACAAGGCGATAAGCAACATGGCAACAAACACCAAGGTTAGGAGGTATCTGACCTCTGAACGTTGGGACAGCATTGGGCTTGAGCTTCATCCATCCGTCCGCGCGGTTTTGTTCGAAGCTCTTGTCTTCGAAATGAGCCTGCAGATGAATTTTTTATTGGAATCAGCCCCCCATTTCCTGCTCGAGAATCAAAACAATAAACAAAGCACGCAAGAAAACAAAGTAGTCCAAATATATAAGTCGAATTACTCTAATGAGCGCCTCAATCTGCACATAACATATTCTGTTAATCTCATTTACTGATCTAATGCGGCGTCGTTGGACGAAGCATCAGGCTAACAGTAAGCGCACGCTGCCCAACGCAGCATACGTGTCAAAAACTAAAAATATAGTAAGTAAATTAATCCGTATTGGCTCCTAGACGACCCAGATACACAGTAATTGCAACAGCGTATGTGCCCTCGCTTGTTCTCGTACTCTGTGCCTTGATTCGTGCCGGCCGCGGTTCGCTGACAAGGGCCTCGTAAAGGCAATTATTTTCTAATGAACAGAAGCGGCGAAAGGACGTTTATTACGCAATCACGAGCGAAAACATTGTGACATGGTATTTCGGATGCAAACAGGCAAGCGACAGGCAATGGCCGGATCGGCGCTGAAGCGTGCCTTTTTTTTACGCCGAGCAAAACGCAGTTACTGGTCAGGCGGCACGCGCAGGTGCTTCTAAAGGTGACTGCAGTAACAGAAAGAGAAAAGCGCATCTTGCAAACAAGACAGGAGCGAGTTTTTGCAGAGGGCATTGGCTTACGGGACGACACAGACCACCGCGACCTGACAGAAAGGCTGTCAGGAAGAAAGGAAATCTGCCCGAAAGATCAGAAGGCGCTAGATCGCGGGACACCCGGCGCATGCGAGCGCAGTGGTCGAGCAACAGAGAACGCGCACGCAGGCATGTTCAGCGCGCGCTCTGGAGAAGGATGCCTCCTGCACTTTCCGCACTGTATTCGAGGAAGCGCGCAGGGCGAAAGGGTAGGCGGGCTTGCTTGGGGCGAGAACAGAGCAGCTTCTCCTGTCGTCGCCCGGAATCGGTTATCGCCACTGCATGGGCTACCGGGGCCTACTGAGCGCGTCGAGGGGCTGAGCAGATGACAGTAGCGACCAGGAATGTCTTCTTTCAGTTGCCCTTTGTCACGAGTTGAGAGTCGTACAATCAGTCAGAGCGCGACCCCGGCGGGCTCGGCTGAAAGACCAGTCCTTTCGACGCGGGGTGTGAGCCATGTTTGACCCCGCGTAGCAATTCGAAGTAGCTGTTTTTTTTTATTCCTCTTTTTTGTGTGTGCGTGTAAAATTGGGGAAGGGAATGCTACTTTGTTTTACGTTAAAGATTTGGATTTGACCAGGTGTTACTGTTTTCTTAACAGTTAGATCAAGGTTATTGTGCCATTCAGTTAGAAAGGACATGCGTTAATTTGGGATGCTACCGAGTGATAACGGCACTCACAGGAGTTTCGCGAAGACAGTTCCCGAGTAGACGATGAGCTGTTTGCTTATGTAGAGCCGTTCCGAGAAAGCAAATTTCTTTGTGTTCGAATTTTGAGCACACGTTTCGCTTTGTATCTTTAGCAGATACCGGAGGACAAGTTCTGTTGGGGGCCATAGTTAGGTAAACATTTGTCTCATTCGCTACAGTGTAGCTAACGCATTGCAGAGGCAATGAATGTACGTGTATTTGTGCCCATCTGAGTACCTGTGTTTAGCGGCGCTTGGTTAGCTAGCCGATTTTGGTATTCAAAGAGTAAGCGAACGAAGTGAGGCTACAGAATTCTGCGGAGAACAGCTGTAGCAGCTTTCTGTACAAGTGATGGTGACGAGGCGAATGACTGACTCATTCAGTTTATGAGAAGTCTCTCGCCAGTACGGGAAGGAGTAAGAATTGCGATGCGCAGTCGCGTCTTTACGAGTTCAACTCGAACAGTTGATTATTAGACTCGAGCGTCAAGCTTCTTTGGAAAGAGCCAGTGGATTAATTTGATCGTGGGCCAAATTTTAAGCAATCTATCGGTATTCCGGTGGTATAAGGGAATCAGAGCTTTGAATGATAAGGAATAGAGTTTCTAATCAAGAATTTGTAGGCTTTGACACACCACCGCGTATTGTACAACTTGGCAGTGTGTCTTTGGCGACATCAGATGAGACATGGACGCTCTCTTGACCCTAATTTCGAGCAAAATTTAGGTGCTCGTTTGTTTGTTTATTCTAGTTTTGCTTCCAAATTTGTCACCCCTCTTCAAGTCGTGTTTGGCGAATCGGGCCTTGGCAGCGAATCTGGGAGACATGGAAGCTGGTCTTAGTAGCCGAGACTATTGCTGTCAGCTACAAAATTTTGTGCTTACGTTCATGTCGACAATGCAGTCGTTTTGCATAAAAGCCTGGCGGCTCTCGGGTGAATTTTGGGCACTGCCTGGGGAGTGGCGCTATGTTGAGTGGTTGGTTTCACTAATGCCTCTGTTGTACGAGGTTTACGACTCTGTTCTGTGCTCACAGAGAAGATCAAGAAGGGCCTCCCACGCTACAACTCCCATCTCTCCTCGATCAGTGATTGTGACCACTGGCCGATCGAGATTGTCCTGGCCGCGGAGGAGCTGTTACGTTTGGAGACGCCAACATGACAAGAATATTCAAGCCACTGAGAAGCCTCAATCGACAGAGGCTTCAAAGGGCCGTCGACGTGGTTGCAGCGCCACGAGTGCAGGTAGTGGCGTCTACAAGGGACCTTCCCCCCCCCTGCTGTTTATGGGGTGAAACGGCCCTCCGCTGTCTGAGAACGGCTTTGGTGAACCTGTTTTTTGTTCTCAACGCCGGACCCACCCGGGACATGTTTCTCCCGGAGGGGACGACGGGGGAGCCGGCGAGCGGCGGGACTGGAAATGAGCCGTGGCAAATGCGGCCGGGTTTGACTAAGCCAACGTCGCCGGAATCCTCGTGCTTCGAAAACAACTTCGTCTTAGACTGTGCTTTTCCTTATACGTGGAACCTTCTGCAAACTGCAGTGGCAACCTTTAGTTCCCACGCTCCACGTGAAAGCTTCTGCAAACTGCGGTGGCAACCTTTCGTTCCCACGCTACCGCTGTGAAGTGCAGGTGACTGACCTTCGACGCTGCCATGGGACTCCATTCGGGCTATTCATCACTGAAGCCTGGACAGCGCGGACCATAATCTGCCAGAAGTGGCAAGAGTGTGTGGCTAGGGGCGTCCTGGAAGGCGGACCCGGAAGACTGGACACGTGATCTACATCACAGTGATTCGACGCATTTTTAATGAACTAGATTCCCCAACTAAGGACCTGGGGACCGGGGACCCTATTTATGCAGCGATCTGGCGTGTGTTCGCCAGCTCCCGATTCGCTCTTTCGAACTTTGTAAAAATGTAAATAAACCCTTTCAGTCTCTTCTTCACCTCGGAGCCCCTCTCATCTCTTCGTAACCCCCACAACAGCAGTCTCCCGATCCGGAACCCGGGGACACCGACCTTGGCGAGAGACGGCACAGGCGAACCAGGGGCCCGCATCTAACAACGGCGATCTAGTCACCAGTCTGGCACCAATGCTGGTGGGCAGTGCTTCGTTGAGTCTTCTGTGCTGCCAACATGCATGCGGAAAATCCGCCCGTCAACGTCTTAGAGGAAGGGTTGTTCAAAAACAGGAGCATTACGCAGCTGTCGCTCAAGACAAAGGCTCTGGGCAGCGGCAGCCGGCGCACGGGCTTAGGCAACATGGATCTCGGCCTTGCTACGTACCTACGGCCAAATATATGTCTCTGAAGTCAATGAAGATAACTGCTCCACTAAGAGGCCCGGAGATCTAAGAGATCGAAGACAGTCTGCATGGTCTTATCGAATCCTTAGTATCCGCAGTATACGTCGCGCGAGAGTTGAGATGCGGATGAGATGGACTATACACAGCAGTTACTCCCCTCTCTGCAGAATGAGATGCATCCGTGTATAATATGCACCCTTCAGGCAGATACGCTGCTGATACCGACGGGGAAACAGTGGGGCGATTGTCAGTGAGCTGGCAACAGGACCACGGTGGAAGTGTCTTTAAACGATGAAGTTTGAGAGACTGTTTTCGAGCTCTATTTGCCACCCGTTGGTCGATGATTTCACTGAGTGTATTAAGTTTGGCGAACTCCTGTAGCACAGGTATGGGTGTTAAACGAGGCAGATATGTTATGACGCGCATAGCCTCACGATTGATAGCTTCAATGGAGTCCCGCTGTCTGCGGGTGAGACGTTGGAATTGAGCCTGATATACTATCCGTGGTTGAAGGATAAAGCGCACAAGCTGGCGGGCCGTATGAGCACGTGCGCCACCAGAGCGCATAGCTATGCGACGAATCAGACCTAGAGTAGCGTGAGCCGATTTACGGGTGGCTGTCAGCCACGGGGTGCCAGTCCCAGATGTATGGAGAAGAAGACCAAGAATACGAACAGTTTCTACCTGAGGAATCAGAGAAGTATGTACCGTAAAATTTAAAGGGGGAGCTTTCCGTAAGGCGGCTTTATTTCCAATTCGAATGAAACATGATTTAGTAGGAGAGAGTGTTAGACCCAGACGTGGGAGGCGAGATGTCAATACATCCAGCGCGTGTTGAAGGACCGACTGATGAATAGACGCATCTGGATGACAGCACCACAAGGTGATATCATCGGCATAAGCAAGCACGCGGATAGAAGGGATGGTCTCTAGGGCTCGAACAAGAGGAATTAAAGCCACATTAAATAATGTGGGGGCGAGAACGGAGCCCTGCGGCACTCCTCTATTGGAAGTGAAATTACCAAAGGGCTTTCCGTGGACACGCACGCTGAAGGTTCGATTTGCTAAAAAGGCGTGAATGGAGAGGAGGAACCGGTGAGGGAGACCAAGAGTTTGAAGGGAGGCAAGAATGGCAGAGTGAAGGATGTTATCATATGCCTTTGTTATGTCTGTAGCGATTACGGTTCGTACAAGGTGACTCTGTGGAGAGTGGTCAAGCACGTCAGCAGCCAAAGTAGCAAGGCCGTCCTCCGTTCCAATTTGTGGGCGGAAGCCAATTTGGGGATCTGGGTAACAATCATGGGATTCCAGCCACCATGATAAGCGTGCGGCTAGAATGCTTTCATAAAGCTTGCAGATGGTAGGGGTAAGGGAAATTGGACGAAGGGCCGAGAGAGATACTGGAGGCTGACCTGACTTGGGTATTGGAACCACAATAGAATGCTTTCAGTCTCCCGGCATGACGCCAGAAAGCCACACTTCGTTAAAAGAATTGGCGGCTGCTACCACTGTCTGCATCATGCCGAAGAGCATACTACAGGACCCGCTGCTGCTTTCGCAACTGATGCGCAGAACTTCGATACATTTATGGTCATCTCCAAACGACCCGTCGCTGCCACCTCACGAAAAAGACACGAGCCTTCCTCAGCTGTGAAACATCTCCGGGCTTTTTAACTTGTAAACGGGTCTGAACTGGGGTCGCCGTCGACAACGCAGCGGCGCCGGTGCTTGTGTTCACGGCTGCCATCGTGAATGCCCATACACGCCCGCGCGCTCTTACGCACTCTCGCGCGCTGCCTATCGCTCCGCTCGAGAGGGTCTCCCAGCGGGCGTAAGCTTCTCTCCGTAAAAACGCTGGCCAGCCCAGCGACGTGTGCATGCGCAGTGGCGTCTGCGCTCGTCCGCTCCTCTTCGCTGGCTGTAAAGACGCTCAGCTAAAACTGTCTGTATTCAATACGCGAAGAAACGTGAGGCTAACAACAACGGTTCGACTTAAGCGAAGGACAACACAGCGAACTGTGAAAAGAAAAAATGGCTAAGGCTTATAGCTCTGGTTAACCCTAGTTGAATTGAGAAAGCTTCGTTTCCTCGGCACGTCGTCTACGCTGCGTCGCATTCCGACGTTCTCGAGAACTCAAACTGGTCTCTTCCGCAGTTGAAGAGTAACTCTGGGGCTTCGCACGACTTCTTCTTGCCGCATCTTCGTTACGACGCTTCTCGAGTCGTGCGGCGCATTCTTCTGGCGCCTCTTGAGCGTATTGTCTCTTCCTCGCTTCGTTCTGTCGTTACCCCACTAGTGCGGGAAATTCGCTCGCGCATCGAGCGCCTCGCGCAGAGAGGTTTTGCCGTGCGTGCACAGTGGGTGCCCGGTCACTGCGGCATCGTCGGCAACGAAGAAGCTGACGACCTCGCGACCGCTGCACACCAACTACCTGCCAGCGATCTGCCCCTTGCGCTGGAGGACGTGCGTGCGGCCATCCACGACCATCTCCGAAAGCAGCACCCCGACCCACGCATCGCGGGAGGTGAGCGCATCGACAGTGTCACCGGCTGTCGCGCACTTACACGGTCACAACGTGCAATGATCCTCCGCGCGCGCATTGGCTGCGTGTGGCCCGGGGAACGACGGGTGCGTCACGGAATCGCGACGAGTGATGTGTGTGACGGATACGGTGCAGTGGAAACACTAGAACACCTGCTCCTTCCCTGTGCCGCGTTCGCCGATGCTCGTCGCGATATGCTCGCTGCCTATAGGGCGCAGGGCATACTACCAGACTCCATCAAGACGCTATTGTGGCCGCAGGGCAGTGCGCGCACTCGTGAGCGAACTTTGGTGAGCCTCTGTGCATTCCTCGAACACACGGGCTTGACGTCCCGTCTGTTCTCCGTCAGGTAGTTGCACGCAGTGACAGAACGCTCCGCGAGTTCTAACTTGAACGATTAATAACTGGACGCCCCACTCCAGTTGTAACCAACACAGAGCTGTGCGCGTGTGTGATTTAATTCCTCTAAAATGAACTAATCATGCGCACAACCTGGACACATTTCTTATTGTATAAATAGTTTGTACATATTACTTCTCCCCCTATCCTCTCTTCCTGTCCCCTCACCTCTTTCATTTCATTTCTTCATTCTGCCTGCTGTCCTTTATTTCCGCTGCCCAGCTCAGGTGCTTCAGTATCGATGGCAGATGCCGGGGCTAGCAAAAATCTTTTCCTTCCTTTCTATTATTATTTTTAATAAAACCACTACCACCACCACCTGTCGTTGTTGCGTCTCTTTTACGCTTTCCATAACGACTACAATGCACTGCTACTGCTGTTGCTGATAGGAAGGAAGAAAAGGAAAGTGCATGGGCCTACCTACTGGCTCAAGCCAAGCCACGCTCGCTGCCACGTGCTGAAAGTAGGAGAATTAAAGGATGGGAAAGCAAAGATAGAAAGAAAAGGCGCGCGCTAATATGCTCAGGGCAGATACCGGCAGTGCAATACCGGGCCGACCCATGCCAGAGTTCTTCAAGCCAAGCATTCTGCCATATTCCAAAAATATGTTTCATATATTGGGTCCAAGGACCCGCAGCAGATATTAACTCAGGTATCAGATATCATCGCACTATGATAACGGTGGTATCGAATACACTGAGGCGAAGCGCATATGTATATCCCCCCCCCCCCCCCCGCCGAGAGGTGACACCTCCTCTCCCTCTACCCCAGCGGAGCACATCTGGTGGAGCGAGCGGCGACGGCAGCGGCGTCGACGGCGGCGCCATCTGTTGGAGCGGCGCTGTAGTGTTGCTAGGCAACGGCGGCTCAGGGTCGTTCGTGGGCCACGGCCACGGTGAAAGACAGCTTAGGTGAGCGAACGCCACCGCCAGCCCTCGGACTATACTATTGTGCTTCCTTCTCGCTCGACAGATGGCGCTTCCAACTTGTGCCCGTAATAATAATAATAATAATAATAATAATAATAATAATAATAATAATAATAATAATAATTGGTTTTTGGGGGAAAGGAAATGGCGCAGTATCTGTCTCATATATCGTTGGACACCTGAACCGCGCCGTAAGGGAAGGCATAAGGGAGGGAGTGAAAGAGGAAAGGAAGAAGGAGGTGCCGTAGTGGAGGGCTCCGGAATAATTTCGACCACCTGGGGATCTTTAACGTGCACTGACATCGCACAGCACACGGGCGCCTTAGCGTTTTTCCTCCATCAAAACGCAGCCGCCGCGGTCGGGTTCGAACCCGGGAACTCCGGATCAGTAGTCGAGCGCCCTAATCACTGAGCCACCGCGGCAGGGCGGCGCCGTTCGTGGCTTTAGCACAGCGTCTCCGTATGCAGCTCCAGGAAAACTTGCGGTCATCAGCAGATTTTTTAGGCGTTTGTTACACTGTGAATCATCGTCTGTGTGTGAAAGCGGCTGAATACATGCCGTAGTTCTGTTACGCGAGAACTGCATGCGATTTCTGTGAGGATGAAAGTGGGTGTTTTCCGTAGCCCTGAAAAATTTAAAACCCAGGTAGAACCTTATGTCTTTCTTTCACACATGAAGCAAAAATTAGTCACTGCAAAACTGGATTACGCACGGAACACCTGAATTCCACTGTTGTGTATACAATCAAAATAACAAACAGTACACTCAGCTCGGCTGCTTGTGGTCACCCAAGTTTGGACATTTTACGCAAGTCCTGGCCTTTTTCAACGTGCTTGCGTTTCAACTGACGGCAGTACTGACGCATACGAAGGCTTATATAATAATGGAGTAGCTTGGCGAGAATGTCCTCCCTGTGGATAGTACAAGGGAAAGTGAAAGTGAAGTTCTCTAGTACAGCATCAATTGTTTTGTCGTAGGCATCTCCCAGATTCGCGTATTTAGAGAAAAAATTTTCAGCTTCCATAAAAAGCTGATAGAGGTGCATGTTAGGGTGCGTGAGTCTGCCCCTTGTTTTGCAATTAACGAGCTCAGCTTCGGGCACCTTTGACAAGCCTTTCTGACACTCCAGTGCTTTCTTGCACGTAGTGCAGGAGGTCTGATTTAAAATTTTCCTGGATACAAACCCTGTAACATAATAAATTATACACTCAACAACACTTGCATCGTTATCATCACACACAAACACTTCATCGCACTCCCAGTTCCCTTCATCGATTAGGCCGTCGAGCCGCTCTTTCAGCTGGTCCAGCTTGTTCAGTTCCTTCGATGCTGAGCTGTTATATGCGTTCTTAAAGTCAGCCAAAGTCACAACGCCGTACTGTTCTTTCTCGGAAGCTGAACAGTTACCAAACCGCGGTGGCTTCAGGAGGGAGTAAAGCGACAGCATACGGTACAGTTGCAAGAACGTTGGGAAAGTTGGATGTTCGTTTTGGCCACCCGCTTGTCGAATAACACCAAAAAAACATTCCAACGGGTCTTGATTCATTTTTCCGGTCAGCACATACCTGAAATCGCACTTTTTCAACAGATAGATTGAGAGCTCACGAGCAGATTTGAGCGTCACCCTTAATCCTTCCAGCAGTTGACCGGCTTAGGAAGAGATCTTGAGGAATTTCTCCTTTTGCAACTTCTTCCTCCCATTCGTCAAGCCAATCAGAGGCACTCTCAATAACTTTAAGATCATTGCAGCCTAGAGTCAGACCTTCTCCTGGAAAGCGCCGGCTCAGGGCATCAAATAAGTTGTTCATAAAGATTGTGAACTCAACGGTCGGTTTGACATTAAACAGCCGAGTTGCTCCTCTACGTTCGTAAAACAAAATTCCTTTTGCTACGGAATTGCTGAAAATTTGGGTTGCCAATTTCACTCTCATTTTAAGCATGTTGGAAGGATTAACATGGTTGTACGTCAATTTTGGGCATACTCTCAGCTCAGTAGCGTTTTTGGTGTCTGCTACAAACAGGGCGTCGTAGCAAGACCATTTAATGAACTTTCCGCCTTTCTTCAACACTTTTTTGTCATACAGACGATTGCGTATGCACTTGAAGAGGTGAGGTGCGTCTGCGAAGACATGCACCTTTCGCGATGTATCCAGTGGATGATCAAAGGCATTTACAACATGCCCCAGAGCACCGCTGATTCCAAGCTGTCTCCACATTGCTCTATTAGTAGAGGCGCCATCACAAACAACACCATCTTCTAAAAGGCCTGCTTCTTCTAAGTGTACAATGCACTGAAGCAGTAGCTGTGCTAGGAGCGTCCCTTTCGTAGGTCCCTTGGAGGCAAACACAGCCACTGGCTGCAAGTATTTTTCTCCGAACGGTGCGAAGGCGAAAACGAGCCCGTGATCAGCCGGCTCATTGCTTTGGCTGTTCTTCTCACCAAAGTCAAGAAGCCCGGCATATGTCATTGTTCGTGAGTTCCCCGTGATCTCCTTTCTGACTTGAATCTCGTCAAGAATGAGGATCCCTCTTCGTTGAAATGCTGGTTTCGGGGAAACTTTCATTTTAAGGGCCTTAAAAAACGCTTCGTCAAAACCACACTTCAGCCCCACTAAGCTGATGTACTTCCTGATAGTGGAAACGCATGGCAGAGGTAATATGACATTTCTGCGCAGAAAAGAGTATGCCGCAGGGCTTCGGATGTTTAGCAAAAGGCACAGCAGCAGCCAGTCGTCAGTTTACCTTCTGTTCTGCTTCGTCGTGCATTTAGCTGCAGCAATGCACTCCTTTACAAGAAGCAACTGTGCTGCAGGTAAATCACCACTTTCTAGCTTCTCTACGAGCCCTTCCTCTTTCACTTTTGCGAATTCTTGCTGACAGTTTTTCAGCTGATTCATAAGCAATTTTTTTCGCGCTAAAAGTCGTGCTCGAGACCGCAGTACAGTGGCTTTTGCATGGCGCAATGCGTTGATTCTTTGAAGTTGGGCAGACGGTACACCTTTCCTCACAGCAGAAAGCCTGATACGTTGAAGCGGTACTTTCTGTTTTGCCCTTGCCATTTGGCGATCAGCATGCAATTGCAATGTTTTGTGGAGGCCACTGCATGGCCGACATATGCCACCTGCAGGCGATAATAACGGGCATTTGTTAAGTCTCCACTTTTTTTCGTTGTCCACATAAGCACATTCTGGCAGCACAGACGGAAAGCTTTTTAAACTTGGTCCGCCGCAGCAAACGTTTGCATTGTCAAACGTTCTTACCGTGCTCTCAAGATCAGATGTTGTTGAGACAGACGGGCTGATTCCTATTGCTGTGCAGTCGACTGGCCTGTCGAAAATGTAAGCTTGGATCGCCATATCTGAGTTCACGTGCAAAGACTTCTTATTAAATATACAGCAGCTTCCGTCACCGTACACTATGCGAGCATCAATGACCAGAACCCCTTTGGTCCCCTCTTCATCGATCCGATGTACTGCCCACGATGACCTTGGTAAGCACATGTTCGCTGCGAAGTCGAATAAGTCGTCGAATGAAGAGTGGTTTAGAGATTCAGTGCCATCGCTGTTTTCCTCTTCGTGGCTTGTGGCTGCGGTATTGGACACTTCCGCACCATGTGATGAGCCCTCAGATATGCTGGTGTAATTCGGGGGACGCACAGAAGTTGCGCAGGTTTCTCTATCCGCTTCACTCTTTTTCGGTTTGGCATTGAATATCGCATCGACTACCATCTTGCGGTGAAACCCTGTGATCAATAGTCTAGAACGCCACATGACCAGATCTCGGTAGAATATCGCTGCTTTGTTTTAAATACAGTTTTTCGTTCATGAGTGTTGCGCATGTTTTAACAAAGTTCGCACTCTTTCCAGTCCATGCTTCGAATAACAGCGACACACCCACTGCACACTGCATCGCTGAATATGTGATTTTAGCTTCGGTTCCTCTTGCATTTCTTCGATGAGACGGCATCCACGGTCTACTAAATGTTTCGCCGAGGAGGTGCACATCGCTGTGCTGTAATACCTTTGGATGTGGAAACTGAAATGGATGCTACCTTGTTATAAAAATAACTACTGCCTCGGAGATGAGATTTATATTATTATTTGGGATGTTACTTCAGCCAACGTGCAAAAGCTGCTGGATGGATAGATGATAATCGCATTACCCTTTGTAACGGGCGGCAGCTTTCGCCACCTAGCTATCGCTTTCGCTGATCGTGGTTTCAAGCACCGCCCTGCATAAAAACGGGCGCACGCATGAAAAATTCCCAGTAAAACTCACCTACAGCATTTCTGACAAAACCGTTGCGGAATCTAGCCAATTTAGGCAGCAAGCGTCCCACTGTGCTGAAAAAACTGGCCAATTAAAGGGGCTCTAATAAAGCTGCAGTATGGTCGGGATGTTAAAGCTCGCCTTTTCACGAATACTGTCTAGCAAGAAATTTTCTAATGCGCTTCATAGAAGTGGAGTTATCTGTAGTCAAAATTCGAATTTCCGCGTCTTCGCGCCTGTCCTTCAGCTCTCGCAAGTTTTTGCCCGCTGGAAGGTCGGCGGTCCTCCGTCTGCCCCACGGCACGGGAGCGGAGCCTCCTCCCCCGCCGGCGCTATGCGCATTATTGGCCGAGGCCTTGGTAGCTGCCTGACGTCTGAAAGAATCTAACCAGTAGCCACCTCTCAACATGTATACGTAGTTGCGAGCGACGGAGGAGGCAACGAGCAAGAAATACTCGCCGGGAAGGGCTCGCCAACTTTCGCGCGTGATAGTCGGTCGTCTGCTGCATGCAGAAGTGTATTATTTGGCTCAGGTTTTCATGACAACACAGTGCAGTGAGCCAGCAGGTTGATGTGCTTTCCTCAGAAAGTGTTTCAGAGCCCCTTTAAAGGACTGGAGCCAAAGAGAAGGCAAGCAAAGCAGGGAGAGGCAGAAAGTCAGGAGGGCGGGTGAGATCAGGAAGTTTGCGAAGGCTGTAGCTGTCACAAAACGGTCTTCACTGGAGATGAATGGGAGGGGCCCTCGTGCAGTAGTGGGCGTAGCTTGTCTACTGATGCTGATCTAGTTCAGAAGAACCAGTGATTTATTTCCAATCTGCGATAGAGAGAGAAGACATTATTTATTAAATGCAAAGTTAAAACATTTCCAAGAGGTCGAGGTGGGTGGGATGGTGAAATGAATAGGAGGACCGTAGACTGGGTTCAGCATTCGCATTACCAGATGTAGTGAGGGTAAAGTGGTTCGTAGCAGGTGGTACGTCGCAGCGCTCGTCTGAGAGTGAGCGTAAATATGTGTGTGGGAACGCGATCCGCCGGCACGACGATGCCTAGTTTGTGGGCAACGCATGTAAGAGCTCATTTGTAGAGTTCATATAATGATTTATTGCTGTGGTGCTGGTACTTTAGATCGTATGTGGACTGAAGCTGAAGCCGCGGTGCCTTTATGGAAGACTATACCCTCTTTGAGAATTTCCTCCACGTTGTTATGCACGCCCCGCTGCAGCAGTTTCGTGGTATTAGCGTGTTTTGGTAGGCGGGGCTGTGCCTTGACATCTGTTCAGCGTTTTATGCTTGTGTGTGTTTAGGTTCCCAAAACGACTCAGGCTGCGAGAGACGCCGTAGTGAAGGGCTCCGAAAATTTCGACCACCTGGGATTCTTTAAGGTGCACTGACATCGCACAGTACACGGGCCTCAAGAATTTCGCCTCCATCGAATTCAACCGCCATGGCCGGAATCGAAACCGCGTCTTTCGGGTCAGCAGCCGGGCGCTATATGCACTGTTCTGTTCAGTTTAGATGTTTTTTAGTGAGGTTGTGATATTCGTCTAAGATGCGTAGGGTGTCTTCTTCCCTTGAGTCTGTGATTGTTTGAGGACACCTGGGATGAGATGTGTTGGTTTTTTCGTTTCAGTTTGCGGGAGGTATATGCTCCGCGTCAGCTTCATGTGTTGCTGCAAATGTAGGACAAGCTGCAAAATTTCTCCTGCACTTAGAGGTTTGCTGCAAAGGATTATTTGTGCGGAAGGAGCATGAATGGGGGCTTTGATAAGAAGCAGCCCGAATTTAGTGGGCGCTCAGGTGGGGCCTATGGATTGCGTGTATGTTTCTATGGTGTTGATTGCTTTTTGTACACCCTTCCGTTCTTGCCCAGGTTCTGGACAAGAGTGTGGTACAAATCGTGATATTTTGCGTGTTTAAGGTTAGACGCGTTTTGAGGTAGTATATGTAGCGGAGTAACGGCGACGTTCAATAGAGCGTGTGATAAAATTGATCGTTCTGGAGCGTCGTGGTTCGTTAAATGGATTGTGGGTGTTGTAACGGCTCCCAATGTCGCAGTCGCTCTGCGAAGGAATAGGAATCCTTGTACCTATTTCCATGCACGTGTGCCGCGCTTTGTTGTTCCTGTAGCCTTATACACTTCACGAAAGCAGCGACAAATGCCTCTTAAGCCTGGCTGCCCAACAAGTGAATGGTATAGAGGAATTTTCTTGACATCGTAGTAAATCTATGTTAATCTCCTGTAGGCATTACGCGACAGGGAATAGGCGATATGGGAAAGAGGTTGCGCGATCTAACCACAATGTCATGTAAACGGTCGACACCATTGTTTGGAGAGCCTGCCTTGAGAGGCATCAGCCGGTTCCTGCTTGAGTTGTATCCGAATATAGAGTCGATTTAATGTGGCCATAGCTGACGTTGTTAAAGGCTTTCTGTGTGTCTAGAGCAAGTACTGCTTTCGTGGTTTGTTTGTGTATCTCATGATTTAGCACGGTTTGTTTGAGTGGAGTTCCATGATATGCTTCAAAAGGCGGGGGGATAGCCCCCAATAAATCGCTTACTCATACTGGTCTTCCGCTTGATGTTGTTTCTCTGAGCAACATCTTTTTCAGCAGAGATTGGTCGTACTGTGCACTTCCTGGCATTTTGGCTTCAGTTGCATTTGACTACTGTAGCTGCATGCGCCCCTAGCGTCATTGGCGGAGTGGACTGACTTGGCAGGTCCTGTTAGCTGTCAGCGTGCGAGATGTACTGAGATAAGCACACATCTAGAGGAGAGAGGCTCTTCAAGCTGGACTGCGGCTTATGCATAGAAAAAGCAGGCTGTACGTCGTTCAGTATATTGTCTGGCGGAAATACCAAATGTGGATAACCATAAATGTCGGGCAATGCGGATCGCTGAATGCAAGGTAAGAAGATCTATGACAATATACTGGACTAGCTGGCAAACCCGAGATATTCTGAAGAACAGACCCCGCAGACAGTATACGCACCAGCATGACGCGCGTATATTGGTCTAATTAAAAAGAACCGCTAGCGACTAGACATGTAACGGAATGCTCAATAATCCAACCCTTCCTCGAGCGAGCGTGCCGAATAGGGCCAGCTGGTGATTCATGGCAGAGATAAAAAGAAAAGCGGTACGCTCTTAACGTAGTAAACTGGTTCGAATGACGAAGGCATATGCTTAGCCTGGTTAGGTCATGGTTTTGCTTTGCTGGGTCGTCGGCACATTTGTCGACTATATTAGTTCGATATTAGCATTAGTGGATGAAGACGACGATGTCCGATGCACAACGCGAGAGTGTGTTTCAGTGTAACACTGGGCGTGATTGACTGCGGCGATAGCATAGTGCTCTTGTAATCTGCCAAAATTACGGGGAAATTGTTGACCATTACAAATTGGAACGTAGGCTGGTACACCGACGAGTCGGAAAATTGAACAATGGAGAAGCTGCCGCATGGAGGCGGCTACAAACCAATACATTATCGAACCCGGTATAGGCTTACCCCGTGTACACAGAGCTGAGGTCGCATGATGGATACTCACACTTTGGGGCGAGAGGGACCCTCGACCACATAATTTGAGAGTGTGCAAATTTTCCCGGAGCGGGCAAAAATATTGATATTAGAGAAGCGCGGAAGATCCTGCCAAGAAGCTAGGATCCTGAGCTCCAGCACGCCACCATCCATCTGGCGGAAGAGGCCGCTACCAGTCAAGGACAGCCAGCCAGCCTCTAACCGCGGACGGGCAACTCGCCGTCTCTCAGGCCTGCGCGCCGGGGGCGGGGAGAAACGTCTTTTCTGGTGGAAATAAATTTGTTCAATCAAATTGTTGTTCAGCACATAACTTCAGCAGTGAAGGCCGGAGGAGGAAGCGATAGGCCCAGTCACGGCCACTGCCTTTCGCCACGATTCACTGACAACAAAACGGGGCTGCTATGGACTCCGAATACTCGATATATGCCGTAATGTTGAGCGACTTTGCTCATTTTGTAAATACTCAGCGGTATGCAAAAAGTTCAAAGCTAGCTGCAAACAAAAAAACGGCGAGTGAAAATCAGCAAGAGGGGACTGCATTACTCGTGAAAAATAATTCTGCAAACGGTAATGGTAACTGTAACCTTAATGAAACTAGGCGCACTAATGAACTGGCCGTCACAAGCGAAAAGTGCTTCAAAAATGCTGTAAAGTCGGATAATGTTCAAGAGAACAGTGGAGAACGCCCCTCAAAAGAGGCCCTCAAACAAATGGCGTCGACCGATCGTCACTATGTGGCGATTAATCCTCTCGATACCATGGACGGCTGACGAGTGAAATGGGACTACGAAAGATGCCATGAGCTTCTGTAGACACCACCGGCTGTATGGCCTCCCTTGACCGGCATTTTCTGTCGCGCTCTCTCGCGCTGTCGCGCAGCGCTCTTGCGCACTGGACAGCGAAGCTGATCTCTAAGCGCCGCCGCGTGTTCGAATACGAGCTGCGACAATACTTATTTTATTTATTTATTTCACTTAGCACACACCCACAAACACCGCAAGCACACAAACATCCCAAGATCTTGCTAGGCGTCTACCCATCGGGATGGTGCTTTCCCACTAAACCGGGAATATTGAGAAGAGGGATGGCGGGTTGCGAGTGTCTACGACAGTAGGAGCCGGGCTTTGGTAGCGGAGGTGGCGCTGTTGCGTTGATAATTTTGTGCCGGCGCAAATCTCAGCCCCAGTAACAGTTGTTCCCATTGGAGCAGGTGTAGTAGTGCTGCTCCGTTTTCTCTTCGCTCTTACAGGCCCTGCAAAGTGCTGCCTGTACCCCGGGTACAGTGTTCTAGAAGACAGAGTACATCAGGAGCGGGTCGAGGCGGGGACCAGTGTGCGGAGCGCTCCTGCCCGTCTGACTCGCTGCGCCATCTGGCTTTAAAATGAGTAATCAGTAGGATGGAGCAGAAGAGCCGTTGGAGAACGGCTGGCGTGGTCCCTGGCTATGTTGCATTCATTGGCTTTTTCTAAACTTTAGTGTTCCGAAGACGTAAAGCTCGTCGAAATTAGTTAAGCAACACAACTTGATCTAGACACTTCCACCGTGGTCCTATTGCCAGCTCACTGACAATCGCCCCACTATTTCCCCGTCGGTATCAGCAAGGTATCTGCCTGAAGGGTGCATATTATACACGGATGCACCTCATTTTGCAGAGAGGGGAGTTACTGCTGTGTATAGTCCATCTCATCCGCATCTCTACTCTCGCGCGACGTATACTGCGGATACGTGCACTCCCCTGGCATTGGAACTTCAAGCCATTTACAATGCCATTGCTTCCCTTCCGCTCGTTCCAACATTCAATACAGTTCACATTTACACCGACTCCCGCGCCGCCCTTAAACAGCTGAAGGCTGTTCGACGAACGTTCCAGATTTCACAATCTATTCATGTGCTCTGGGCAAAGTATCCATGTCCTGTGCGCATACACTGGATTCGCGGCCATGCCCAGGATCCACATAACATTCAAGCGGATGCTATGACTCATCTTCATACATTAGACGATCCGCCACCTTCCCCTCTTCCCCCAGATCCGTTCTTGTCCCACGTTTCCGATTCCGAAGTTCTGCGCCAGCGAACACGCGCTCTAATTCCTCCGCGTTCGCACCCTCTCCCCCGTAGTCTTACTCGGCAGGAGGAGGTATCCGTGCGCCGGATTCGGGCAGGGGCGGCTCTGACACCATCTGTACGTCATCGGTGGCGTGCCAAAGATCTGCCACTACCTGACAGGTGCCCTCACTGTGGCGCTGCACCGGACATATGTGATGTGCGGCACTTATTGTGGACGTGCCCAGGGACGGCTGCTATCTGAAAACGGCTCCTCAGGGAGGTGGGCCTGCGGTGGAACCGCGAAAGTGACTTCGTGAAGTGGACAATGGACAACCGTTTCATTAACAACCTCTGCGACTACCTCAGCGCAACGGTTCTTCACTCCTTCTTTTAACTTTCAATCCCGTGCATTCCTTCCCCCCTTTCCTTTTTCAACTTATGCCTCATGGCACACTTCTCGAATAAAAAAAAAAATCTCCACATTTGCCTGTCAACATCAATGCAGCCCCTCTGTCGCAGCACTATGGACTAACAAAGCGACCAAAAAGTGAGCCATATGTATGCGGATTTGCTGTACTCACCCAATCATCTGATTCTGTCTCTCTGACCGCTCTTATTCGCGCGGCCACGAGAGAAACAAGTAGAAAGAGCTCATATCGTAGCCCTCTTGAATACGTAATTTCAAAGGCCGCGGTATGCCGATGCTATGGCTGTTTTTTTTTTTTGGCCCATTTGGTCTATAAATGTTTGAGCAACAGCAATACAGTATAAACAACTTCAACATATACTTTGCTCAAAACTCCCAACTACATTCCTGAAAAGCACACGACATGGTGAAAAACAAAAGGCTTCATGGAAGCCTGCAGCCCTTGGAAAAGAAAAAAGACCGACAAAAATTGAGCACCACGAGTTATCCTTACGTTTAAGTCTCTCCTCAGAAATGAAGAGATATCAGTGTGCAATCTCTAGACTGTATGTTTTGTACGTGAGCACCATCCGGTGTCCTTGCCACTGCGGGCTTCACTATATAGCGTGCCTCGATGCTCAATTTCATACATTTATGGCGAAGACAGCTACCACAAATAGGCAGTCTTGTGGTGCCGAAACAATATTCTGAAATGCAGCTGCCATAAGCGAACAGCTACCGTTCTTTTTTTTTTCCCAAGTAGTCAAATCATATTTTGCGGAACGAACCATGGGCAGTGCCAACAAAGTTTCCGATTCACACCAGTCCTCGCACACTGGACTAGCACGAGTAAAGCTGCACTGAAAAAAAAAAAACGAACACTCGAATCCAGCTCTGCGAAAAGGTGGCCGCTGCTGGCACTCCGCCAACATCTCGTGCATAAAATAATACAGGCTTCTTTCTTCGAGCTGCGTCACCAGCACGCATACGCAGCCCTTCGCCGTCTGCCTGGCATTGGGAATTCGGTCGACCTCCGCAGCAGTTCACAAAACTATTCAGTCACGTTTAGTGCCTGCGGGCGCATCCGCTGAAGCTCCGTCCGGTCTGGTAGTGCGATCCCAGTGACCGCGAAGAAGATATAGTGCTTCATATGCTTGGATTGTAGCGGCTATTTATCACGGTCACGATTCCTCTCATGCTACTCCCGTTAATGCTAATGTGGATCTTCACAGCACGTTCGCATTAAATGCAGCTTTTAATAGGAGATATAATAGTACAGCTGCCGGCAGAGCTAGCATGCAGCTTGAGGGTAGAGGAATGACGCATCTTGTGCAACACGGAGGTACAAATTGTATTCAAACGCACGCGAAGCGCATTTGAAGAACCATCCGAAAGATTTCGTTTTAGCTTATATCAAGTGTACGTACTGTGAAATTCGCGCATTTTTTTCCCACCTCTTCCACGCTGCTCTCCTTCAGTCTTTATCTCCCAAATTCCCCTCCCTACGCAGAGTAGCATGCCAGCGATATTGAAACGCCGGCTAAATTCTCTGTTTCTTCATTAAAGAGTCTCTCTCGCGCGCATGCGGAATAGTTGGAGGAAGGGGGGAGGGAGTAGTGATGCATGACTATCCATAGTACTATCGATACTATCGATAGTGGTATCGATAGCACTATCGATAGTAATATCAATAGCACTATCGATAATACTTTCGAAATGTCCCACCTAGCTACCATTTAAACTGAATTGTCCCGCTATGGCGTCTCAACTTAAAGTGATACTCACTTTATTTTAACTCTAGCAAGTTCTCACAACCCGGTTAACTTGTATAGAGCTCGGCGTGTAAACGAAAGTCTCACTGTCGACAGTCTTAATATGGATAGTACTATCGATAGTCTATCGATAGTTTTTTTTTTACACTGTCGATAGCTTCAAGAAAAGTATCGATACTATCCATAGTAAATTTTCCTATAGTTCTGCATGACCAGGGGGAAGTCGAGCTATCAGCGCGATCACGGAATATTTCTCTGTGTTTATGCCTCGTGCGGTCGTAACGGGCTTGCGCGGACGAGAGCACTGGCACTTTCTCCAGTTGCAAGCTCAGTAGGCTCACAATGGCGTACTATCAAGCTCAATATGGGCTACAACTCGCTAGCGCCCGGACAGGCGCTGGCGCGGTGTAGGTCATACTGAGCCTGATACTACCTTCCTTTAGTTTGACCATACCATGTCTTCCGTGACACTTAATGCTGGACATTGTGTGAACAGCCAATGTTTTTGCAGTTCTCTCGGGCAAAATTTGCTCACTAGTGCGGTGTGACGGATGCGTAGTAGATTTCTAGTGCTACAGCAAAAAATATAAACCCTTTCTTTAATTACCTGTGCCATAAGCAACAAATGAAACGCGAGAAGCGAACTGAAATTACGGCGCACAAGCACTAACATACGACCTCTCGGAGAGGAAGTATTAGCGAAGTTGATTAACCCTTCTAATGGACAGCCTTTGCGCCTCCGAAATGAAACACCCCTGCTTATATAGTACTAAGCTTCCCCCAGTTATGTTCCTCTCATGTTGCAGTTCGCGTTTCAGTGGTCTTCATCATTTTTCATTTTTGCGGATATTACCTTTCACAATTGAGTAAAGTAGCGAGAAGAAAATATTCAGATAACTCCATCATGCATATAGAGGCCACAAAAAGTCTCGTTCAAACTGCGTTCTTTTCGGCAGCAGTCTTCAAGCTCACTTCTGCGTCAGAACCTATCGGATTCCGAAACATAGCTGACGAGAATCTACAATCGCTGTGCGGCTGCGCTCATCTGCAGAGAGGCTAGCGCCCCCTTCTTGTCGCTTTGACACGAATGCCATCGTCGGTGTCTTTGAGTAATATGAAGGCCGTAGGAGGCTGAAATAGAGGCGCGCACTCAAGGCGCAGAACAACGGACAGTCGCCAGGAGTGTGTGCCTTGCGGGTGCACATGAACTGTGCTGGACGGAAAGCGATGGCTGCGCACGCCCACACAACTCAGCGCTGCGAGGTGGCGACTCTGCTCGATTTGTCAGCCTTACAGATACGCTGTTACCTGTTTATGCTTACGATGCATGTTCATAAAACGAAAAGTGCACTCTGCGATAATTCTGTTGTAGCACAAGCCACGGAATTTAACAAAAGATGAAAACATGCAGAATAACTCAACTGGTGCTTGGTGATAGTCCGAATATCTTTTTACATAAATTCATACGAGGAATATTTCCGTATTTCGATGGGAATTATGCGTACGCCGTAAATGAATATAGCAAAAAAAGATGCTTTTCAATTTTCTTTAAACCCGCCGTGGTGGCTCAGTGGTTAGGGCACTCGGCTACTGATCCAGAGTTCCCGGGTTCGAACCGGACCGCGGCGGCAGCGTTTTTGTGGAGGAAAAACTCCAGGGCGCCCGTGTGCTGTGCGATGTCAGTGCATGTTAAAGATCCCCAGGTGGTCGAAATTATTCCAGAGTCCTCCAATACGGCACCTCTTCTTTACCTCCCTCCTTTATCCCTTCGCTTACGGCGTGGTTCAGGTGTCCAACGATATTTGAGACAGATACTGCGCCATTTCCTTTCCCCCAAAACCACTTATTATTATTTGTTATTTTCTTTAAAGAATTGTCGACCGACCTCTGCCAGCACGTAATGTAGTTCCTGATGTTTGAAATAATCTCTCCGGATACATGTGCCACCACACCTAACATCAATTTATGCGTTAAGAAATTCTTCGTTTTATTATCATGCGCTATCGATGCGGAATGTCGCATCAGAAAATTCGGACTTCATGACGCAGGACATGGAGTTGGCATAAAACTTGCGAATGTTGAATCTGCATTATTTTCCGCTCGCCTTTACCACTTCCCATTCCGGCCTGAGCCACTGCTTGCAATTCGCCTGCAATCAGTGAATTCGCCTGAAATCACTGCTGACCCTATGAAGGGTCAGCAGTGTCAGTTAATTGATAAAAATAGGTCCCTTCCATTGAAAGTGACCAGTGTTCTATGCTCTTTCTAGTTTCGTGAAATTGGAGGGCGATTTCTCTCTTATGTCGCTTTTAACGCCAAAAATTTAAAGAAAATATCTCATTGTTCCTAACGAAGTACAGCAACCCTCCGCCCTTTCTCCGTTACCCTTAAGGACCAGCGGTTATCTTGCCTTCGCAGTACATGCCCTGTCCAAACCCATTTCGTCCTCTTGATTTCGACTAGGCTGCCAGTAACACGCGTTTTCTCCCTCACCCACTCTGCCAGGATCAGGTAACAGCAGATCTGATGAAAGACGGATGGAAGATCCTGATAGAAAAACTAGCCAACCTGTGTCATCATCGTCATCACTCTGACTACACCCACGGCAGGGCTAAGACCTCTCCCATGTCTCTCCAATTAACCCTGTTCTTTGCCACCTGCGCCCACCCTATGCCTGCAAACTTCCCAGTCTCATCCGATCACGTAACCTTCTGCCGCCCCCTGCTACGCTTGCCTTCTCTTGGAATCCACTCCGTTACCCTTAAGGACCAGCGATTATTTTGCTATCGCATTACATGACCTGTCCAAGCCCATTTCTTCCTCTTGATTTCGACTAGGATGCCATTAACACGTGTTCGTTCCCTCACCCAGTCTGCCCGCTTCCGGTGTCATAACGTTACACCTATCATTTTCATTTCCATGGCTAGCTGTGTTGTCCTTAACTTAAGCTGAACCCTTTTTGTCAGCCTCCGCGTTTCTGCCCCGTAGTTGAGTACCGGTAAGATACAGCTGTTGTACACTTTTTTCTTGAGGGAAATAGGTAAACTGTCATTCATGATTTGAGAGAACCTGCCATATGCGCTTCACCCCATTCTTGCCCTTCTAGTTATTTCCGTCTCATGATCTGGATCAGCTGTCATCACCTCCCCTATTCCTTTACCACTTCATGCACCTCGTTGCCAATTGTGAACCGCTGTTCTCCTGTTAGATTGTTGAACATTACTTTGGTTTCCTGCATGTTAATTTCTAGACCCAACGAACTGCTCTGTCTGTCTAACTCATTGATCATGATTTGCAGTTCATCTCCTCGGTGACTCAGCAAGGCAATTTCATCAGCGAATCGCCGATTATTTAAGTATTCTCCATTAACTATAATCCCCAACTGCTCCCGATTCAGGCCTCGGAATACCTCCTGTAAACATGCTGTAAATAGCATTGCTGAGATCGTGTCCCCTTGCCTGACGTCGTTCTTTATTGGAATTTTATTGCTGATTTTATGGAGGACTATGGTAGCTGTACAGTTCCTATATATATCTTCCAGTGTTTTGACATAAGGCTCATCTACATCCTGATTCCGCAATGCTTGTATGACTGCTGAGGTTTCCACTGAGTCGAATGCTTTCTTGTAATCAATGAAGGCTATATATAGGAGTTGGTTATATTCTGCGCATTTCTCTATCATCTGATTGATAGTACGAATATGATCTATTCTGGAAAATCCTTTAACGAAAGCCTGCCTGATCATTTTGTTGATTAAAGTCTAAGCTTGCCCTGACTCTATTAGCGATTACCTTTGTAAATACCTTGTAGGCAACGGACTGTAGCTGATCGGTCTGCAATTTTTCAAGTCCTTGGCGTCTCCTTTCTCATGAATTGATTATGTTTGCATTCTTCGAATATTCTGGTACGGTCGAGGTCATAAGGCCGTGCCTATACAGGGTGGCTAGTTTTTCTAGCATAATCTCCCCTCCATCCTTCAACAGATCTGTTGTTACCTTATCCTCACCAGATGTTTTTCCCCTTGGCATTGCTCCTAAGGCTTCCTTTATTTCCTGTTTAGTTACTGGCGGGATGATGCATTCCTGTGCGCTACTCTCTCAATCATTAAAGTTCTGATTACATTTGCTACTGTATAAAACTGTGTAGAACTCTTCGGCTGCTTTAACTATCTTATCCATATTGCTAATGGCATGCCCTCCTTGTCTCTTAACGCATACATCTCGTTCTTGCCTATGCTATATAGTTTCCTCTTTACCGCTTTTAGGCTACCTCCATTCTTTAAAACATGCTCGAATGTCTCCATGTTAAACTTTCTTATGTCGGTTACCTCGCGCTTATTTATTAACTTCGATAGCTCCGCTATGTCTATTCTGTCTGTGGGGTCTGACGCCTCATGCTTTGACGCTTCTTAATCAGATATTTCGTCTCCTAAG
Source organism: Amblyomma americanum (assembly GCF_052857255.1). Taxonomy (NCBI): domain Eukaryota; kingdom Metazoa; phylum Arthropoda; class Arachnida; order Ixodida; family Ixodidae; genus Amblyomma; species Amblyomma americanum. Next base: position 34,854,865 of record NC_135505.1, read on the forward strand.
ATAGCTTGCCGGTGTCCTGTCGAACCGTCCTACCGCCTACTTCTACTGCGCACACCGTAAAGATAGCTGTCAGATTATCGTTCATGGTATCAACATTAAGATCGACTTCCTAAGTTAAAGCTGAATATCTGTTCCGCAGTTATATCCTGAATTCCTCTATTTTCCCTCTTACCGCTATCTCGTTAAGGGACTTCATCTTCACTAGCTTCTCCCGTTCCCTCTTAAGTCAAAGCTAATTCGAGACTTTACCATTCTGTGGGCACTACAACGCACCTTTCCGAGGACGGCCGCATCCTGAACGATGCAAGGTTTAGCGCATAGTATGAAGTCGATTTCATTTTTAGTCTCACCATTGGGGCTCTTCCAGGTCGACATCCTGTTCTCTCGTTTGCGGAAGAAGGTATTCATAATGCCTCAATTATTTCTATCTGCAAACTCTACTAATAGCTCTGCCCTCCTATTCCTAGAACCTATCCCATAGTCGCCTACTGCCTGGTCGCCAGCCTGCCTCTTGCCCACTTTTCCATTGAAGTCGCCCATCATTACAGTGTACTGTGTTTTTACTTTGTTCATTGCGGCTTTACGTATACCCTGTATACGTAAAGCCTTATGACCTCGACCGTACCAGAAGATTGGAAGAACGCAAATATAATCTTATTTCATAAGAACGGAGACTCCAAGGACTTGAAAAATAACATATAGTATGGTGGAGCTGCCATAAAAAGAATGTAAACCAATAAGACCGATCAGCTTACTGTCCGATGCCTACAAGGTATTTACTAAGGTAATCACTAACAGAGTCAGGTCAACCTTAAACTTTAATCAGCCAGATGATCAGGCAGGCTTTCGTAAAAGATATTCCTCAATAGAGTATGTTCATACTATCAATCATGTTATAGAGAAATGCGCAGAATAAAACCAACCCCTATATATAGCCTTCATTGATTATGAGAAAGCATTTGACTCAGTGGAAACCTCAGCAGTCATACAGGCATTGCGGAATCAGGGTGTAGATGAGCCTTATTTTAAAATACTGGAAGATGTACATAGGAACAGTACACCTACCATAGTAGTCCGTAAAGTCAGCAATAAAATTCCAATGAGGAAGGGCGTTAGGCAATGAGACACGATCTCGCCAATGCTATTGACCACCTGTTTACAGCAGGTATTTCGAGGCCTGAACTGCGAACTGTTGGGGATACAGTTAATAGAGAATACTTAAATAATCTGCTATTCGCTGATGACATCGCCTTGGTGAGTCACTCAGGAGATGAACTCCAGATCATGATCAATGAGTTAGACAGACAGTGCAGTACGGTGGGTCTGAAAAATAACATGCAGAAAATCAAAGTAATGTTAAACAGTCTAGCAAGGGAACAGTAGTTCACAATTAGCAACGAGGTGCTAGAAGTCGAAAAGGAATACATTCCTTAGTGCAGGTAGTGACAGCTGATCCGGATCATGAGAAGGAAGTAACTAGAAGTATAAGAATGGTGTGTAGCGCACATGGCAGGTTCTCTCAGTTCATGAAAAGTAAGATACCAATATCTCTCAAGAGAAAAGTGAACAGCTGTATCTTATCCGTACTCACCTACGGGGCAAAAACGTGGAGGCTGACGAAAAGGTTTCAGCTCAAGTGGGCCTCATAGTAAGGAGAAAAAAATATTTCCTCTATGGCAGCGGTGTAGCGGCAGCGGAGAGCCGGAGTGCTTGCGGAGACGAAGTCACTCCGCGGTTCCATCGAGGAGGTGTGCTTTTGTTCAGTGTCTTTGCACTCCGGCTTAGTACAAACACTCCCGTAAACGGTCACCGCAATCTGCTTCTAATTGAGGAGCAAACTAAAATGTGCAAGTTAGAATAGGTGCATCTTTAGTAAAACAGCGCGAACAACGTAGGACAAGATGAAGGAGGACACAGGACGGGCGCTGATCGCAGTGCTGACCGGCAGTGATCGCGCCGCTCATCGCCGATTGTGTCTGCCAAGCCAGGAAAGCATCTTGGTACGGGAAGCTAGGAGTGGCTCCCCCGGAAGCCCTTGCCGCATGTGGGTTTTTGCAACCATCCGCCGGGCACAGCAGAAGGTTGTGCCGTATCTTGGCCTCGGAGTACTGGCGACAGGCTCGACATTTCAAGGATTGCTTGCGGGTAGCCTGCGGGCTTACGGACGGACAAAGAGCAGGGAGATCGTTCCGTGGATGGTGCGCAACGTCGGACCGGCTCACCGAGTTCCTTTGGAGTACAGTGCGTCCCCGACTGCCGCCCAAGAAGAAAAGGAACTACCCCCAAGAAGGCAAGGTTTTCATCTTTTGCGATGAACAGGTCCCGCCGGACTTAACTGACGTTCTGAAGCTCGGCCCCAAGCATGCCTTCGAGCCTAGACTAGACAAGGCGGAAAAACTTTCATTGTCAAGATCAATTGCAAGACAGGTGGAGGATAATGAAAGACATCGATGTATCACAGAGTGTGTGCAAGTCCTTGACCGCATGAAGGAGGAAAAGAAGAAGCCTAGTCCGGTACATGCCATTGCCAAGTGGATGTGTTCGAATGACTCAAATGTGGTTCAATCGGATAAAGAAGGCGGCTTTGCTGTTTTTTCTCAACAGCAATTCCAAGAAAAAGCGTTAGCAGCAGTGGTCAAGAACTTCGAGGTATCACCATTGAAGGAAGCGGAGACCAAGAAGCAAGCCGTGACGCTTCTCAACAACCTTGGCCTTGAACGGCTGTGCACACAGGTTGGCAACAGCGCCCGTCCTGTGTCCTCCTTCATCTTGTCCTACGTTGTTCGCGCTGTTTTACTAAAGATGCATCTATACCAACTCGCCCAAATGAACGTTCTACTTAGAATAGGTGCCGCGAGTGTTTGTGCACGTATAAGTTGGAGCGCAGAGGCACGGTGGATCAAGCGCCGAAGCCCGCGGCTCGACACGCATCTCTCACTGCAGTACGCCCGCTCGTATAGCCCGCTCCAAATGCTGTTAGCCGTCCGCAACCGACAAGCAGACTGTTCTCATAATTGAAATGATGCGGGTCTGCGTCAGAGCTGCCGCAAAACAAATATTCTCCCGACGGTGGCCAGGACCAAGACGACGCGCTTGTTGAGGCCACGGTGGAGAAGCTGTGATAAACCATGGACAAACCGGAAACGGCTGTGTGGGGTTCCGATTGACTGTTCTCGGGGGGGGGGGGGGGGGGGGGGGGGGGGGATGACTTCCGGGCGACGAGCGAAATTTGGCTGTTGGTGGAGATCCGAGCGACAAGACAAGCGTCTGCGTCCCCGTCTGCGTCAGCCAGTGGCGCACATGACGGTGCGATCGAGTTGCCGCCGCTAACATATCGGCCTGCCGCTGGTGCGAGGCCGTCGAGACACGGCTGCAGGTTATTTCGTTTGCTCAAATCACGCTTGAGAGCAGCACGATCGTGGCGCGCAAGTGCTTTAGTCACGTCGATAATTTTGTAATTCACGGGTTTCTTTGGACCCGGGAAAAAAAGATGCACGCGAGGATTTCCTTATCGTAAATGATGGAATGGGGGTTTCTGAAGGTGCTCGACAACTCTTCTAATGCAATTTATTGTCTAAAGTCAATATTTATTATATAAATAATTAACCTAATTAAACGATATTTGCGAAACAAACAATTGCCTGTGGTGCGCAAGATGGCTGCCACCAATATGCAACTCTTTTCATTCGCCTCTCTCTAATAATTTATTTTTTTAGCCCTTGGTGCAAGTTAGCTGGGACACCCGATATATATATATATATATATATATATATATATATATATATATATATATATATATATATATATATATATATATATATATATATATATATATATATATATATATATATATAGTTACGCCGCGGAGTTCGAGTTCGAGGAAGAAGAGGAGAGAGGCGCGCACAGTCAGATCTTGGCTCTGGGCCGTCGGCGACCAGCTTTCATCCACCGAGCTTTCACCTGTATTAAAGCCATTTCATCCGCTACATTTGGTGCTAGGTGCGGGGTAAATACGTCCTGGATTCGCCAGTACCTCGTCGCAGCCGCCGTGTAGCAGGTTTGCCCCCTTTCTCGCCTCAACTGTTCCTCCCAATGCCTACCACGCAAGCGACGCAGACTCGGGTACAGCGGCCTGACCAAGAGACGCCCTTCCTCCATCAGCGAGAGCCGCGTACGTTCCACGGCGAGACCGAAGAGGATGTTGAAGAATGGCTTCGGCATTATGAAAGGTGCCGCAAGTACAACCGTTGTGACTCTACCGCCCGCCTGTACAATGTCGTTTTCTTCCTTGCTGGCACGGCTCTGACTTGGTTTGACAACCAGGAGGAAATTCTCACTACCTGGAGCCGATTTGTCGAAGAAATCAGTAAGTCCTTCGGAGACACTCTTGCGAAGAAGGAACGCGCTGAGCAGCAACTTTCTCAGAGAGCCCAGCTGCCCGGCGAAACATGCACGCGGTACATCGAAGAAGTCTTGAAACTTTGCCGCACTGTCAACCGGCAAATGCTAGAAGATGATAAGGTCGGACACCTTCTCAAGGGGATTGCTGAGGACGTGTATCACTTCTTTATTTCACGCGACACCCTTGATACGGTTGCAGATGTCACAAAGCAGTGTCGTGCATTTGAGGCGCTTAAAGCACGCCGGATAGCGCCCAAATTCGGTCGCCTCACGAATGTCACAACCGTCGCCAGCATCGACGTCCCCGACCCCGAAGACATCGCTTCTATAGTCAGGAGGATCGTACGCGAGGAGTTGGCTGCTCAGCGGCCACGTACAAATTTTGATGTACAATACCAAGAGCCATCGAGGTCCGTGCCATTATGGGAACAGCCTACGCCATGGGCTGCTGCCCCAAATGACAACGGACCATGTTACACCACCGGCTCCGAGCGGACCCGGCAATCGACGTCACACCCTTATTTCCAGCAGCGTCCGTCCCATCCTGGTGAAGTGCCTCGTGGTGCGCCCCGTCGCGTGTCTGTCGCCTCTCCTCAACCTCCAACGGAACCTGATATGAGCTACCAGAGCCGCCAGCCACCCATATGTTACGGCTGTGGATGCAGCGGACACATCTCCCGCTTTTGCCCGCGTCGACAACTTTCTCAACCCCCTGCACAAGCGCACCACGCTTCAGGAATGACGCCCAGTGGGAGCGGCCACCCGCTCGCTTCTATCGGCCTCCTTCTCCCCCCCCCCCCCCCCCCCCCCCGAGGTGCACGCAATGACTCCCCTGTCTCCGATCGCTGTATCACTCCGCCGCCGCAGCGGCAAGGCCGTTCACCATCCCCACGTCGCCGCTGCGTTTCTCCACCGCTGGGAAACTAGGTGGTGCGACCGATGGAGGTAAGGTCGCCGGACGGTCAATTTCGAGAATACCTCTGCCTATCATCATGTTAAAGAACAAAGTGTCAGTGTGTGTTGACAATGTTGAGACGGATGCCTTGTTTGATACTGGTGCCGCTGTGTCAGTTATGAGTCTTTCATTTAAGAACCGCCTTGGACACAAAGTTATGTTTATGTGGGACAGAACTGGTACGTTTTGTGGAGTTGGGGGTGAAACTCTAGTTCCGGTTGGCCTGTGCTCGGCTTCAGTTGTACTAGGTGACGAGTGCTACAGAACAGAATTCGTTGTGCTGAGACGTACCACACATGACGTTATTTTCGGTGTTGACTTTTTGCGCGAGTGCGGTGCAACGCTTGACTTTGGTAGCGGTGAGATTTCTTTGAAGTCGAACACTATTCCGGCATTAGTGGATAACCTGTCCCGTTGTCATGAAGGAGTTCTCTCCCTGACAGAAGATGTGCTGCTGCCTCCGATGACGGCAACATTTGTGCCCGTGAAATCATCGGACCATTTCTTGGGAAGACACTCAATAGTCGTCGAGCCAGATGTTCAGAACGGGGCGAAGAAAAATGTGTTGGTGCCACGCGCCATCCTGGGGGCAGTGGGTGGTCATGCACACCTCTGGACTGTGAATGTGTCAGAAGAGCCTGCTCGTCTTCCTTCTGGTCTAGTACTCGCGAGATTTGAGAACCATGTGACCCCCGCCATTGAAACTATTTCTCATTGCAGCGGCGCCGCGCAAGCAAAGTCTGAATATGGTGCTGCGCTTGAGCGCATGGCCAACAAATCGCTCCCGTCTAGTGAACGCCATACCCTGAAAGACATTTTGACAGCTCATATCCAAGTATTCGACTTTGCCTCCAACGGATCTGGTAGCCATTTCCCTGCCTCTCGACTGCAGCATAAAATTGACACTGGAAGCGCACCCCCTATTCTCCAGAAACCTTATAGAGTATCTCCGGATGAGCGCAAGTTAATTCAAGAACAGGTGGACGACATGCTGCAGAAAGGAGTTATCCGCGAGTATTCTAGTCCGTGGGCCGCACCTGTGATCCTAGTCCGGAAAAAAGACAATTCTTGGCGATTTTGCGTTGACTACCGTCGTCTAAATGCGTTGACCAAGAAAGATGTGTACCCGCTACCTCGCATTGACGACGCCGTCGATTGTGTGCATTCCGCGTCATATTTCTCTTCCGTTGATTTGCGATCTGGCTATTGGCAAATTCCCCTGCATCCATCCGACCGTGAGAAGACAGCTTTCGTAACCCCAGATGGCTTGTACGAATTTAATGTGATGCCGTTTGGTTTCTGCAACGCCCCCACGACATTCGAGCTCTTTATGGACTCTATCCTTCGCGGGTTAAAATGGGAAATATGCATGTGTTATCTGGATGATGTCATCATTTTCGGCAAGACCTTCCAGGAGCACAATGCCAGACTGCGTGTTGTTCTCGAATGCATCGGCAAAGCGGGACTCATTTTGAACTCTCAGAAGTGCCATTTTGGGGGCCGGCAAGGTCTAGTTCTTGGCTTCCTCATCGACAAGGATGGCATCAGGCCCGATCCGCAGAAGACCGCTGCAATCCGCGATTTCGAAACTCCACGCACCCTGAAAAGCCTTCAGAGCTTCCGGGGACTCTCTTATTTTCGTCGTTTCATTGCTGGCTTTGCGCAAATTGCCCACCCCCTCACATCTCTTCTGCATAAGGATTCGCAGTTTGTGTGAACCCCTGAGTGCGAGTCCTCGTTCCATCTCCTCAAACCTTCTCTCACTTCAGCACCCCTCCTGCGGCACTTCGACCCTTCTGCTGTGACGGAGGTTCACACTGACGCCAGCGGCGTCGGTCTTGGGGCAGTACTTGTCCAGCTGCATAGCGGGGCTAAGAACGTTGTTGCCTACGCCAGCCGCACGTTAACAAAATGTGAGCGTAACTACACTGTCACCGAATTGGAGTGTCTCGCAGTTGTGTTCGCTGTGCACAAGTTCCGACCCTACTTATGTGGACGCCACTTCCCTATTGTCATAGACCATCATTCTCTCTGCTGGCTCATCGGACTTCGCGATACATCTGGTCGTCTGGCGCGCTGGGCACTGCGCATGCAAGAATATAACTTTGCTGTCTCGTACAAAAGTGGCCGCCGTCACGCTGATGCAGACTGCTTGTCCCGCCACCCATTGCCGACTTCAGTCGCCGATGAAGACTGTTTCGACGGGTGTTTAGCCTCGCTCGCGCCGACCTTCCCCAGTGAGGCGACCTTTCGGCGCGAGCAACGTCGCGACCACTCACTGCAGCCCTTTATAGCAGCGGCAGAAGGAGGAGTAGATTTAACACCCTTTACTGTCAAAGATGGCATTTTGTTCAATAAGAACTACTCCGTTGATGGTGCTGCCCTGCTTTTGGTCGTTCCGAAAAGTCTTCGTCGGCAAGTTTTGCACGCTATGCACGATGACATCACATCTGGACATCTAGATTTCTCTCGCACTCTGCACCGACTTCGCCAGCGTTTTTATTGGCCGCAAGTTTATAAGAGCACCAAGCAGTGCGTTGCAACATGTGAAGAATGCCAACGATTTAAGCCACGAACCATCCCGCCGGCCGGTCCTTTGCAGCCCGTCAAACCACCCGCTTCCCCTTTTGAAAAAGTTGGAATTGACCCTCTAGGTCCTTTCCCAGAGTCTTCTGAGGGACGCCGCTGGGTGATTGTGTGTGTAGACTATCTCACCAGATACGTGGAAACCGCCGCTCTCGTTACCGCAAAGGCTGATGCTGTTTCGACGTTTCTCCTACACACTGTTATTCTTCGCCATGGCGCACCCCGTGTTATAGTAAGTGATCGTGGAAAGCAATTTACTGCTGATGTCGTGGAAGAAATCCTCCGGCTTTGTGGATTGGACTACCGACGCTCCACACCCTACCACCCGCAGACCAATGGTCTTACCGAACGCACCAACCGCACTCTGACGACAATGTTGTCCATGTACGTCTCGTCTGATCATCGAAACTGGGACGCAGTGCTGCCATATGTGACGTACGCTTACAACACTGCCAATCATGAGGTCACCGGATATTCTTCCTTCTATTTGCTTTATGCCAGAACTCCCCGCGTTTTTCTCGACACGATCTTCCCGTTTTCTCCCAACGAAAACGAGTCGGTTGGCCAGATACTATGCCGTGCCGAAGAAGCCCGTCGTATAACCCGTTTACGTACCCTGGTCTCGCAACGCCGTTCGAAAGAACATTACGACCTGCGTCATCGTGCCGTGACTTACTCTCCAGGAGACTTTGTCTGGCTGTGTACGCCAATCCGCAAAAGAGGGTTGTGTGAGAAGTTCTTTACAAGTACGATGGCCCCTTCGTCGTGTTGGACCAACTGACTGACATGAATTACGTCGTCGCCAAAATGACGACGGATAAACGCCGTTCCCGCAAGACACAAGTTGTTCATGTGGCTCTCTTGAAGCGCTGCCATCGCCGATCTACCTAACCTTCTCGGGGACGAGAATCATCTGCACCCGGGGAAATTGTTACGCCGTGGAGTTCGAGGAAGAAGAGGAGAAAGGCGCGCACAGTCTGATCTGGGCTCTCGGCCGTCGGCGACCAGCTTTCACCCACCGAGCTTGCACCTGTATTAAAGCCATTTCATCCGCTACAATATATATATATATATATATATATATATATATATATATATATATATATATATATATATATATATATATATATATATATATATATATATATATATATGATGTTCCACGTCACACACACTCGCGGTATTACAGGACGTGCTACGTCCGCCGCTATGGACGGGGGTGACGCTGGTGAACACTCTCAAGGCTCGCTTACACCCAGTAAACAATACCCACGAGAGCAGCAGATTGGACAGCCGTCGCCGTAGCTCAGTTGGTAAAGCGCCGGACGCGATATTCGGAGGACGTGGGTTTGGATCCCACCGGCCGCATGGTTGTTTTTTCTGCTGCTTGATAAGCAATTTTCTTTAAGCGCTTAGATCAATCGAAGTATTATTATCCCACTGATAAGCACAACAAATTAACAAAAAATAAATTTACCATTCCTCTATGCACCTTGGTTCTGGAGACTGTTGGCTCCCTTCATAATTTTTTTCAAACGGGCCCCTCATTTCATTTACCTTGTCTGCTAACAGCTTAACGAGGGTCTCGGTTCTGACAGTCTTGATGCCATAGGTAACATAAGAGGGCTCTCGCACAGTTTCCACACTCGCCGTTAGATGACGTTCCACGTCACACTCGCGGTATTACGTTTATAGACGTGCTACGTCCACCACTATGGACGGGGGTGGCGCTGGTGAACACTCTCATGGTTCGCTTACACCCAATAAACATAAATACCCACGAGAGCAGCCGATGGGACAGCCGTCGCCGTAGCTCAGTTCGTAGAACACCGGACGCGATATTCGGAGGACGTGGGTTCGGATTCCACCGGCGGCATGGTTGATTTTTCTCCTGCTTTATAAGTAATTTTCTTTAAGCGATGGATTAACCGAAGTATTATTATCCCACTGATAAGCACTTCACATTAACAAAAAATAAAATTACAGTTACCCTATGCACCTTGGTTTCAGAGACTGTTGGCTCCCTTCATAAGTGTGTGTATATATATATATATATACACACACACATATATATATATATATATATATATATATATATATATATATATATATATATATATATATATATATATATATATATATATATATATATTGTAAGGCGGAGGTTTATGTAAAAGAGCTGGGAGGAAGGGAGCAGCGGCGAGAACAATCCGAGGGCAACCAGGTCGGGCACAGACACCCATGGCGATAGCAATACGGCTGACGCGCAGGGCCATCTTCGTTTTCACGAGTCATCTGCTTTGTCTGGGTCATCATATTCTTCACAATCACGCCCGGGGCGAAGAGCCATCCTGGCGACTTACGGCGACTGCAATATGGAGGGGTTGAAGTAAGGCTTGAGACGCTGGACGTGAACTGTCTCGCGGTCGCGGCGGCGGAGATCGGGAGATGGCGTGAGGGGTTCGACGACGTAATTAACTAGAGATGTGCGCTCCAGGACACGGTAGGGGCCGTGATACTCGGCGAGAAATTTCGAGGAGAGTCCAGGAGTACTTGATGGTATCCAGAGGCACACAAGCGCACCAGGAGAGAAGTACGATGTGGTGTGAGCGTTGTCGTGGCGGAATTTCTAGCGATACTGGGCGTCAATTGTGAGTGACCGGGCGATTTGGCGACAATCTTCTGCGTGTTGCGCGGCTTCGGAAACAAGGGTATATTCGGAGGCGTCAGGTTGGTAAGGCAGAATGGTGTCTATTGTAGCAGATGTATGACGGCCGTAAAAAAGTAAGAAGGGAGAGAAGCCAGTAGTGGACTGCTGGGCGGTGTTGTAGGCGAAAGTCACATAAGGGAGGATGAGATCCCAATTCGAGTGGTTGGATGCGACATACATAGAGAACATGTCCACGATGGTGCGGTTAAATCGCTCGGTAAGGCCGTTGGTCTGCGGATGATAGGCGGAGGTGGTACGATGGATTGTTGCACTGGCGGAGCAGGGCGGCGACGACATCGGACAAGAAGGCGCGTCAGCGGTCGCTAAGCAGTTCACAAGGTGCACGCTGACGAAGGACGAAACGTTGCAAAACGAAGGAGGCAACGTCTGCCGCTTTGGCAGACGGAAGGGCGGCGGTTTCGGCATATCTCGTGAGATGATCAACCGCAACGATAGCCCAACGGTTGCCGGCCGCAGTGTACGGAAGCGGGCCGTAGAAATCAATGTCGATACTGTCGAAAGGGCGTGGTGGGCAAGGGAGTGGCTGCAACTCTCCAGCAGAACGATGAGGAGATGGCTTGCCACGTTGACAGGCGAGACAGGCGCGTACGTATTTAAGTACTAAGGTGTACATGCCGCGCCAGTAATAGCGCAGCCGGATGCGGGTGTATGTCTTGAAAACTCCCGCGTGACCAGATTGTGGGTCAGCGTAGAAATAGGCGCATATGTTCGTGCGCAGGTGGCGGGGAATAACGAGTAACCACTTGCGGCCGTCGGTGCTGTAGTTCCGGCGATAGAGGAGGTTATCGCGAGCCACGAAGTGGGAAGCGTGGCGGCGGAGAGCACGGGATGGAGAAGCAGCCGTGGGGTTGGAGAGAAAGTCGAGAAGAGAAGCGATCCAGGGGTCAGTACGTTGCGCTGAGGGCATGTCGCTGATGTGAAGGGACGACGGGGAGGCGTCAGGGGTGGAAAGGCTGGGAATCTCGGCTGGAAGTGGGCAGCGGGACAGGGCACCAGCGTCTTGATGCTTGCGGCCGGAACGATAGACCACGCGGATGTCATATTCCTGCAGACGAAGAGCCCACCTGGCAAGGTGGCCGGATGGGTCTTTCAAGGAAGAAAGCCAACAAAGCGCATGATGGTCCGTCACACGTCAAAAGAGTGGTCATAGAGGTACGGGCGGAATTTGGCAAGGGCCCATACGATGGCCAAACACTCTTTTTCACTGACGGAGTAATTAGTTTCAGCCTTCGTAAGTGTGCGGATTGCGCAGGCAACAACGTATTCATCAAAACCACAGATGCGCTGGGCGAGTACGGCGCCGAGGCCGACACCACTGGCGTCCGTGTGGACCTCGGTAGCAGCGGTCGAGTCGAAAGGGCGCAATATGGGCGGCGCTGTGAGGAGGCGGCGCAAGGTGTTATACGAATCGTCGCACGCCGGAGACCACATCGATAAGTCGGAACTGCCGAAAATTGTGTTAAAGGCGCAGCAATCGAAGCAAAGTTGCGAATAAACCTCCGAAAGTAAGAGCAAAGACCTAAGAAGCTGCGCAACTCTTTGATGGAAATGTGTTTGGGAAAGTCTGCGACAGCGCGAAGTTTAGCTGAGTCGGGACGAACGCCTTGCTTAGAGACAGCGTGTCCTAAAATTGTCAGCTGACGCGCAGCAAAACGGCATTTCTTGAAGTTTAGCTGCAGGCCAGCGTCAGAAAGGCAGGTCAAAACGTGCTTCAGGCGGTATAGATGGGTTTCGAAGTCGGGGGAAAAGACGACAATGTCGTCGAGATAGCATAGACACATTTACCACTTGAGTCCACGCAAAATGGTGTCCATCATCTGTTCGAAGGTTGCAGGCGCATTACAATGGCCGAATGGCATCAGAGTAAATTCGTACAATCCGTCGGGGGTCACAAAAGCAGTTTTGGGACGATCGGCCGCTCTCATGGGGACCTGCCAGTACCCAGAACGTAAATCGATGGAGGATAAGAGCTCCGCCTCTTGCAAACAGTCTAGAGCGTCATATATGCGGGGGAGCGGATAGACATCCTTGCGCGTTATCTTATTAAGGCGGCGGTAATCGACACAGAAGCGTACGGAGCCATCTTTCTTTTTCACAAGGACAACAGGCGATGCCCAAAGGCTACTTGAGGGCTGAATGACGCCGTATTGAAGCATTTGGTCGACTTGCTCTGTAATAGTCTGGCGCTCGGTTGGAGACACACGATAGGGGCGCTGCCGCAGCAGCGCCTGGGCACCAGTGTCGATGCGATGGGTGACGGTGGAAGTTCGGCCCAAGGAAGTTTGGTGAGCGTCGAAGGAAGAGCGAAATTGATGAAGGAGGGCGAGAAGCTGTGTTCTTTTCGACGGGGGAAGATCGGCGTCGATGGAGCGCAAGAACAATTCGGTAGAAGAGCGATCAGGCGTAGAGGCAGGAGTGCTGAGCGCGTTTATGGCGAGGAGCGGTGTATCGTCGGTCTCCTCGCGGATGAGCAGAGATGCGATGGGCTGCACACTGCCGAGGCATTCACCAAGGCGCAGAGCGGTAGGGCAGGAAAACGGGCTAGGAACCAAAAGTATCGAAAGGCCAGTGGACATAGTCAGTACGGCGTATGGCAGAGGGAGACACTTTCGGTGCAGAAAAGTATGGCCTGGAGTAAAGAGGGCAGTGTCGTCACCGATAGAGTCGCAAGACAAGTGTACAAGAACGGAAGAGCACGGGGGAATGTCGACGTCTTCGGCGGCGAGGGCTTTAACACAGGCAACAAGAGGAGTAGCGTCCAGAAAAGGATTGGGCAGAGAAGAGAACCCGACTTCCTCTCGAGCACAGTCGATGATAGCTTCATGGGCGGAAAGGAAATCCCAGCCCAGAATAACAGGATGGGAACAGGGATGCAGCACGACGAATTCTATAGTGTAGAGGGAGTCCTGAATCACAATTCGACCGGTACACGCTGCGGACGACTTCATGTGCTCAGCGCTGGCCGCACGCAGCGACAGTCCAGCAATCGGCGTCTTCTTCAACGAACTACAAAACGTTTCGTCCATAACAGAAATCGCAGCACCGGTGTCCACAAGGGCCAAGACAGTAATGCCCTCGACAGAAATTTTGATCAGATTAGCACGGGATATGTGAGGCCTTGGGAAGTTCGACGGGGACGCAGTTCTCGCCTCAGGAACTGCGGCACCTAGCTTTCCTCCTGAGGGAGATTGGGGCGACGTCGCATAAGAGAAACGGAGCGGCGCCTCGGTGAAGGTGAACGGCGTCTAGAAAGGGCTGAACGGTCAGGAGAAAAAGGACGACTAGACGGCGGCTCAGCAGATCAGGAATACTGACTCGTGGAAGGCCAGTACGCGGGAGCTGGAGGAGGTGGCGCGTAGACTGGGAGACGGCGGCGGCAAAGCCGGGCCACATGACCAGGCAAGCCGCAATTGTAGCAGATAGGCCGGTTGTCGATGGTGCGCGAGGGATTGCTGACTCGCGGAGCCGGTCGAAGAGAAGGAGCCACCGCTCGCGCAGGTGTTGGAGGCAAAGCATAGGTAGGCGGTCGAGGTCTGGCGACGACGTCCGCGTATGTCAGCGGTGCAGCCATAGAGGGCGGCGTCTGGGCGACAACGTCGGCATATGTCAGAGGAGCGGCGACAGGTGGTGGCGAATGGGCGGGTGGAAGAGCCTCGGCAACCTGCTCTTGTATGGCGTGTCGAAGGGCCGGAGCCAAATCTGGAGCTTGCCCTGTAGGGTTCGGCAGAAGAGAAAGCTGACGCGCCACTTCTTCCCGAACAAAGTCTTTGATTTGTTGCAGCATCGATGAGGTGTCAGGTGCTGGTGTCAGTCCAGCAAGCGACTCAACCTGTCGAGGGTGCTGTCGAGTCAGGAGCCTCTGCTTCCGCAGCTCCTCGAAGCTTTGGCAGAGGGTGACGACTTCAGCAACGGTGCGCAAGTCGCGCGCTACCAGCATCTGAAAGGCGTCGTCGTCAACACCCTTCAAAATGGGGTTAATCTTGTCAGCTGCTGACACGTTGAGGTTGACACACTTGCATAGGTCAATGACGTCTTCTATGTAGCTGGTAAAGCTTTCGCCGACCTGCTGAGACCGTTCACGCAAGCGTTGTTCGGCGCGGAGTTTTCGAACAGCAGGACGACCAAACACTTCGGAGAAGGTTGTCTTGAAAGCAGACCAGGCGCGAATGTCCACCTCGTGGTTCCGATACCACAGGTTAGCCACGCCGGTGAGATAAAAAATTACGTTATTTAGTTTGGTGGCATCGTCCCATTTGTTTTAAAGGCTCACCCTCTCGTAAGACGTGAGCCAATCTTCGATATCCTGCTCATCGGTCCCACTGAAGATGGCCGGGTCCCGTTGGCGAAGGGAGCCGGCGCAGGTAACAGCTGGGCCCACTTGCACGGCTTGATGTTGAACGTCGTGAGGCATTGCAGGTGGCGGGAGAGTACGGTTGCGCAATTCCAGGGCTGTTACCCGGCTCCTCCACCAAATGTATGGCGGGGGTTTATTTAAAAGAGCTGGGAGGAAGGGAGCAGCGGCGAGAACAATCCGAGGGCAACCAGGTCGGGCACAGACACACGTGGCGATAGCAATACGGCTGACGCGCAGTGCCATCTTCTTTGTTTTCATGAGTCATCTGCTTTGTCTGGGTCATCAACTTCTTCACAATATATATATATATATATATATATATATATATATATATATATATATATATATATATATATATATATATATATATATATATATATATAATAAAAAGGGGCACACGAATGGAAACCGAGATTTACTTACAACGTTTCGGCCGGGGCCGGCATTCGTCACGTAATGCACAAAGCATCTGTGCTTGGTCCTTAAATGCCTGTTCTACGAAAAGACATGTGACCAGCCGCTAATATCTGATGACAATGTAAAAAAAATGCGAATGACGTCATAAGTGACGCACAGTGCCGAGGCTTACAGGCTTTCGGAGTTGACACGTGCTTCTCGCAAGTAAAAATTGCATAGAATTTTTTTTTACGCTGGGGCATGCAGAAAACAAAAATAAACATCACGCATTCCGGCGTATAATGCATGACCCAGAATCACGCGTCCAGTAACTTCATCATCTGATAAAAATTAAGATTAAACACAAAAGAGTACACGGGGCATAAATGATACAGTACACAGGTATTCTACTAATTGACGCGTGTTGGGCTCGAGTCCTGCACCTTCGAGATGAAAAAAAAGAGCGAAAGAGGAAGACAAGCTTGTACAAACATGCTAAACAGTACTGCATGGATAGCACAGAAAATCAGGTACAACAAAAGGCAATCATCAGCACGTGTTGAATTACTCGCTACTTTTGAGAGGAAAGATATTTTCGCAGGGGTTTCATTCAAACCAGAGGTAAGTTCTCTGAATTTGAAAATTAGGAAGGATTCTCGAACTTCTCTGTCATGGTGAGATTTGAAGCCAGATTCCGGTATTGTGGCTGTAATGTTATCAAATGAGTGGCAGGGAGTCGCAACATGTCTTGAGAGCGTAAGATTAAAATGGGTATTGTCATGTGATCGGTTGTTATTTAATCGGAACCTAAATGGTAGTTCAGTCTGTCCGATGTACTGCAGCTTATACACACCGCATTAGAGGTAGATAAGATTGCTGCTTTCGCAAGTAAAATTCCATTTTATTTTACAGTAAAAGTATGACACAGTACTTCTTGCCCATGTGGTAGTGGTCAAATGAGCGCATACCTTACAACGCGGTTTTTTGCAAGGGCGGCAGCCAGTTGGAGAGGGGTTAGTTGTTTTTGATGAAGTTAGCATGTCGCGCAGGTTCCGGGACCTATACGGTATGCTACGCGGGCTGGCTGTGGAAAGATTAGTGTCAGGCGGCTGCTCTGCACAAGAATATTGTGATGTTTCCTGAGGATGCCATTAACATTGGGCATTGATGCACAATGGGTAAGCACTAAAGTGGTGTTTGATGGTCGTTCCGCGTGTTTATCTGAACGAATGATTTGTTTGCGGTCCATTTCATCTTTGCGTTTTATTGCGTCGTCAATAATTTGCGGTGGGTATCTTTGTCTTGTAAGAGCATTTCGCAGTTTATCACAGTTGTCAGCACAGTCGGAATCGTATGAGAGTCTTTTTAAAGCGAAGTGCTCGGCTATATGGTATAGTAGTCTTACAGTGCCTCGCATGGCTACTTTGGAAATGCAGGTATTGATGCCTGTCGGTCGGTTTCCTATAAAGCTTAGTTGTGAGTTTGGTGCCATACAAAGATACTGTTACGTCCAAAAATTAATGGTTCAAATCGAGTATGACTACGCAAAAGAAATTGAAGGGTGAACGTTAATAAATGCTGCTATGAAAGAAAGAAGTTGTGATTCGTCGTGCTGCCAGATGTGAATAATATCATCTATGTAGCACTTGTAATAAAAGGGTTTTAAGCTACAACTGCCAAGAAAATTGCCCTCAAGTAATCCCATAAAAATATTGGCATAATTCGAGCCTATTTTTGTTCCCATTGAGGTACCACTCACTTGTACAAAATGATCGCCATTGAATTCAAAAGTACCTATATAATTGGAGAATTAGCCTCAATAGGAACTCCACAGTGGATGTATCGACCACCTTGTGGAAACTTATATCATCGTACGCGTGGAGTACCGCGTGAATACCATTATTAGGAATTGACGCCAGCTGGTATTAGGATTGGCGCCAGCAGGTCTCGAGGATTGCCACCAAGACAGCATCTCTCGCCAGGTGTCTGAGGGGTGCATTTACCGCGCTCGCCCGGTCGTGGCGCGGGACAAGCGGGGAGCAGGGTTCTTCGTAAATCCCTTTAAGGAGCCACCGCCGCCGCTAGCCAAGTGGTCCCGGCTGTCTTCAGATCTTCCCCGGCGTCTCTACCGACCCGACTACTCCTGGCTTCCCGGGATGCGGACGAGTACAGAGCTTCCGGCGAGGAACGGATCGCCACAACGGCTCGTCCACAGGCTTCGCCGGCCATCGCTAATGGCAGAACCACTTGGGATTATCTCCCGATGGGGCGCTGCGGATTTGCGCCTCGGCTTCTTCGAAGTTCGCCGACCGGCGGAGAGCGGGCCGACCAGCTGACGTCCCCTGCCAGCCCGGCGGGGTCCTGGCCGCATCACCCTATCCTCCGGGATCAACTTATGCCAGGGGCGTGTCCATGTGTGCGGAGGTGTCCGTTTATGCTTGGGAGTGAAAGTTTTGCCCCCCCCCCCCCCCCGGCGAGGGCGTCGCCTAACTGGGGAATTTAGGGAAGACGCAGTGTATAAAACTGTACTGCAGATGCAGTTGAAGCAGCTCACTTCTGAACTCAAAAGCTTGTAAATATGTAAAATAAAGCAAGACTTATTTCTCCACTAACGAATCCTTCACTGAGCGGCACTCCTGTCCTGCTCAGAGCGGGCGTCATCTTGACCGAGGTTGTGTCGAAAAGCGACCCCAATCCCCACCTTCAACAACTGGTTGGCAGCGCTTGGGATGGACCAGATGACATCGTTCTGCATGTACGGGTGAGCGCTTTGTCTTTGTTCTATGATTCACCAGGTTTTGAACTCTGGGTAAAAAGTTTGAACTGCTGGTAATCGGGTGTCTGTAGTCCCTTCAGGCGCGAATTAAGAAATAAGTAGAAAAAAATTAATTTCATTTCAGTATGTTTCTATAAGTCACTGCAACACATTGCAATCAACAAAATAATTTTATTGCAACTCGGAAAAAAATAGTTCCCGTGCAAAATTGTGCACAGAGGGCCGCAATGGCAGTTTTCCAGGTTTTGGTTTTGGTCATGTGAGTCACTCCACCTTTTCACCTTTGACATCATCCCAATGCCGACAGTAGTCGACACCATGTTCACCTGCCCATTATCGTGCCACCTGACAATGACTTCTTCGCTTATTTTTCGGTCGTAGTTGCCTCGCCCAATCCGCTTCAGATCCTTATCACTTATTAAAGGGCATCCGAAGAGTCGGTTCGATCGGATGGTCCCAGTGGCTAAAATTCCAACCTCCTTTAGTTCACGGAAGAGAGGCACAGATGAAAAATAGTTGTCTATGTACAATTTCATGTTGTGCCCATGTGGAAGATTCTGTACAAGCCGCATGACAACAGAAATCCCAAGACCAAGATGGGAATGGTTCTCACTTATGCCTGTGCCCTTCCCCTGGTAAAGCTCCAAGTCATGCGCCAAGCCATCAGCACTGCAGCGAACGAAGATTTTGACACCCTCCGGGTTTGGCTTCCCTTTGATAAATTGCTTCGCGGCAACCCTTCCGGTGAATGGCATTATCTGCTCGTCGATGCTTTGAACGGGCAACGGGTGAATGTCAAGACACCGGGTTTGTACTGCTTTGATTATTGGCCTCACTTTCCAAAACTTGTCTGTTGTAGGGTCCCTTGGGCTGTTGACATCCGTGATATGCAGCATGGCCCTGAGTTTGAAAAACCGCTTGGATGACATCATGTCAGCAATTCCAGGAATCCTTGTGCCCTCTTGCCAATACATGCGTATTCTGGGAAAATTTAGGACTGTCATCCGCATCATTATTCCGAAGAATACCTTAATTTAATCCACTGTAGTCTGCAGCTCTATTCCATCTTGCTGTAACGCGTAAATGTTTGTGAACTTGGCCAGCTCACTAAATATGTCCTGCGTAAAATACTTGAGAAAGTACTGAAGAGGCTCCAGCAATGAAGTTGTAGGCTGCTGACTGAATGTGCAGTCGGTATTTGTAGGAGTAAAATCCTTAGATATCCACTTTACTTCCACTTTCTTTTTTTTTGTTTTGGTTGGGTGGTTGGGGCAGCAAGGGCTCTTCGTCCTCGCTATCCTCACCAAATGTACCTGTTGCTGTCTTTTCACTCTCTTCAGGCTGTGAGAGAGTCTGTTAAAGTAAACAAGAATTAGACGATGAATGTTATTTTCAGAAATTTTAGATAAATAGACACTTACTGTTACCTCTGCGGTCTCACCCAGCTCATCGTCGGAGAAATCGCCATCCGAGGCATTTCCATCGGCAATTTTTAGCAACAATTGCTCCGCTGATGATGTGGTGGCCTTTAATCTTGACCGCGAGTGATCTTGGAGACCTATAACACACAGAACACGCCCTTCAATCCCCTGTAACATACGTGAGGCGCGTAAGCAAGCGGTGTGTGTTTATCGAGATTGTGGGTATTCAGGCGGTGTGCACATTTGTGCACGCATATAACTTTCTCGTCGTCACGCCAGCCTCGCTCCACAGATGCAAAAACAAATATTATTAGCAGAAACCTGATATCTTATATAACAACTGACCACAAAATGCAGTTACTATTGAACAGGCACGATGGCAAAATGACAAGATTTTTCGGAGGTACTCACGTGTCAACCAGTAGAACACGGAGGCATCCATCTTGACTGTTTGTTTGTGGTTGAGCTTCGCACTCTCAAAACGAGATGGCGCTAGTAGTCCATGCGCGAGGCGTACACAAATGTGCGCACAGCGCCTGAATTCCAGAAAAGTCTTTTTACTTGCGGCGACCGCTGTTAGAAGTTAGCGTGCACAAATGTGCACACCGCCGCTGAAGGGGGTAGCACAGTGTAGTTTGCACAGAACCATAGAACAAAAGTGAGTGGGCAAAGCCACTATTTGGAGCAGCGATCATGGACTTCAGGAACGTTGATAAGGAAGAGCTGTTGCTGATATGCGAAGAGTTGGGTGCAGAAGTGGAGGAAGCGATGAGGAAAGGGGCAGTCATAAAAGCACTCAATAATAGCTATGTGGACGAAGAAATGATGCAAATGGCGTGGGAAATGGCAAAAAAGAGCTATAACGGCAAAAAAAGAAAGCAGAGGATGAAAAAAAGAGAAGCAAGTCGCAGAACAGAGACAACTGAAAATGATGAAGCTCCAACTCGAAAACCAGCGTCTGGTAACCCAAAACGGGGTAGCAAGCATTAATGATAGATTCAGCGGGCGCGGTACCGCCGCGTCTAATCAAGCGATGTGTCAATTATTCGAAAATTATCTGGACAATTAAGAGCAAATTCGATTCGTTTAAAATAATTTTGAACATGTACTGTTTGGTTCGTTTGACTAATTGAACAGGAATTTGTTCAATTTGATCTCCATAAATTTCGAACATTCACACAGCCCTAGGAATGGGCCTCATTTTGTGTGTGAGGGTTGGGAATGGTATGAATAGGTGTCTGATCTTCATGTCCTGAAAAGGAAATCCTGGTTTGGTGTTGTGTTGCATTACTGTCAATTTATGGTCGTTTTGACATGTTATGCAACGCTGCAGTGTCAGTGCTGAGGTAGCCAGTACTGCATGTTTTGTCCTTAATGTTGGGGAGAGTGAATGATTTAAAGCTGTCTCTTGCTCGGTTCAGTGTGAATTTGTTTCGAGTCATGTCTTTGTTAGTACATGCCCCAAGAATTTGATTTTGTTGACTGAAAATGCACTGTTTTTAACCCTGTACAGACATTGGTCAGGTTCTCGTTGTATGAATTAAGGTTTTTCGACTGCCTGCACACTTTTTTCCAATTTTTGCGCACTTGACTGATTTGTGTTGGTGTACCTCCACTGCACGTCTCCTTTAATTTGTATGCGCTGTGATCCATGCCAATGGCTGTTTCCGAAAAAAAAAACATTCCTCGCAAACATTGGGGGTCAACATTCTTTATTGTCCGGTCTTATTTATTGTTTGCTCTTTCGAAATATTTCTTCATAGCGTTGTACAACTTTTTCTGCATTCTTACTTGACGCTCCCACAGCTCGGAACTCTTTTTGCCTGGCTGTATCAAAATCCTGTCTGAGCAGCTTCTGCTCTTCTAGAAGAGCAGGAAAATCGAGACAAGCGGACTTGCCTCTGTAGTGTCTTCATATACATTTGCGCACGACAACAAATCTGTAACTCTAGAGGCAGTACTATTTTCTATCACTGTGTGAATCAAGACTATGTTCTAAATTTAACACTTAACATGGGAAAAGAGGCCATATTGGTGTGTTGTGTGTAAAAATAATTTGACCCATCAGTTTTAATATACTGCTCTTTTGCCGCATATAAAAGCTCAGTTATAGAGCTCTCTTTTCAATAACAGAGGAAAACGCGCTTTCCATAAGAAAGAAAAATATCTTAACAAAAACAAAAGAACTACAGATAATCGCAAGAATGTTACATATATACAGTCTGAAAATCGGTGGTTAAGAAGTCTAGATTATGTTTTCTGCGCTCATGTATGATAAACCAGCTTTCTAAATTAACACACATTTTACTTCTGAACTTTACGATCAGTAAAATGCAATTGCTCTCGCCAAGTCCTTTGAGCTACACTACAGCACAGTGCCAAAGTAGGTCCCAGACTCTTTTGGTGAAGACTGGATCTGCCGCTAACCGGTTGCAGGGAACGATTCCATAGCATGCCAGTTACCTTAAGAGAGGCCCGCAAAGGAGTGGGTTCCTCGGCAACGGCGAAATCGAAAGTTGCACACGGCCACTTGTTAATCGGGCCACGGCGGAGCACTCACCAATGTGCTAATTAATTAAACCCGACTAATGAACGTCATCTTTTCGCACAAATCGCTCGCTGACATCTAAAAAGCATAGTAACAAGCTGCAGAATCGGGAAGAAAACCACTACTGCTGGTGAAGAGCCGGTGCGAGATCAGTGACAACGAATTTCGGATAGCTCACATTAACGCGGTATGCATCAAATGAACAGATGCAAGCAGTTCACTTCAGAACTCGGCATAATATTCAAGCGATTCTTAACAAAACGAGACTTCTCGTTCAAGTAACGCGAAATTCCACTTGCAGTGCAAACAAAATGTGCGGAAAAAAAAGTTTCACCATGCAGGATTTAAACCCACGTACCCCCAGTTGCCTGTCGACTCTCCGCAGCGACGCGTTAGAGCACACAGCCAAAGAATAGCGCGGAGTGATACACCTCTCTTTATGTTTTTTTTTTTTTCGGAATACTTCCGTTGCCTTCACAGCGTTGCACTTGACGTTTGAAACGGGGTATAGTGCGATAGGCTAAACATGCTATAGGCTAAGGCGAGCATAATGTGCCCACGTACACACATAAGGAAAATGGTCTTATTTGAGTGCGGCAAACGAGAGCTTTCTATAACTGAGAACACACGATACACAAGTGACTATTTAAATGCTTGTCTGAGGCAAAGAATGCGCCCTAGTATTTGGCTGTTGACACAGGCCTAACACGAGGGCATATACAGTAATGAACAATTGGTGTGTGCGGAAAAATGAGAAAATTTTGGTGGAGTGGAATTGTTAATTGTGAAAATGGAAGCCTTTAGTGAATAGCTTATAATCGTTCTATGGCATCAAATGACATCAAATGGTTTTATGACATCAAATGGCTTACACTCATTAAAAATGGCAGGCGATTCAGCATGGTTAGTTAAGCCAAATGGGAACTTGGTGCGCTTGCACTTCGGTTATCTCTTCGGCTTCTGTTCGAGGTCTTGAAAGTCAAGCAGACTTGAAGCATGGGCAGAATCGAGGAGTGGGGGCCTTAGTCTAAAAATGGAGGGAACACTTAAGCTTCGCCTTAAGGGTATAACACGATAGATTTAATGGTTTATTTCCCATCAACGCGGAAATGGCGTTTTTGTGTTTTACATTCACAGATCGCTCAGAGTCATTTCATTGCTGGTGCAGTCGTGCAGCGGTTAAGCGATGCCTCATTGCCCTGCGATAGCAGGTGCGCCCTTCGGTAGGGCTTGTGAGAGGAAGGTTGCTCCTCCCGAGCAAGCATTCGCGACCAGTCATTAGTTTAACTGCTACCTGCCAAGTGGGGTGCGTTGTTATGACGTCACAATTTCAAGTGACCTAGACAGACCATTTGTAGATAATTGAATGTATTTGTTTGCATCGCATACCTAGTTCGCTGTTGGTGCCACACCGACACACGTGCACATCACACGGACTGACAGGCCTTAAAATAATTATTGTTGTCCATTGTTCGCATTTAGAGCAAAAGTAGAAGCGTGAAGCGGCCGCTCCGCATTTAGGGATTGCGTCTGGCAGCCGTTAGTTCCACTGATATCCGCTAGGGGGCTGCATGGCACATCGGGCGCCCGAAAGTGAAGCCGCAGGTATAGTAACAGCCTCGTTCTGTAAGTCGGCCTTTGGCAGAACACAAAATGCGACATCAGCATGGTTTTTGAGTTTCACTTTGCATTTTCCTCTTTGGAGTTCGTTTTTCTCGTTCTCATCTTTTTCCACAACGCCTACCTGCTGTGCAGTCAATTGCATCAAGAGACAGGAGAAATCTTTAGTAAAATGGTTTTAAAAAACGCACTTTTTCATTGCAATGGGACGACATTAGCAGACTACAGGACGTCGCTACAATGAGCACTTACGGAGCATGCCGTCCCTTTTCGCTAGCGCCGCCAACGCTGCGCTTTATTGTGATTCACGTTTGCGTGCTCTAAGCCCAAGTTTTCCATCAGTTGGATAAAATTTTATGGAACAATTGGTGGAAAGCTTTGCAAGGCAGCCGACTTTGCAGTGGCAACTTCACGGCGTTTTGTTTCGATTGAGCCGGAATGAGGGCGCGGCCTCTGGTGAGGTGCCGACGGTGTTCTGGTTCACGTCAACGCCTCCAAAAGGTAGGGTACTGCAAAAATACTGATTTTTGAAATGCGGACAGACTAGCATGCAAATAAACAGAAAACAAAAAGTAAGGGTTCAATAAAGTGCATTCTGGAATGGGTTAGATTGGAAACGAGGAATATAAAAAATATAGAGGTGGTTTCAGTATCCCGGTTCCTCAGACGTCTTGTTTCCATCAGAAAGCCTCTCAGGAATTTCATTACTGACCTTTCGTTTTTCTCCCCCTCTCCACGCCTCTCCAGCATTTTTCTGCGTAGAGCATATACTGTCACGAAGTGGTGACTGCAATCCCGAGAGCAAAACGACAGGGAAAATAGCGTCTAAACAAAACTTATTGGGGCTCACTTGCGCCCACAATGGACTGATTCATTCGGCGGCGGCGTACCAACAAGCGTGCACGGCGGTGGTAGAACAGAATGCCCGCCGCTGTCGGCCGTGCTCAATTTGAAGCAGATATCGAACTTTCGAGATAAGGCGTGCAAAGTTACTAGAACGTTCTGGAGCAACGTACGATCATCTCTGCCTGGATGCGATCAATCGAGATAAATCTGGTCGCGTCTTGCGTCGCAAACAAAGCCATAAACAGGCGTGCCGTCAGCTTTGAAGAATGAACAAACACTGCAAAGATTCGCGCCATTACTCCCTTCTCAAAGAAGCATCAACCCGATGCATTATAACAAATGAGGCGACTATAGCAACCACGAAAAAAAAAACGGATCGTGCGAATATAAACAGTGTGTGGAAACACAGCGTCTTTAGCATGCATAATATTGCTTTAGACGGACGACATGGACAACTTCTGGTCACACGCGGCATCGCTGGGATGCAGTCAGGGATGACTTCATAATCCAGTTGACCTAGCCGACGAAGAACCTGTACGGGCCGAAATAGCCGCGCAAAAGTTAGTCCCTCAATCCGCGGCGGCGAATGGGCGTCCAAACCCAGACAATGCTCTCGTGGCTTGTATTCCGCGTTGCGTCTTCGTAGGTTGTAGCGTCTGGCGTCGGTCCGCTGCTGAGTTTTGGTCCGTAATCTGTCAAGTTTTCGAACTTCTGCGCTTTGAAGGTAGGCGGTGACGTCGGTGTTCTCTTCTTCGGTAACATTGGGCAGCATGGTGTCTAGCATGGTCGTGGCCTCCCTGCCATGGACGAACCTAAAAGGCGTCATCTGGGTGGTCTCCTGCACTGCGGTGTTGTAGGCGAAGACGACGTAAGGCAGGATGGCGTCCCAGGTCTTGTGTCCGCGGCATCGACATACATGGCGAGCTTATCGGCGATGGTTTTGTTCAGGCGCTCGGTCAGTCTGTTGGTCTGCGGATGGTATGCAGTTGTCTTCCGGTGGCTGGTTTGGCCGTAACGCAGGATGGCTTGTGTTAGTTCCAACGTGAATTTTGGTCCTCTGTCTGTGATGAGCACATCGGGGGCGGCGTGTCGCAGAAGAATGCACTCCACGAAAAATTTGGCGACTTCTAGATCTGCTGCTGTTCTGTGTGGTAGGGCTTTTGCCTTGTCATAGCGGTTCAGGTAGTCGATTGCTACGATGATCCACTTATTTCCAGACGATGACTTTGGGAAAAGGTCAAGCAAGTCCATGCCGATAGGCTGAAAGGGCCTAGAGTGGGTTCAGAAATCTGCTGGTCGTGTGGGATGGGTCTTTCGTCGCTGACATTCTCGGTAGGTTTTCACATAATGTGAGACATCGGCAGACAGTCGGGGCTAAAAATACTTGTGTTGAATGCGGCGGAGGGTGCGAGTAGACCCGAGATGTCGAGCTGTCGACTCGTCGTGTGAAGCCTGTATAACTTCTTCGCGGAGAAAAGCAGGTACAACAAGCAGGTAGGCTGCGAAGTTTGTGGGTTTCTCGGTAGGCACAGGCCACTACCCACCGCGGGTTCGAGCTTCGCGCGAGCCAAGGGCCCCGATCAGCCGTCACCACACGCACCCTGGGGCACCGCTGCGGCGGCGTTCAACCTCTGCAGAGAGGAGAGCGGCTCGCCGCAAGAAACAGGCCTCCAAGTTCACAAAGGAGACGTTTATTGACGCCGTCCTCCAGCGGTACACACACACACTCAACAGTCACCCCGTCCCGGGGCGCACTCAGAGCAAGGCTCCGGTGCGCGCTCGGGGCAACAAGAGAAATGCGCGCCGCTTGCACGCCGCTGCAGGAGATTGTCCCCGAGGCAGTGCTGTGATCTCTCTCGTGTCGGCCGTTGGGCCGTTTGCGAGCGAGAGTGGGCACTCAACGCAAGGTGCGCCTGTCAGAGGTCGTTGGACCCCTGGACAGGCTCGAGCCGCGGCGGATCGAGGACCCACGCTGGCGAGCTCGAGTATGAACTGGTCCGAACGGCAGAGGCCGGCCCGGACGAACAGCAACGTACGCACCTTACGCTGTCTCGAAGGGGTCCCTCTCTCTGGGCCCCGCTCGG
This sequence comes from Amblyomma americanum, assembly GCF_052857255.1. Lineage (NCBI taxonomy): Eukaryota > Metazoa > Arthropoda > Arachnida > Ixodida > Ixodidae > Amblyomma > Amblyomma americanum. The sequence goes on from NC_135505.1 coordinate 34,881,583, forward strand.
ACGGTCGCGCGCCGCGCGACCACCCCAAACGGTTCCCGAATTCCCGCCAAAAGTCACCAATGGCAAAGGCCCTTGGGAAGCCGGGGGCGGAGCTGCGGCCGGATGACAGCGATTAGCCACCAGCCGTCTCTCCGCCGCCCGAGGCGGGGGAAATGGAAAGAGAGCGACGCCGGATGCCGCGCAGACGCCACGGCGGGAATCTAGCAGGCTTCCCACAAGTTCTTCGCGAGGACATTATTTTGTACACAGAAGGAAGACAGTACTCGCTGGAATGAGGCGGGGGGTGAAGAACCCTTGCCTTCCAGGTACTCGATGAGGCGTTTTAGGTGGTGGTCTGAGCGTTGCTGCTGTGCAAAAGAGCTGGGGTTGATGGATCCCAGGAAGGCGTCCTCATCGTCGTCCAGGGGCGGTGCACCTACAGGTGCTCGTGAGAGGCAATCGTCGTCAGAATGCTTGCGTCCAGACTTGTAAACGACAGTGACGTCAAACTCCTGGAGACGCAGACTCCATCGAGCGAGGCGGCCAGAGGGGTCCTTCAAATCGGCAAGCCAGTACAGCGCTTGGTGGTCGCTGACCACCTTGAACGGTCGTCCGTACACGTAGGGGTGGAATGTCGACGTAGCCCAGATGATGGCAAGGCACTCCTTCTCAGTTGTCGAATAGTTAGCCTCGGCCTTGAAAAGGGAACGGCTAGCGTACGCGGTGACTTTCTCCAGCCAGTCACTTTTTTAAACGAGGACGGCGCCTAGGCCCACGCTGCTTGCGTCGACATAAAGTTCAGTATCGACGTTTTCATCAAAATGCGCGAGTTTCGGTTAGGACTGCAAACGACGCTGAAGTTCTTTGAAGGCTTCTGCTTGCGGCGCTTCCCATTTAAACGGCACGTCTGCCTTCGTCAGTTGCGCCAGGGGCTCGGCGATGCTCGAAATGTTTTTCACAAATCATAGGTAACATGCGCACAGTCCGAGAAATCTGCGCACTGCTTTTTTATCGGCCGGCGGTGGAAACTGTTCAATAGCCGCTGTTTTATGCGGGTCTGGGCGTACTCCCTCCTTGCTAACGATGTGGCCTAGAAACAGCAGCTCTTCGTAGGCAAAGTGGCACTTCTCTGCTTTCAAGGTTAGGCCAGACGACTTGATGGCGTCTAGTACTGTTCGAAGTTTTTTGAGGTGCTCTTCAAAGTTCGAGGCGAAGACAACGACGTCATCTAAATATACCAGACAAATTTGCCACTCCAGGCCTGCGAACACTCTATCCATTACTCGCTGAAACGTCGCTGGTGCGGAACAGAGACCAAATGGCATCGCCTCATATGAACTCAAAGAGCGCATCCAGAGTGATGAATGCCGTCTTCTCGCGATCTCTTTCATCGACCTCAATTTGCCAGTAGCCGCCCTTGAGGTCCATCGATGAAATACTTGGCGTTGCAGGGCCGGTGCAGTGTGTCGTCGATGCGGGGGAGGGGGTAGACGTCCTTCTTTTTTATGTTGTTCAAGCGGCGGTAATCAACGCGGAATCGAAGTGCGCCGTCTTTCTTTCTCACCAGAACAACCGGCGCCGCCCATGGGCTGTTTGAAGGCTGGATGACGTTGTGATGACCCCCCATAATGCGCAGGTCCACACGGGACGGAGAGGCAAAGAGACACCGTATGGCTCAGTTTAAACAAACAGATATATTCAATAATTACACATGATTATGATTATACGTCAGAGGCTGGGGCGTCCGAGCTTACGTGCCGACGACTTCATGGGGACGATGGAGGGGCTCCGGAGTTGAGCTCGAACGGTTGCTGGCAGAAGCTGCACGCCGTCGGGCTTCGGCGCTGAAGGCCCCCTTGGCGAACGATCTCGTCCTGAGCGTACGTTCTACGGTACTCCCTGTCGATTTTTATATCCTCTTATCCCCACACTCCCTAGGGTGAGGACGCCCACGCCGGAGTGGGGGGGCTAGGGCTTTCACTTGGGCGCACAAACACACCACCGCACTTATGGTCTCGCCCCCTCACTTGTTGAGTCCGAGGGAAAGAAGGTTGTCGTCGAGGTAGCGCATAGCGTCGGCTGTGGTAAGGCGCGCTCTGGCCCGCTGACTGTTCCAGCGGGTCACCGGCCTCCGTTCTCCATCAAATGGCACTCGCCCCTCAAGGCCGGAACGCGAGGTCACTAAAAGGCCGAGAAAGTGGTCCCTTGTCCTGGGATGTGCTCGGAAGGGTTGATTGATGATGCCCGCCGTCTTGCCACGGGGCCAGGCCCGCCGAAACGAGGCCGCCCTGGAACGGCCACGGCAATTGGGGAAGATAACGCCCGTCTCCCCGCGGCGGCGGCGGCGTTCGTCTCGTGCCGACACTATGGAAAGGGGGTCCGGTTGTGCTTAAACCCCTTCGTTCTGGTCGTCTCCGTGCGGTCCACGGCGGCAGGCCCGAAAGCAATCCCACTCAAGTTGCTTGCAGCCATATACAGTAGAAACATGAAAGGGGGTCCGGTTGTGCTTTCGCCGCCACTGGGGGCTCCGTCTACGCCGCGCCGTCGAACGCGGACGCTCGTAGCACACACAAGGAACGTCACAACGTGGTCGCGAAGCATTTCTTCGACTTGTCCCGGATGGCTTGTCGTTCTTGCGGTGACGCACGGTTGGGGCTTTGACGGAGAGGTCGGACGTGTTGGTCCGTTATAATGCGATGCTTGGCAATTGACGTCTGTCGCACCTTCGGCGATGTCGAAAAACACTCACTGTAGCTTTGAAGCAGATTGCGGATCTGGTCTTGTCTGTTCCGGTGCAGGGCTGGGTTGATGTCGAGACTGGGCAAGTTCTCTTGGTCATGCGAATTTTTTGCGGAGGGGTCGGGGAGGGCGAAGGAGTCTCGTACGTCGGATATTTCGTCGAAGAAAGCAATCGTCGTTCCTCTGTTAATGTGTCGGTATTCTTCGCTGAAGTTAGTCAGCAGTACTTCGGCCTGGCCACTGCGCAAATATGCGATGCCTCTTGCAATACTGATCCCTCGGTCCAGAAGCAGCTGCATGTTCCCCTCGACGGTGGCTTAAGCGTTAATGGCTCTCGTGGCGCCTACGGTCACAATAACGCTTGAACGGGGTGGGACGCTCACTTCTTCCTCCAGGACACAGCGCAACGTGATTTTCCAGAGTCCATAAAAAGCGTGATGACCTTGGATCGTAGGTCGATGATCGCCTGACGCTCACTGAGGAAATCCATGCCCAAGATCACATCGCGGGAACATTGCCGTAGCACAACGAAGGTCGCAGGGTAAGCATGTCCTGTGACAGTCACTCGCGCTGTGCATCGTCCTGATTGCGTAATGAGGTGGCCCCCTTCGGTGCGAATTTGTGGGCTGTCCCAAGCGGTCGTGACGTTCCTCAGCTGCGCAGCGAATGCTGCATTCTTTACCGAGTAATCGGCTGCTGTGTCGACTAGAGCGGTAACTTTCCGGCCGCAGTTCACTGTTTATAAGTCGGATTTATTTATTATTTTTTATTTATTACATCCTCAAAGGCCCCATTAAAGGGATATTACATGAGGGAGTGGAGATAAGGGCACATAGTTGATTCGATGGATTGTTTGAATGATAATGGGTCGGAGTGAAGTGCGACGGCGTTGGGCAAGTCATGCCAGTCCTTAGCAGTGTGGACAAAAATGATAGATGAGCACTAGCCCGGGCAGAGGGAGGGTAAACGGCCTTCTGGTGGTTCGTGCGGCTGGAGATGCGGTGGGCAAGGCTGATAATAGACTTGATTATGTGGTGATAGTAAAATTTATGAAAAGGCATAGTCTTGCAATAGTACGGCGGTCTCCTCAGTTTGTAAGATAAGCATTGCGTTTTAGCTCAGTGACACTTACATGATAAGAATAGGCCGAGTAGATGAACCTTGCTGCGCGGTTTTGTGTTGCTTCCAGTAAATTAGAAAGGTTACTTTGATAGGGGTCCCACACCGCGCATGCGTATTGCAGTTTGGGACGAATTAATATCAAATAAGCTAATAACTTTACTGATGGAGGAGCTAGGCGAAGGGTTAGCTGGAAATAACCGAGAACACGATTAGCATCGCTAATGACCTGCGTTATGTGATGTGACCAATTGAGATCGCGGGTTAAATGAGCACCCAAGTATTTATATTCCATTACAGCAGTGATTTCGGAATTGGAGATTGAGTAGTTTGGAGTAGGTTGGGAGTGACGTCGGTGAAAGGGTAGGGGAGATATTTTCTTTGCGTTTAAAGACATTAGCCATTTTTTACACCAGGTTCTTACGCATTCATTGTCAGATCGTAGGAGTTGAATGTCACTACTGCTGGTTATTGGGGAGTAAATAACGCAGTCATCTGCAAACAAGCGGACGTTAGAACATAAGAACATAAGAAGGCGTTTCAAAAATCAAGGAACAGGGCGTCAACCGGGACGTTAAGGTCGAGGTAAGAGATGAAGTCGTTAAAAGCAATGCTAATTGAGCGCCGCACAATAAACCTTTTAGAAAAACATATTGAGCAGGAAGAAAAAGTTAACTGAAACTAGGAATTTCATAAAATGCGAGTATATTACATGCTCCATTAACTTGGGAATGGGAATTCATGGCATTTTGATGACACCTCAGAAAGGTTAGGCTAATCTATTGCGGGGAAGTTAAAGACACCTAGTAGGAAAGTAGTAGCATGTGGAAGCTTTGTGGTTACCATGTGAAGGGCGCTGTGAAGTAGAGGGATGCAGGAAGCGTCGTTATGGGGGGACGGTAACAAGCACAGACTACCGTGGGAGGGAATGAGGGGTTAGAGAAGATGAATAATATTTCTAAAGGTGACTACTTTCAAGCTGTAGCATTGATGGTAGCGATGAGTTACTATCAAGACGCCGCCCCCTCGTTTCCCTGTGCGGTCGCGGCGAAAAACATCGTAGTTAGTGTTGCATTTGGGTTGCAAGCCCCAAGGGTAGCGTTGGCCTGGCGGCCTGGGGCAAAGCTGGAAACATCCGAAGGTCCCGGCAAAGGATGAGTCGACTGGCAACAGAACAACTTGTTTATTCTGGCATCTCAAAAGAGCAGCCGGTCAGGGCGACCACGTTACTCGGAGGAAGGAATCGAAGTCTCCTTGGCGTCCGGGGCAGCTCTCTTTATATACACGGAGTCGAGGGCAAGAGGGAACGGCTTGGGAAGAGTCATCCGATACGGCGACGCTTGAACATGTTCAGGCGTGACGGGCGCGTCCGCCAGGCCGGCGCCGGTCAGACCTCCTCGCCTCCCAGTTGAGGAGCTCCTCTCCCCGGCTGCCGCGCTTTGACAAGCGTGGGCAAAACATGCACACACACACACACGCACGCACGACGACACGTGGCACTGAAACATGCCTGGACGCGCTTGGCGGGAGGCGTTGCGGCCGCGATGAACGAAGCCGCGGCGTCCGTTGCATCCGCGCCGGCTATACCGCGCGTCGTAGGTAGGCGAGACGTAACAGACCGCCCCGCCGGGAGAAGGAGATCCCGATGGTCAGGGGACTGCATCCGCTGTCCAGAGGGATGTCGCTCGATGATGCTCGTAATCGAAACCGATCGTCCCTCGACGTTGCTTGAGCGCAGCGCACAGAGAAGGCCTCGTTCTCGGGTTCAGGATCACATAGGACACTGTAAAGTCACTTCGGGAGAGTTGCCATTTTTTTTTTCGTTCCCAGCAAGCGTTAGAACTACGCCGAAACGCAACCGCTCAGTCAGCAAGCACGAGACAACCCTCACTAAGCTCTGCCAGGCTCTTTCCCCTTTTATACTACTGCCTAGTTCCTTACAGTAGTCAAGCAGCACTCAGAACGCGTCCACAAATTGGAAAATTGCACTAGAAAGCACATAATCACTTTGAAACACTAAACAAAAGCAATATGTTAAAAATCCTGCCTCAGGAAGAAAACATCAGTAACCAACAACTTTGAGGCGGATTCCTACGTTAGGGGCTTCGACTTAAGCCATCGGCGTTACCGTTGAGACTCCCCTTTTTGTAACGCACCTCAAAGGAATATTGTTGCAAAGCGAGGCTCCAGCGCAGGAGGCGGCCATTTTTGGGAGATATGGTCTGCAGCCATTGGAGAGGGCAGTGATCCGTCTCAATGATAAACCTCGAGCCGGCTAGGTAGCATGACAATTTCTGAACGGCCCACACGAGACACGCACACTCTTTCTCGGTGGCGCTGTACGCCTGCTCACGACAGGTAAGCTTACGACTAGCATACAGGACGGGGTGTTCCACTTCTCCATTGTCCCTTTGGCACAGTACAACGCCCATGCCTCGCTCACTAGCATCGCACTGAACAACGAACCCTTTGGTATAGTCTGGCGATCGTAGCACAGGCTGGCTTGTTAGGGCGCTCTTTAGGGCGCTAAAAGCTCTCTCCTTTGTCTCGCTCCAGACGACTGTTTGGGGCTCTGTTTTTCTTAGAGCATCCGTCAGGGGAGCCGCGATATCGGAGTACCTGGGGATGTACCTCTGATAGTAGCCGGCGACACCCAAGAACGACCGAATATCGGTCTTCGTGCGCGGTTGCGGGAAGTCTCGCACAGCGGCCACCTTTATTTCAGAGGGGCGGCGACGACCCTGTCCAATCACGTGACCGAGGTAGACAACCTCGGCCTGTGCTAATTGGCACTTGGGAGCCTTGACTGTCAAGCCCGCTTCGCGCAGGCGGGTTAGCACTGCCCGCAAGTGTGCCATATGCTCAGACCAGGATGCGGAGAATATCGCTACGTCGTCTAAATACGGTAAAGCAAATTCTTCCTGTCCCCGCAACACTTTGTCCATGAGGCTTGAAAAGCAGTATGGCGCGTTCTTCAAACCAAAACTCAAAACTTTAGGACGGAATGTTCCCATTGGTGAAATGAACGCCGCATACCTACTAGCCTCCTCTGTAAGTGGAACCTGCCAATAACCCCTGACAAGATCTAGGGTGGAAATAAACTGAGCGCTACTAACTTTCTCAAGGCGCTCCTCGATGTTAGGGATCGGATAAATTTGATCCTTAGTGATAGAATTAAGCCTGCGGTAGTCGACGCAAGGACGAGGTTCCTTGCCCGGTACCTCAACTAAAATCAAAGGGGAGGTATAATCACTCTCACCCGCCTCAATAACACCGAGCTGTAGCATTTTCTTTACCTCAGCCTCCATAATATCGCGCTGGCGGGGTGACACCCGGTACGCCTTGGATCGTACTGGCTCTGGCGAGGTAAGTTCTATATCATGAGTAAGGACAGAAGTCCTACCAGGCCTCTCAGAGAACTGACCTTGAAACTCTTGTAAGAGTTGGTGTAGTTCGGTTCTCTGCTCAGCTGACAGCGGTGCTTTAATGATTAAGTCACTAATGACCTGATCAGTGTCTTCCCTGTTCGTCACTGAGCCTAGTCCCGGAAGCTCGACCGGAAGCTCTTCGGGAACGTTTACCATCATACACACCACTGCTTCCCGTTGTCTATAGGGTTTGAGCAGATTACAGTGGTAAACTTGCTGTGCTTTCCGTTTTCCTGGCAGACTCACCACGTAGTTAACATCCGACAGTTTTTGAACAATCCGTGCTGGGCCCTCCCACTGCACGTCAAGTTTGTTTTTTAGCGATGTGCGCAATATCATCACCTCATCGCCCACCTCAAAACGACGGGCCCTGGCTGTCCGATCATAATAAACCTTGGCCCTCTGCTGGGCCTTTGCCATTGCTTCACCTGACAACTCCTGTGCCCTTCTTAAGCGTTCGAGGAGACTAAGCACGTACTCGACCACGACTGGGTCGTCGCCCCTGCCTTCCCACGAGTCTCGAAGCATGCGAAGCGGAGACCGCAGCGAGCGACCGTACACCAGCTCAGCTGGCGAAAACCCCGTAGCCGCATGCGGCGCGGTCCTTAATGCAAACATCACCCCAGGCAGACACAGCTCCCAATCACTTTGTTGCTCAAAACACAATGCTCTCAACACGCGCTTCATGACGGAGTGGAGCTTCTCAACGGAATTCGACTGTGGGTGGTACACTGAGCTGTGTAACAGCTTTACCCCACACCTTTCGAGAAAGGCTGTCGTCAAAGCGCTGGTAAACACTGTGCCCTGATCTGACTGGATTTCCGCAGGAAAACCAACTCGCGCAAATATGGACAGTAGTGCATTGACTATCTCAACTGAGCTGAGATCTTTAAGCGGCACTGCTTCAGGGAACTTTGTCGCTGGGCAGATCACAGTCAAAATGTGTCTGTACCCCGTGGCTGTTACCGGCAGAGGTCCCACTGTATCAATAACGAGCCGTCTAAAAGGCTCCGTAATGATAGGTACCAACTTCAACGGCGCCCTCGATTTGTCCCCTGGTTTGCCAACCCGCTGACAGGTGTCACATGTCCTCACAAAGGTTTCTACGTCACGAAAACACCCTGGCCAATAGTACTCTTGCAAGAGACGGTCCTTAGTCTTCTTAACTCCTAGGTGTCCGGACCACGAACCGCCATGCGACAAGCGCAACAGATCCTGACGGTAGCACTGAGGCACGATCAGCTGATCGAACTCGACTCCTCTGCGGTCTAGATACTTCCGGTACAGGACCCCACCTCTTTCCACAAAACGAACATTTTTCTTGGCGATACCTTCTTTGACATTGCAGCGCATGTTTTCTAGGCTGCCATCCTTTTTTTGCTCTGCTATCAAAGCCGACCGGCTGACTTTTAGCAACCTATTAAGTCCATCGGACGTAGGCGCGATGAGCAAATCTGTAGATAGCTCTTCTAATTTTCCCGTGTCGGGCATTTCCTCTCCAGTACCTGGTGCCTTCAGCGCTACAGGCTCAATTTTATTCAGTTCGGACGTGCTCTGAATATCAGCTTGCTGCGCCTCCGACCCTTTCTCATTGCTCGACAACGTCGGCCCCGCAACTACCGCCTTTGCAGCGAGCTCCCGAACTCTCGATCTGGTTAAGGCCTGAACGCTAGCCTCACCAAACAAAAGCCCCTTCTCGCGCAGGAGGTGATCGGACCGGTTCGAAAATAGGTACGGGTACTGGGGGGGCAGCATAGATGACACTGCGGCCTCCGTCTCAATTGCTCCGAAAGGTCCTTCAATAAGCACTTTTGCTATGGGCAGACACACGCTGTGAGCTTCCACGGCTTGCTTGATCCATGCGCACTCGCCCGTGAACATATCGGGTTCTACGTAAGAGGGGTGAACTACATCCATTGTAGCTGCGGAATCACGAAGCACTCGGCACTCTTTCCCGTTCACGAGGAAGTCTCGCATGTAAGGCTCGAGAAGCTTCATGTTCTCGTCAGTGCTGCATAATGACAAAAACACGACTTTTGTTTTTGTTTCTGGACACTGCGCCGAAAAGTGACCCGGCTTCTGGCACGTATAACACACGCGCGCTTGCCTCGCCTCGAACCGCTTTCTGCGTTCGGCTTCGGCTGCCGCCGTCTCCTTACGTTCGGTCGGACTGCTTTCACTCGCATCCGCACTACGCGTGTCCCCCCTTGCTCTCATGGGTGTGAACTTCGGCCTCTCAGACTTGGAGCCAAATTCACCCTTTTGACCGTCCTTAGCTCCGCGAGCCCGACGCGTCACAAACTCCTCGGCTAGCTCGGCGGCTTTAGCCACTGTACTAACGTCTGGCCTATCCAAGACCCAGTACCGCACGTTCTCAGGTAACCGACTATAAAACTGTTCCAGCCCGAAACACTGCAGAATTTTCTCGTGGTCACCAAACGCTTTCTCTTCTTTGAGCCACTCCTGCATGTTTGACATAAGCCTGTAGGCAAACTCTGTATATGACTCATTTCTGCCTTTTTCATTTTCCCGAAACTTCCGACGGAACGCCTCCGCTGACAGCCTGTACTTTTTTAGCAGACTCGATTTCACTTGGTCGAAATCCTCTGCCTCCTCTCTCTTCAAGCGAGCGACTACGTCGGCCGCCTCGGCGGGTAACAAAGTGAGCAAGCGCTGTGGCCACGTTTCCCGAGAGAACCCCTGCTTCTCGCACGTTCGCTCAAAGTTAACCAGGAACAAACCAATGTCCTCTCCAAGCTTAAACGGCCGCATCAGGTCAGTCATTTTGAACGATACCCGTTCTCCTGCACCGTGTGCCTGACTTCCATTACGAGCGCGTTCCATCTCTACCTCGAGACGCTTCATTTCCAAAGCGTGTTGACGGTCGCGCTCTTCTTTCTCTTTCTCTTTTTGCTCTTTACGTTCGCGCTCGTCTTTCTCTTTTTGCTCCCTCTCCTCAATGGTCTCAAGGCATTCCGACAGCTCGTCATCCTCAGCCTCCAACTCAAGAATAGCCCTTAGCAGTTCTGGTTTTCTGAGTTTGTCTGAGACATTCAGACCCAACTCTCTTGCAAGCTCCAGCAATTTCGGTTTGCGCAACGACTTCAAATCCATGGCTGCTCCGAATGCTGCTTTCTCTACTGCCTACTATTGTCTTGCCGCAAACTAACCCGGCAGCAACGACAACCACAATTACCAGCTCTGTTTCTGACACTAACAAAAGCCTGGCAAAACTCAGAAGAAGAAAGTCCCGCACTCACCACACCTCGCAGCCAAGAATTCAGCGCAGTCGTTCCGCTGCAGGCAACCAGTCATCACACAGGGCTCGTTGCACTGCTCCCGGATGGTCGTTGTGCTGCTCAGCATACAGTTGACCGCATATCTTCGCTGCTGGCCTCCGTTGTCGGGATCTCACCGCTGGCAACCAGTTGTTGCATTTGGGTTGCAAGCCCCAAGGGTAGCGTTGGCCTGGCGGCCTGGGGCAAAGCTGGAAACATCCGAAGGTCCCGGCAAAGGATGAGTCGACTGGCAACAGAACAACTTGTTTATTCTGGCATCTCAAAAGAGCAGCCGGTCAGGGCGACCACGTTACTCGGAGGAAGGAATCGAAGTCTCCTTGGCGTCCGGGGCAGCTCTCTTTATATACACGGAGTCGAGGGCAAGAGGGAACGGCTTGGGAAGAGTCATCCGATACGGCGACGCTTGAACATGTTCAGGCGTGACGGGCGCGTCCGCCAGGCCGGCGCCGGTCAGACCTCCTCGCCTCCCAGTTGAGGAGCTCCTCTCCCCGGCTGCCGCGCTTTGACAAGCGTGGGCAAAACATGCACACACACACACACGCACGCACGACGACACGTGGCACTGAAACATGCCTGGACGCGCTTGGCGGGAGGCGTTGCGGCCGCGATGAACGAAGCCGCGGCGTCCGTTGCATCCGCGCCGGCTATACCGCGCGTCGTAGGTAGGCGAGACGTAACATTAGGAAATATGGTCTGTACTTCGTTGTTAGATATGGATTCATTTAGCCAGATTTCAGTTGGTATGACTGTGTTCCATTCAGTTCTCTGTGATACTAGCTAGTATATAGCGCTTCGGTATGAGGCTTCTGATGTTAGAATAAATAAATGAAATTGGGCTGGAAATGTATTTATGTTGGTGACAAGCCGATAGCTATGGGGTACGTGGCACTACCTGCTGTGCCACATGATCAAAAGTATATGCGGCATTTCCAATGGTCATTTTTTGTGACGGAGGGTGAATTTTTCTTTCTGGCTCTTTGCAAATTGGATCAGGTTGTTAGGGGTCATACGAGTGCTGGGAGAATAGTCTTCAGATATGCTGTTGTTCGTCTGTTTTGAATTCCTTGCGTTAATAATGACTTGCTCTTTTACTTTAAAATGTGCAAATTTTACTATTATGTGTCTGGACTATTATGTCTATTATTTACTATTATGTGTCTTGTCAGAACGGCCGAAGCGGTGTGCCCGTTCGATGTCTATTGGTTGAATTGAAATATTGAGGTTACTACAGCAGATTTCGGTGATTAATTATTCTGATTCCGTCCACGTTTCCTGGTTGGTGTCTTTGAGCCCAAAGAATAACAAACTGCAACGACGAGCGCGGTCTTCAGAGTCATCTAGTCTTTGGGCAATATCAGCCACCTGACACATTGTTTTCGGCAAGGCACTGGACGTTCTCAAATTCTGCTTTAAACGAGCGTAATGAAGCAGTCATCTTCAATTTTCGCAAGTCTTGTTTTAATTTCGTCAAAGGTTTTTTTCCTGATGCGCCAATTTGGTAGGAATTCTTTTCATCTCGCTTAGAAGAGATGCCTGTCCATCTTTGACATCTTCCGATGCCAGCACTATGTCATTATTGTTATCACTGGTATCATCGGCGACGCCAGCGCGGGTGGAAGGCCCAGGATTTAGCTCGACATCACTACACAGCAGTAAAAGATTTAGCAAAACATGTGTACAGTCAACAACAAGAGCTGCAAGGCGCTGTGGACTCGGCAGCACAATCAAACCAGCGTAGCGAGCACGCTTTGCGAAAAGAGCGTATGATTTGTTTTTTTACCTGCATGAGGCAAAGGTGAGGCATATTAGCGAACTTGGCCGTCGCAATGCTGCTGAGTGGGTGCTGATATCGGGGAGCCCTATACACGGCGACGTTGTCGGTGATGCAAGGTGCGTAAGTGGTTCCGGTATACAGGTGGCGGCGCTGCAGGGCATGAATTCGGAACAGACGCGGTTGATTCCTGGGACGATGGTGGGCGGTGCAGCTACCGCTGCTCTTCTTCAATGGTGGTTGGTTTCTGAGACCACGAAGTCGCAGCGGTACGGGTCGCGGCGCAACTGGGGATGGAGCCGGACGGCCAGGAGCACTTCAGGTAAGTAGCTGCACGAGGCAAAGGTGAGGCATATTAGCAAACCTGGCCGTCGCAATGCTGCCGAGTCCACTCTTGCGTTGCACGTCGTCCTTGGCGTCGGGTCACGGCTTCGTAGAGTATGGTAATCGTGGGCAGAAAGCGTCGTGGAAGCTTGTCTCGGTAGCGGCGTCGTTTTGAAGGCGGTTCGCGTCGTGATCGAGATTGTCATTTTATGCGGCGTCGGAGCAGCGGGTGCAGCGTCTTCATGGGCCGTGGTCGGTGGAGGATCTTCGGAGTTTCGTTCGTGAGGAATCTCACCTCCAGAGTTTGCGGTCTTTAGTTTCCCCTACGGGGGCTGGGAGACCTTCCTCGTACCGCGGCTGCGTAGCTGCGGCGTGGCGACGCAAATCGCGAGGTTGACGGCGATGGTGAGCGCGAGAGGCGGTTCGGCGTGTTGTACTCCTCTCGACGCAGGTTACTCGTCGGTTTCTTGAGAACGTTGGCTAAAGCGCGGTCGTGGTGCGTCAACAGCAAATCGACGAAGACCGATATGTCGGTACGGGCAGTGACGAAGAATATGGCCGGCCTCACCGCAATGGAAGCACAACGGTCGGTTGTCGGAATTCCTCCAGGCGTCGCATTTCCTGGGCTTGGGCGGGCGGGGGCTCATCTCGGAGGGTACGTAGGGGTTGTCTTTGGGGATGCGGAGTGTGTACTGCAGCGGCGTATGTCATGGCCTGCGGTTCTGTGGCCGCCGGGATGCCAAGTGCCTGCTGCATTTCTTCCCGCATCACATCTATGAGTCGCTGCTTGTGGCTTTGCGGAGGATGGCAGTAGTCGGCGTAGCTCCTCTCAAACGATTTCGCGGATAACTTCCCGCAAGCTGTCGCTGGTGGTGGTCGTCGTGTCCGAACGGATTGCACAGGCAGAGGAAGGGCGGTTATACTGCCGAGCTCGGACGTCGAAAGTCTTCTCAATCGTGCAGGCTTCTTGCATGAATTCCTCGACTGTTTTTGGCGGCTGGCGGACGAGGCTGCCAGAGTTTTCTTTTACGCCGCACATTAAAAACTAAACTTTCTTTTCTTCGGTCATCTCGGGGTCGGCGCGGCGAATTGGGCGCTTCATCTCTTCGACGTAACCGCGGACGGGCTCATTAGGAAGCTGGATCCTGGACTCGAGGAGTTGTCCGGCTCTTTCGTTCCTCACAACACTGGTAAATACCTTTAAAAGTTCCTTCTTGAATAGCTCCCATGTCGATAGGGACGACTCGTGGTTTTCGTACCGCGTACGTGCTGAGCCCTCTAGTGAGAAAAATACGAGTCCAATTTTTTCTGCATCATCCCACTTGTTAAATAATGCCACGCGCTCAACTTGATCCAGTCATTCTTCGGGGTCTTCGCCTAGGAATCCATTGAAAGTTGGCGGCACCCGCGGCTGTTTCAGTATGGTCGCTGTCGACATCTTTGGCGAGGTTGCGATGCTCGTAGCGGCGTCTTTTTTGCTGTCTGGTGCGGTCCGGCAGGGTCCCGAGCTCAGGCTGCTCTCTCTGGAGGCGTCGGCTGGCTCGGTGAGCTGGTAGCTCGGTGAGCTGCTGGCTCATCCTCGGGTGCGAAGCACAGAGGGCTGACGTCACGACTTGAAGGGGGCGTCCGGTACATAATAGGCTACCCAGCACCTCCACAAGATGTCACGAAGTGGTGACTGCAGTCCGCAGAACAGAAATGCTGCGAAATTGGTGTCTAAACAAAACTCTATATTTAGATTGACTTGTGCCCACAATGGACTGAATCACTCAGCGGCGGCGTAGCAACAAGCGTGCTCGGCGGTCATTTAACAGAATGGCCGCCGCTGTCGGCCGTGCTCAATTTAAAGCTGATAGTGAAGTTTCGAGATAAAGCCTGCAAAGCTACTAGAACATTCTGGAACAACGTAGAATCAGCTCTGCCTGGATGCGATCAATCGAGATAAATCTGGTAGCGTCTTTCATCGCAAACAAAGCGATAAAGTGGCGTGGCGGCATCTTTGAAGAATGAGCAAACAAATACTGCAAAGATTACCGGCAATATATATGAAGGAAACAACTGAATCGTCACTGTTCAACACGCTGTGCGAATTTTCTGTGAAAAATTGTAACCAAGTAAGTTTAGATGTCACCCCATTTTTCTTTTAAGTAATTTAGATGCATTAAAAATGGCTGGACGATTACGCCTGTTATTGATGCGTACATACGGGGCAGCTCCTATATGATATTGCGATTTGTGCTTTCTCCATTTGGCAGTAAACTTGACACTGCGCCCTCCTCACCTTAGCGAGGCAGGCTCACAGTGACGTCACAATGAAGGGGCCACGTGGGCAGCAGGGAAAGCATTGCGTAGAACGGCTTTGATGTCACGGCAGGGCCACGTGACTGGTGCGGACACGTGGAGTGCTCTCTTGTGCGAGGTCACGCTGCTGGCCACGTGATGAGCAATGCCATCAGGCTTGTCGTGTGGCCAGCCGTGCTGCTTCTCCATCGGCCACAAATACAGCGGCAATGATTTTGCTAAAAGCTGGCACAAGTTTCTTGAAATACATTTAATTTTCGCATTTTACTTTATTTTGTAGTAAGGGCTCGTAAGTTTTATGCTGATATCAATCCTGCTTCAAAACGCTCGTGGCCGTTTCGACGACAGCAGACGGTCGAAATTATTCCTGACTACACCACAACGCCTTGTCATAGTCCATCTGAAGCTTCGGAAAGATAAACGCCGCATACCGTACGACTCTGCATTATACAGCGTGTTCAAAGTTGGACTTTCCCGATTAAAAAAATACAGACAGCGCTACAAAAAAGTGGCTTTTGTACATGTAATATGCGGCCAAACGGCCGCAGACTGTGAGGACAAATATCATCGTAATATCAGTAATTGACTAAATGTAGTAATTAACTTTTTATACACTGCAGTTAGCACGCTTGTTTATATTGAAAGCTTAGAGGTAGCGGTAATTTGACTATTTTATTTCTTACAGTTTTAGTAACGGGCCTCTGTCTGAGATACGCATGTCTAAAACTGCAGCCCAGTCCGTATAATTAGGCATGCGAGACCGCGGCACTCGACATGGAGCTCCTTGCTGGTGTGAAGCACGTCTTGTGTATGATGCTCCGTCTCACAAGAAAGTATAGTGACAGCCGATCGTAATTACTCTTCGCTCTTAGCCAACCGTGCAGTATCGCTGCGCTTGAGTGCGCTCGAAGTCTAAAGCGGCACCTCGTCTCGTAACCCAATCTAACAGGAATCGCTTAAAGAAGCAGGGCTTGCCTAACTAGACTTGCACAGTCATTCTTCGGTTTCCTTGGCCAAGAACAAAAATTAATCACCGCCGCCTGTCAGTCCACATTCTTGTCAGGCGGAGCGCCACAGGCAACAGCTGCATTGTACGAGGGAGGAGCTTCATGCTGAGTACTGCTCTCTCGCATCCGTAATTAAACGGATTGGGCTGAAATTTTAGACGTACATCTCTCAGGACACACGCGCGATGCTAATATTGTACAAAATAGAGTAGTCATCAAATGCCTCTAGGTTTTCAATATAAACATACGTTCCAAGGGCAGTATATAAAAAGTTGATTGCAAAGTCTAGTTATTTAATTATATTTGGAAGACGGTTATTGATGCAGTTTGCACCTGCCCGGCAGCGTAACCAATTTACAAGAACAACTTTTGTGTGAGGCTCTGCATATTTGTTTTCAAAAACCAGAAAGACTAACTTCGAACTCTCTGCAGTATAAAACATAATAGCATAGCCTTATGTGGTCACAGCGGATGTTATCGTACCTAGCTACCATTTCTAGCCCCCGTCTCCCGTGACACTTCCTCAAGACGCTCATTCTCTTCTCCATGCCTAACACTGCACACTGGTCTCATTTGTTCATTTCAGATCCAGTGAGAATATAATACTGCACCTGGATGCATCAAATGGCGACAGGCAAGTTTATTCATTTTGCTCGAGCTCAGACAAATAACTTGGCCCTGGCTGCAAAGTATCATTAGGTAGTCGAATTTGTTGAGTCGTTCATTTAAGTTTCGCTGAAATCATGGCAACAGTTTCGACCATTCCTTCAGTGGAGCACATTTTCACGCATAATGTCGCAGCCTGAACGAAGAGTAAGATAGCTGACTATATCAAGTGGCAGTCCGCTTTTATGCATTTATGCAAACGTCCTGCGCGACCCAGTATCTCGAATACTCTACAACCTATTTGTGAGCACGCGTACCCTTCCAAAGAGTACATTATTATCTGAAGGTTATTGCGTTTGAAGTTGTCAATTCATGGTTTGCTGTCTGAGCGGTTCTAAAATTCAACAAATGTTAATAAAATCTAATAAATGTTAATGCAGAATAACAAATATATGTTTCTCATCTTTATCAACCTCACTAAATATATGTAACATGTGGGGCTGCAGTAGGGATTTTTGAAAGCTTCGGAAAATGTTCTCAAAATAACGGCTTGTTCATTTTGTTGTGTAGGATTTTCCAACAGGAACCGGATGATGGCCACGAAAGGTATGCGCACGTAATGTTGAACCATTCACGCTCTCCTGTACCATGCACGATAATATCTGACTGGATTGTTGTCGGTGTATTCCAACCGACGGCGATAGTGCATTTCGGCGCAGCGATTATGATGAGAAGATTTATAAAATCGTTTTATTTCTGAAGACACAAGCGCAATTATTAGTTCTATATCGCAAAAAAAATCATATTCGCTATGTCTGCTCTCATGATTGGAATGATTACAGCAGTTAATACTTTTCGTTCAACTGGTCTAACTATACTATTCACCACATTATTACCGAAAAATGAAGTCATATGCAAAGCTCTTGTCCAGTCTGCGAGGTCGATGCTTGATTTTTCAGCTACGTACTTGAATATGGCGATGACGAAGAACCTGAAGAAGTCCCTCCAGAGCCGGTCAACCACAAGAGAAAACAGGCACGTAGAAACAGCGCTTGCCGCGCACAGAAGGCGAACATGGACGTGCAGCGTTTACTGAAGTGAGTACTTTAGCCGAAGTGTCAGTTTCATGCGGTAATTTAAGCGAATTTCTAGTCTCTCACAAAATAACACATCTCCGAATCGTTTCCATGCGTTTGTTGCGTTTTCTGGAGTACTACAAACAAAGTGCTAGTTTCTCACAGAATTACACAACATCGCTAAATCATTTCCATAAATATGTATGTGCTGCATCGGAAGTGTAAATGGTACGTATTTAGAAACAGAGAAATACTGCCCTCAACTTTTACGCCCGAATATTTAGGGCTACGCCAGTGTTGTGAACGCGCCGAATTCATAAAGGCGCCTCGACTCGACTCTGCGCCTCCACTCCGCGTAGTCGAGGAAGCAACTGTTCCTTCACTCGAAAGACGATTAGGAATGAAGAACGCCACTCGGCGTTTCCAGCAACGAGGAGATCCTCGAGAAACCTTCCTACAATCTCTCTCCCTCGCGGTAACGTGAATGGCGTATGGGGACGAAATGAAGCCGAGTACTTGGCCGTAAAACGGCACATCACTGTTAATTGCTTGCGTATTTCGTCATGTTATGCCATCCGAAGAACCTTCACCACAGACTCGGAGTTTATGACCTAGTAAAACATCTTTTGCGATATAGCAACAGAAAACAGTTACTCCCTGAATAACTGGTCTCAGTGACCGAAGGAGCAGTGAAAAACGGCCGCAAATGCGCGGCGTCTTGGTATCTTCGCCGCCACTGATGTAGCGTTCAAGTAGGGCATTTGGAAATGGTGTGAAAAAGCTGCCATTGGGAATTTGCGTATACAATTTTTCTCGCCCGCGGCAGTGATTGGTGAAAAGTGGCCTGCTTTAGGCAGCGCATGATCCTGAAGTAGAGAAATGGACTCCCATAGGGGCAACAGTGTTTGTTGCCGTTCGGAAGCCTGCTGGAAGCCGTAATTCTAGATGAGCTTGAAAAGCCATTCTCTTACGGTGATCGCGAATGTCTATTCGGCGGTACGAGCGAATCCACACTCTTCTTCGGCAATGCCGAGACACATTTGGTGGCGCATGCAACCTGAGGCTCCGGGCAAGCTATTGATACGTAAAGCACGTATGCTTGCACTGCACAACAGCGGCTACGAAGCCTTCAGCTCCTGCTATGCAATACGCCTTTCCCTACAAGTGAAGCGCCGTCTGCAAAACTTCAGACCCGGGCGAAGAGCGGCGCGGCACACGGCGGGCTGTGAAACGTTTCTGGGATTGCCGGTGACTTGTAATTTTCCCGTGCTCTATAAGCGTGGTGTGATGAACCGCTACAACATTGGAGGCAGTGACTGACTACATTATCCGTGCTCGGCGTCAGCGGCAGGCGCGCACGTCAGAAGGGTAGCCGCGGTCGTGTTGGTCGAACTCTGACTTGCCCGAAATTCCTGGTCAAATGGACTGAGGGCGTCACTCAGCCGACGCCACGGCACAGGGTTTCGTTAATCCGCATAGTGTGCACCAATCGTGATAAGCTTCGTTAACGGCTGGAAAGAAATTCACACAGCCAACAACTGATGCGACGTCATCTATGCTTACAAACAAGCTGGAGGTCTAGGAGCTTTCAAGGAAGCGTCATTGCTACCTCGAGATGCCCGAGTTTCACTGCACTTGAGAAGTGATTCGAATGAAAGTTGCCGTCTGAAACCCAAAACAGGGCTATAGGGCCGCTGCGACTCTAAGTTGGAGTCGAGGCGTGCGTATAAATTCGAGAGTTAGCGCTCAAGATCTTTCATCGACCAAACTTCGATACATCGCATCTTTAAAAGTAAAGTAGAGGAGCACACCTGAACCCGAATTCGGTGTGAGCACATTCGAACCTCATTCATCCTTTCTTTCTCTAGATATAGTCGGTACACTTGCATAGCAGTGGCACTGGAACGGAACATTTCGCTAATTAGAGGGGATAAAGGAGTTGTTGTTACGTTCCTTGCAGGACAGAGCCTGAAGAGCCTTCGAATGATGATATTGACAAGGTGGCCGGACCCTTGTTGGATGTCATCAAAACGGTGGCACAGCGAGAGCTGCCCCATCGGTGCAATATGTTTTTCAATTTCATAGCAGAGACGGCTAAATCTCTCTCAACAAAACAGCAAGATCTGCTAATGAAAAAATGTCATATGGCTTTGTATGAGATACAGTATGAAGACGAGACGTGAATAAAGATCTTCAGTAAGCTGTGAAAAGCAGAAAAATTTTGAGCATCTCTCTTAAGGCACATAATTTAGCACCTTGTCAATGGGTGAAAAGCTGGACTGCTGGCCATAATGCGTTCCGAATAGGTTCACTAAGGTGGCAGTCTGGGCATGTTGGCGATTCATGGTGGAAATGTACAGCGCAAATAAAGACGCGAACACAAGGAAGACACATGGAACACACGAGCGCTGATTTGCAACAGTTTATTTCGAAACTCGAACCTGAGTTTACAGCTGGAACACCAGGCAATTATCACACATTCGCAGTAGGTGACAAATTCATATGTTGGCGCAAATATAACTGCTCCTTACAAGTGTGTTCCATGTGTCTTCCTTGTATCCTCGTCTTTATTTGCGCTGTACTTTTCCATCATAAATCACCAACATGCCCATACTGCCACCTTAGTGAAGTATATTTCTTTTACATTGGGCTCCTTTATATGTGTTCATCGTGTGCCTTCATCAACTGTGGCTATCATCGCAAGCGCAGTCTGCAAAGCCCGGTCACTTTCATTCTGCATTTCTGCCGGAGGACGTTCTCGCCTTGTTTGGAGGATTCCTGCCTCCTGTCAACCACGGAAATCGGATCTGCAGAATTCAGAGATCTGAATGGCTTCGCCTTGTTCGTCTCCACCGAAGGCTTCTTGCCACGCAGCTCAGCGCCGCTGGAGACCCGTCCACAACTGCAAGGCGGCTCCGAGAGTTCACCGTCCTTGTCGACCACACCACAGAGCACATCTGCCAACTTCAACTTCGGCAGCTCCGGCGAGCCCTCCCTGAGAAGCGCTCAGTGTCTCTTGGTGCCGTCCATGACCTTGAACAAATCGGCTTGCCTCAGGATGTACAGAAGGTGCTCGCACTGGGACCAAAGTTCGCGGTCCAAGAGAAGAGGTCAGCCCCGGAGCTTGTGTCCTTGGTCAGACGGATGACCGGGTGTTCCTCCGCAGAGGAGTCCCTGCGCTGTGTGTCAGACGGCATGGACGCGTCGCATCACTGAAAACAGCCTGTCCCGAATGTACCTGTCAAGCGCGTTTTGTCCTATCTGTAACAACGCGCCCCTTGTGTTCTACCCGCTGACAAGGAGGGGGCTTTGCTGTGTTGTCTCACGGGCTTTTTAAAGCCAAAGCCTCAGAAGCAGTTTCGAATGCCTTTAATCCCTGCAAGAACTTAGCTATGTAAAGGTTAAAACTCAAGCAAAAGAGCTCAGTACTAAGCTGAAGTTAGAAAAAGTTAGAGTATAGAAGCAAGTCGACGTGATTTTCTTGGTCTTTTTAGCGTCAAAACACATAAGGTTGACACCCCTTTCAGGACAATTGTCTCAGAAAATGGCACTTGGCAAAACTCCATTGCCATGTTTGTTAAGAAAAAGCTCGACCTGTTGCGCACTGAAGACCCTTTCCAAATAAAGAACTCTGAGGCCGTCTTCAATTACCTCGAGTGTTCACCGCATAGGAACCTCAGGGCGTTCTCTGTAGACATAAATGATCTTTTCTATTCGTTGCCACAGTAAGGCTTGCTCTCTTCTGTCCAGGACTGTATTGATATATTCGGAAACGTGCCGTTTATGAATGAAATTGGAATATCAAGCAGTGGCTTCTTAGAACATATTAGGTTTTATCTTCGGTCAACTTTTATGCAATGGGAAGGTCACCCATATCTGTAGAAGGAGGGAATTTGTATTGGCTCCTGTATTGCCCCGGTTCTTATTGATTTATTTTTAGCTCATCTTGACAAAGACCTTTGTAGCTGCCTGCCAAATTTTAAAGTAACCAATATATTTAGGTATGTCGATGATTTTCTAATATTCCTTGACTGCAGTTCAGACTCTCTTAAAGTACTAGTACACACTGACCTTCTTAAGTGCAGGCTTGTCGCCTTTAGAATTAACGCATGAGATGCCTTCTGACGACAGTATTCGATTTCTGGATATCAGGCTTTTATTTCGTAACGCGCAGATCTACTGGAAGTACGAGCCACGCGCTAACAAGGCACTGCTTCCATTCGGCTCCGCGCATTCCAAACTGGTAAAGAGAGGAATTGTAGGGTTATGCTTGAATAATGCGCTTTTGAAATCTAGTCCTCAGCTAATGGCTGCTAGTTTCAGTGAACAGATCCTTCGTCTCGGAGCCGCGGGGTATCCTACTCATGTTTTGGTTAGTGTCGCGAAAACCCTTCTTAAGCGCCTGTGCTCAAAAGAGACTCGTACGTCACTACTGCCTTGAACAAAACGGATTGCTGTGATCACGTACATTAATGGCCTGTCTCATCGCCTAAAAAAGATAGTCAAACGGGGGAACGTAAGAGTTATTTTCTCTGCATCCGATAAGCTGCAAAAATTATGCAGACTATCCAGGCCCAGTGATTCAAAGAATCAGAACTGCAAAAAGAAGCACCGAACAAAGTTCGTAGAATGTACTCATTCGATTGCCTACAACATCCCTTTGAAATTTGGGACGAGCTATGTAGGACAAAGCGGTAGATGTATGAACGACCGCATCCGAGAGCATTGCAATAATGTGTCTGAACGGCGAGGAAGGTTTCTGGACGCACACTGCAGGAAATGCAAGAAAAACGGGCAAAGCTGAAAATTATAGCGATTCAGATGAAGAGTATGTGTGTCAGCCTACTTACCAAGAACGCTCTGTTATTGCCAAAAACATCTGTTATTGCCAAAAGATATCAGAGGCTGAATTGATAGACCTGTTGGGTGGATCCTGCGTGGTCAAGCCATCTATTGCTCTTACTAATAAGGAGCTGTTATATTTCCGCCAACATGTGTGATAATTGCCTGGTTTTTCAGCTATAAATTCTGGTCCGAGTTTCGAAATAAACTGTTGCAAGTCAGCGCTCGTCTGTTCCATTGTCTACCTTGTGTCCTCGTCTTTATTTGCGCTGTACATATCCATCCCAATAGGTAGACACGCAAGCAATGCCTACGCGATGCCGACGTCTGCAACTTGCGGGCAGATTAGCAGGCCGCGCACAAGGCATGCGACGACACCAACCGGAGTCGACAACTGGATGTCATCACGGTGTGACAGGTTCTCAGCCTGGTGTCGCCGACGAAGCCGGTAGCTAGCCGCCAATTTCTACGACCGTGTCCTTTGGCAGATCGGCTCCGGTGAAAACTTCCTGTTATTGACTGGTTCTGGGTAGCTGCGCCTGTATGTGCTCCATTCCAATTAAAGAAAAGTAAAAGGAAGAGGCCACTGTTCATAGCTTCATATATTCACACTCAAGGCGGTCGTCACTTGGATAGACACTTCAGATATATTTTAAACTTTGCTTGACGCTCACGAAATTTTGTGACTAGTGGGCCTACAATTCGAGAATTGCGAAGCTAGCAGACGGCAGGCGTCGCCGCGTCACAGGCAAAAAAAGAGAGACTATTTAGAGTTATATAAACAACGGCAAAACGAGCCAATTACACAAGTGCCCTCAAATTAACGGTTTCTCATATCCAAACCTAAAACCCTGAAATTTTAGTCTTTTAGGAAAATAGCATCAGTTGATACATAATAAAAATTTCGTGTTCTACTCCAGATTGAACGTTCTAATTTCAACCAATCTCGTTCTTTTTGGAGGCGCCAGCTTAGTGGATGACTGCAGGGTAAACTATGTACTAAAAGGGAAAAAAAGCATTCACTCGGCGCTAAGTTCGTAAATACAGTCGTGTGTCATCAACTTCCGTGTTATCGGTGGAACAAGAGACCATTGCTCCGGACATTTAGTGTCAGTTCTCTTCTCATAACATGTTAGCTTTCAATCAGTACGGATTTAGAAAAAAGGTTTCTGTTAAGAATGAGAATTTCTTCGCCACTGCGCCTTCAGTACGAACAAAAACATGCAGACTGGTCGCACATTGCTTCATTATTAAAGCATTTAGTAGAATGGCTGATCATCGCTTATTTTCTAACGCTTCTGGTCTCCGCCTACGTTTGGTTTCGTTCTCTAGGCACCAATGCGTTTCACCACTGCCAGTTAATTGTTGCAAACAATTTTTCTTCGCTAGAGTATTTAGTTGGCTAAACGAAGCTAGACTGGTGGTGCAATGAATCACTAGCAGCCAACGAATCGTCATTCGCCAGCAGCCATCCCGGAGCTAAATGAGATTTTTCATTTAACCTTCTTGGTGCTTTTTGGCCCTTCTTGGTCCTTCTTACTTCTTTGAACTAAATGAAAGCACCATAAGTTGAAGTATTTAGTCATCGCTCAGCGCGGTCGAGAGTACGCATTCCAGACTATTTGGTTTTGTTTATATGCGCAAATGGAGCGTTATGTAAGTTTCCAAGATTTAACTTAACCTCTGTCAATTTTTCCTTCATTGGAAGACTCTCGTCGCCGGTCCGAAGCGCTGATTTTGTGTGTGTGTGTGTGTTTTCCGATAAACAGTGGGCAGAAGACCGCGGGCTATTGCTTGTGTTTCCGAATGCACAGGAAGTGCTGAACAGATGCATAACAGAAAAGGAGTTTAGTTTTCGCTTCGCGACATTACCGCCCACTTTCTTCTCGGTAGCTAGTTAAGGCTTTAGATTGTACCAGCTATACAGACTTTAAAAAGAAGCATCAGAAGCCCATACAGGCCCGGCTATGTACGCGAACGCCCCCGGCTAGGGTCCGTGATTTATAAGAACGAGACTAGCTCGTGGCCCATATATTAAAACCCAAGGCCGGCTCAGACCCAGTGGAAAAGCGTATTTTCTGGCTCAATCAGGTCTCAGGGGTGAAACAGACCGGGCTTTTGGTTAGGACTGAGGTTTCCCAAAAGGTATTGTGCGAAGGCGCCAGCATCATTGGTGCTCCAATGAGTGCTCCTAAAACTTTTCCTTTTTCATTTTTTTTAATGAAGGATGAATTCGGAATGTATCTGTTTGATCTCTTTGGTCGCCCTGCCACTACTGCCTTTCAGGTTCTTTATTTCAGGGGCGCTTTTAGGCGCCAGATCTTATAGTGGCAATAGAAAAGCGCTTTTCAAAGTTCGGCACTGATTCAAGTAGCATCATTTCAACGCAACGAGCACTTCGAAAACATCCAGAAAAAAACGGAGCGAAAATCGAAGTCACTGAAAGAATATCCATGGACTTGCGTCGCATTTGCCTATTTCAGCCGCCTGTATACGCATAGGATTCAGTGCCTCCATCTGTGCATGCAAAGCAGAATTCTCTTCATCTAGCCGAGTTCAAGGCGCCAGTGCCCTTCTGCTGAGGCTGACCTCCGTCCTGCTGCCCGTATGGCTCTTACCCACGATAATGCCGCACGCATTAGTGCGCGCAAAAAACACACCAGCGGCGCACACGCACCCCTTCGTCGAGCGTCGAAGTTATAGTGACATTTCATGTCCAGTGACCTTTTTTGTTTTTCGCCAAGTCGGCAAACTGCGCGCTCCAATTGGTGGTATAGGGGTTAGCATAGCTGCCTTCCAAGCAGTTGCCCAGGGTTCGATTTTCGGTCGACGCATCATTTTGGCTTTTTTTTGCTAATGGTATGTTGAGTGCTAATCAGCACTGAGCTTTCACAGAGAAGAGTAGCTTGTCCTTTATGGGCAGATGAAATATAGTCAGCGTAGTAGCAGTGTGCTGCTTTGAGTGCGCAAATTCACGCTGAAGCTGGCAATGGAGGGCTGGTTTGGCACGCCACGCATGGTTTTGCGCGCGAAGTGCACACTCAGCCAGGAGTCGCTGGAATTGTGAAAATCTACTCCCGGAGGCAGAAGCGAACGGGCGTGTCTCAATGGGGTCCGCCGGAGGGGGTTCAACGGCCTAGTCGGGCCGCGGTAACAGGTTTCTGGACACTGCTGACCAGGATTATCAAGTAATACTGCCGCAACTGCCAGCAGGTCATATTGTTTTCAACACCGTTTTTTCGCACGGCGATGTAAGAGTGCGGACTTTCTGCGCCGAAGATTTCAGGGACGCCCTTGCTAACCTGGGAGCACTCCCAGATGTTATCGCCCTGGGGGCGTACGTGGGCGGTAACTTTCACGACAGCGGACGCAGTGAAGAGCATGCTCGCTAAAGGCGACGTGCTGGTCAAAGAGCGTCGGTGTCTGGTCATAAACCCGAACTACCAGGATGTCAGGCTCAAGCTTTAATGGCTCCTTCGCGGAGTCGGCGACCATGATGTGCGGGCTGCGCTGGCTGTTTATGGCAAGGTGACTGATGTGACTATGGAGAAGTGGCGTGCCTACGGCATTACCGACAGGTGGTCGACGACGTGCCTGGTCGGCGTGAAGTTGAAGGCCGGTGTCAATATCGAAGACCTGCCTCATCAGGTGCATGTGGGCGGAGAGCTGGCCCTGGTTGTGGCACCAAACCGGGCACCGTTGTGTTTGCGCTGACACAGCGCGGGCCATATACGGCGTCATTGCAAAGTGCCACGCTGTTCCCGATGTTGGCGCTTTGGCCACAACGACAGGGACTGTGTTAAAACCTACGTAACCATCACCGGTCAGCCAAGAAAGAACGATGTGGCAGATCTCGTTATGAGCTTTGAACGCGCTGAGCAGGCTTCAAGAGGTGCTGGGAAGTTTCCACCGTGCCAGAAAGCTGATGCCGCCAAGGACCCCCAAGGCCAAGGCGTAGTCTGCAAAGGCAACCAGCAAGATCAAGTGAACACCAACCCCTCGGGGGCGGAGACTGCGAAAGAGGACTCTGGCATGGAGTTCAAAGTACTGTTGACGGGGACGCCATGAGTGCAGTGCAAGAAAAAAAGAGTGCGCGGGGAAACAGTCATCGCGGGCGACAACGCCGACGTGGAACCGCCTCCCAAGACGGCCGCGTCTCGGCGGCCGAGTTTAAAGCCCAAGCCGAACATTCCGTCACACCGCAGAGCGGGCGGCACGGAGCCCTCGTAGCAGCGTCGGCCAGTCTTGTTCCTGCCCACGAAACTACAATTAACGTGCATTATGGACGTGTATCAAGGGCCAGAACAACGACGGGGAGTACTATCCTGCTGCTGGGGCGGGAAAGTCGAGTGCCACGGTAATGAACGCCAGCGTCGTTTCTCAGACTGTCGAGACCCATGCGATCATTGTGTCCTAGCTTAAATATTGCAACAAACTTTTTTAAAAATCCCTTCGTGTAGCGACATTGAATGTCCGGAGCTTGTGGCAAGTAGGGGAAGGCAGTGCCTGGTTAGTCGGCTATTTATCGAAAACGAGCTGAACATCGTCGATGTCCAAGAAACGAAGGTCAGCAGCGACGACCAAACGGACCGCATGTTAGAATTCATTACACTATCTGTATTTCTCATGCGGGCTGGAATCTCGGCGGAATTCGCGCGCTTTGTACGTAACAGTGTTGTAATCGTAGAGGAACAAGTCATTGTTTGTTAAAGTGGCCGATTTTTTACCTTGGACTTTTCTTTCTGTGATATATAGTGGCGTGTTGTGTGCCTTTATGCGCCTAAAAAGGAAACTGACCGCATAATTTTTTTTCAAAGCCTCGAGCTGTATTTGAAAGGATCGATATGTTATACTTATGAAAGATTTTAATTGCTTTTCAGGCCAGAGGACCGAGAGGTCCGACGAAGTATTACCACCAATATACATGAGCCAAAAAATGTTTTGGATTGTTGTGATACTTTTGACGGCCAAGTTTCGATGTTGCAACTCAACCTAAAGAAAGCATTTGATCAAGTATCCTATGAAGTTTTTTTTAATCTTCCAGAATTTTTGAATACCGGAAGCGTTATTAAGGAGGGTGTCAAAATAGCGTTCTCGAATTGTGCAGTGCGTATTGTTGTAAATAAAAAGCTGACCGAAAGAGTGCCAGTTAAGTCGGGTGTAAGGCAGGGCTGTCCATTTTCATTGCTTTTTGCTTTATGCCTAGAGCCGCAGAACTTGAGTGTGATAAAGAACGAAATAATACGCGGCTTCGCGCTCGAATCAACGGAGGTTAAAATGCTTGCACACGCATATGATGCTGTTTTCAGTAAAAACAAAGAAAGTATTCAAGAAGCTATTGGAGTGGCGGCTGATTTTTTTTCTCTCTAAAACGAGCAGTGGTGTTAACTGGGAAAAAATCATTTGGATTCTGGCAAGGGCAGCGGGATAAAAACCTGAAGTGTTTGCCAATGAGCGATGGACAGCGCCTCCCTAAAATAACTTGGATGCTGCACTTGACCACTACGATGACAGTGAGCAATCCTGGAATAGGGAGATACAGAATGTGAGAGGGAAAACGCAAACATGGAACGGCTGGAGCCTACCCATGCTCACACGAGCAGCTGTTTGTAACATTTCCCTATAGCTGTAAACATTTGGTATACCTTGCAGGTATTGCTCATGTCACGCGTAACGATAAAAAAAAATATACAGAATCTTTACTGTTTTCGCGTAGGGAGCACGCGAGAACCGATGAGCCGGACAAATCTGTTCCTTTCGGTTCTAAACGACGGAGTGGGTCTTGTGCGTTTATTTATCAGACAGATTGTGCCGCGTGTTATTTTTCGGCGAGACAATAATGATTCCTTTTTGCGTATTTTTGTGCAATTGCGCCTGTGCAATGCTTTGCCTGAGTATCTGGTACCCTGTTGTGATAAAAGAACGACATTTGTAAGAGGATTTTGGCGCGAAGTTGTCATGGCTTTTAACATGATGCAAATGCTATTTTATTTAATTATTTCAGTTCAATGTCAATAAAGAAACTGTGTAAAGATTTGTTGGATGTCATGCTACCTATACCATTGTATCGACAGCTAAGCAGCGAAGGTCCAGGGCAGGATGTTCTGAAAAGGGTAAAACGTATGCCAGTAATCCCTAACGGGGAAAGTTTTTCGTTCAAACGCCATACTAAGTTACTAACACTTTGCCAGTGAAAACCTGGACAGATCAAAAGCGTTATTCTCTGCAAAAAGCCTGAGGAAATCGAATGAAATTAAATATTTATAAAATGTTGAGACCCGGTGTTCCATTCGGACATTCTTCAAAGGATAATAAGCAAAGTCCCGCCAATCACGCCGCATGGAATCCGGTTCTTGGCGGTAGATGATCACGGAGATGTCCCTTACGACGTCATCATGCTACTGGACCTCCATAGCATTTGGAAAACCAGGATGTCAATGAGAAATGCCAATGTAAATATTCAGCCAGTAAGAGAAAATTTCATTGAAAGTGCTGTGTATGAGCGGGAATGTTGCCGTGACCAACCGGAATCACCCGAATGGGTTGGCGTGTTGGATCAACTTGGAGCCCTCAAGAAATTTTACACATCTACGTTGACCGAAGGCCGGTTAACGTGTTTTAGCGGTTTGCTAGTTGTTATTGTTATCTAGACAGGCAATAAAGAAAAACAAAAGTCGCTGTTATAGTGGCTAGCATAGCTGCCTTCCAAGGAGTTGACTGGTGTTGGATTCCAGGCCGACGCGTCGCTTTTACTATTTTTCTAAGGGTACCCTCCATGGGTGCGATACAAAAGGCTGCAGAGAATTGTAGCGTGACTTTTGTGGGCACACGAAA
Organism: Amblyomma americanum; assembly: GCF_052857255.1. NCBI lineage: Eukaryota > Metazoa > Arthropoda > Arachnida > Ixodida > Ixodidae > Amblyomma > Amblyomma americanum. Next base: position 34,910,908 of record NC_135505.1, read on the forward strand.
TATGGTCGTCGTAGAAGCAATGTGCTACATTCTGGACGCAAATGCACGCTGAAGCTGGCAGCGGACGGCTGGTTCGAAATTGCGGGACTGGAGAGTTGCCACGCAAATTGCACGCTCCTCCTGGCGTCGGTGGTATTGTGGTTAGCATAGCTTCCTTCCAAGCAGTTGAACCGGGTTCGATTCCTGGCCGACGCGTTGTTTTTACTTGTTTTTTTCTAAGGGTATATATGTTCGGTGCGACACAGCAGTTTTTTTTTCACAGAGAGAGGGAGAAAGAGGAAGAAAGAAGGTATGTTAACTACAAAGGAGTTGCGGTTAGCTTCCCTGCACTGGGGATCAGGGATGACGAGATTGAAAAGTTAAATGAAGAATTTGTGACGAGCACAGTCAGGTTTGTCATTCAATCAGATCACTCTCACGAATGGTGCAGTAGGCCTTAAGAGCAGTCGACTACTGCTGCCACGGTCCGAGGTTTTTTTCCGCTGTTGATGGGCGGTGATCCTGGCGGCCCAGAACTCAATAAAGCAGGTCTCTCGATTGCAAAAGCCTGTCAGCAATCCCAGTTCTTCATGTGGAGGTTCTTGGCTGCCGAACTCAACAGCAGCTCGAAGAGCTGCAGTGCAGCTGAGCCAGAAGAACTGGATGTAGCACATCCAGTACTTGCATGCAGTGTGTGTGCTGCTGGCGTGCGCAGGCTGTAAAGCAGAGCACGCTTGAGATTCGTGAAGAACATGAGCATTTCATTTACTTGTAGATCTTGGCCACAGCCGAGACCGTGACTTTTGGCTGGAGCCGTCGTAGGCGTTGGACATTGCGGTTTCGGAATCGTCGCTGACCAAGTAGGCGTACAGGTGGCCACAAGAGTTTTCGGAACACGAGAGTTGCAACAAAGCCTAATTACTGGGCAGCCTAAGCTTGCAGCCATGAAGGGAAGAGTGTGCTTTGTGCGACTTGCAAAATCAAGCCCTTCGTGCCTGGCTGCTCTTCAAGTCCGCGGGGAAATTAATGTTTTTTGTGATTTCGGCGTTCCAAAAACTTCTGTGGGCGCCTGTACAAGGCGCCGGTAGTCGTGGCCAAAAAATACCACAGGCAGTGGGGCTGGCGTTACCATACTCCGGGTTTTCTTGATTTAGTGCGGTTGCTGGAGGAGGCGGACATGCTGCAGTGGAGCTTGGAGCGTTCCCATCAAAGCTGGTTGCCTTCTTGGAACACCTTTGACGACGCTAACGACGTCGACGCACCTTTGCCGCGACATCTGCGTAGAATGGCCTCGCACCATTTGCTTGAGTACCGCTAGTTAAGTCTGAAGATGGGGGCAGTCTTTCGAAGAAGAGTCGTGAGGACCGCGGCAGTTTGCGCACTTCAAGGCAGTCGCTCGGCAAATCTCGCCGCTTCGTGGCTCGGAGCTTCTCGGGCGCACGATGCAGTTTTTGCAGACGCCGCTCATGTGACCAATCCTAATGCACCTCCTTCACAGTAGCGGCTTCGGGACGAAAGGTGGAACTGGGTGTGGAAATCCAACCTTCACGTGTAATGGTATGAAGTCACCCTTGAAGGTCGGCTTGATGCATTTAGACCTTCAAAGGCGCTGGACATGGATTATTGAAATGCTGTCGGCCACCGGCTTGGCTAACATAGGCAAATCGGCGTCACAGATGGTGATGTCGACGTTGTAAATTAAGCCAGCCGTAGTACCACTGCCTTGGAGGATAAGTGGGCCTACACTGATAGTTTGAAGTTTGGTGACGGTGGTCAAAGTTTCTTGTGCGCTGCGCTCCTTGACATCAGTGGCAATCACGTTTCTATAAGGGTTTATTCTCCCGTATTTATTCTCTCCCGCTACGAGGCCTTCCAGACACATAGAGATGGCTTGCCTGTTCAGAAGGTTTAGGTTGTCGGATGGTCCCTGTGGCACAAACCAGACTGTTTGCTCCGTGGCACTTCGCACTCTGCGCTCGGCCTTTTTGCTAACGATCGGTATGAACCCGACACAACATACTCCTTTCACAGAGAACTGTAGCTTGGCTCTCACAGGCAGATGTAATATGATCAGCGTAGTAGCCCTGTGCTGCTTTCTGTGCGCAAACGCATGCTGAAGCTGTGAATGGACGGCTGGTTTGAAAGTGCGCGACTGGAGAGCTGCCAGGCAAAGTGGACATTCTGCAGGGCGTCGGTGGTGTAGTGGTTAGCATAGCTGCCTTACAAGCAGTTGACCCGGGCTGGATTCCCGGCTGACGCACCCAGCAAACAACGTACCTCCCCAGGAGCGCCCAGAAAAGATGGAATGGCCCTGTCCCAGTACAACATTTATCGAACATTTCCAGGCCGTAGAGGCAGGACATAGAAACACAAGCAAAAGAGAAGTGCGCCCTCTAATGTCCTAGAAACGTTTTTTCGAGGGTGTTAAGCAGAAACAAAAACAAATCATAGCATTTTGGTCCCAGAAAGGTAACTGGAAGAACGTTTTTGGGACCAATGCTTTTCAACAAAAAATACAAATTGATTTCTCGCTCCCTTTTCTCTCTCGCGCGCGCCAAAAGCTACGGGGAGAGAAGGTTTTGCGCTTGCACTCGCCGTTTTGAGAGATCAGACAGTTTTGTTCGAACAACCGAAGGAAGCGCAGTTCACCCCGCATCTCTCTCGTGGGCCGTCGGCTCCATGCTGCAGGCAGGCAGGCGACGGCGGTCTGCCTTTTCATCGCATCGCCGGGAGCGGCGGTCACCAACGTGCCCGTCTTCAATAGTGTTTGCCACTTCAGCACGGTGCGGCGGTCCCTGCAGGCATCTCCAACTACCAGCAGTCCTCGTTGCGCCGCTGTCTAGCAGAGGGGCAGTAATGGGCCTCCCGTCGCTCGCCCAGCTTCCTCGCTGGACGGAAGCCATCTTGCGCACACGTATTCGCGCAGCCCCTAGCCACTCGCGCGCAAGCCCCAGCGCGCAGCAGCTCTTGCTCTCATCACTGGGCTGTCGTGAACATCATAGCTGTGGATTCATGGCAGCTTTCCCGCGCACCTCGGCGTGCCCACATAATTCCTTTTGGAACCGGTGCAGCGGCGCACGGCGCATCGCAAGTCTTTTGCACAGCTTCACGGCCCTACATCATAATGGCGCTCTTACAGGCGTCGTTCGCGGCAGCGGATTTCAAGGCAATGGGCGACTCCTAGCGCGCACTCTGCATCCCTCAGCGCCTCCGACGACTGTGGTGTGTTGTTGGTGGCAGCGTGGCGTCCACTGCGGTCATAGGCGGGATAGATCTTAGGAAGCCCACCAGACTCTTGCTGCGAGTGCCCATGGATTAACCTGCTCTACCTACATTGCCGTCCTGTCTCAGCGGTATAGTTTGTGTTGTGTTCGCGTCGCTGACTCCCAACCCACCCCCACCGGATTACTTGTGCCTTGATCACCTTGATCTCGCCTCCCACGCCGAATTGTGCCGCACGCGTGGTCTGCTGTACCATGGGTGCGGCGAGCCAGGGCTCCTACCTCAAGACGTCCCTCCTCTCCATCCGGCTCCAAGCAGTCTTATCTCCAAACTTAGTGACAAAAAAATAAAACGGGGGTGTAACGAGGATGTAACGCGTATGTTTGAGCGTTCGCTGTGCCGTGAGAAGGCGCAGGACAGAAGGCTGCATTGAACTCATATATGTAGTTGCAGCATTTTATTTCATCCCCGGGTTTCTGTTAGCAACGTCGTCAAGGTATGTGGTTTATGCTTGTTTTTTATTTTCGCCTCGTGGAATTAATTTTTTTTCCTGTTTTGATAACACGCTCAAGATTACTCCCAGGCTCTTGCGAGAGGCAAAGCGAGAGGGAGGCTTCACCCTGCAGAATATCCGTAACCTGAAACCGCGTATCTGTATCGTACTTTCTTTTGGCACCCAGGTTGCTCTTTACATGCGTTTGCTTTTGCTTGTGCATATATGCTTTTGTACCCTTTAGAATGTTTGCTTAAGGTGCATCAACTTTCAGCCTGTATTATGTTTTTAATGCTCCATTTTTTTTTTCAGATTTCTCAGAGCTAGAGAAAATTTTGGCCATTATTATTTGCTGGTGTCGTAGTGCTCCGTGCATTGTGTGTTAAATGGTGCATACATATGCGTCTCCTGCTTGTATTCATTTAAATGCAAAGAGCACATCTAATAAACTGAAATTACATCTGTATTGCGCTGCTATTTCCTGTTATATGGTCGGGATCGGGCGACTTTTTGAATTAATATTTCCTTTGTGCGTAAAATTCTAGCACATTTCATGTTCATGTGGCGGGAGAAGCGCAGCACGAAACAAAGAAGAGAGAGGCGGGAATCAACGGTGACTAACAACCGGATTTTGAATCCACGTTCGATCGAATATATACATCTCGCTCGTGCAATAAGGAAAGGACAGAAGCATGACAAACGATTAAGATGTACACATGGTAAAAGATTAGGACAACGCACGCAGATAATCAATTTCGCTGTCACGAAACGCTATCGAAAGTATGAGGACGCGTGAGGTATGCGTTTTTCATGCTTCTTTCTTTTCCTTCTCATACGAGCGAGATGTATATATTCGACGAACGTGCATTAAAAATCTGATTGTTATTCAGCGTCGTGTCCCGCCTCTCTCTTTGTCTCGTGCTGCGCTGCTCCCATCACAAGATCATGCACCAACCAGCCTAAATTTCCACCTTGTTAAAGCACATTTCATGTAAACAGGTAAGTCTGAATGGCTTAGCCAGCAAGCATTCACTTAGTTTACAGATGTATTACACCACCTGTAATGTAAGCATATGCCTGAAATTTGGCAAATATGTGCGCTTAGATGCCTGAAGTCTGCATGAAAAAGAAGAAATAATTTTATTGAACCAGAGGCGAGAAATCTAGCATTAACCTTTTGGGGCTGTCCCTGGGACATACAACTTTTTGGACACGGCTAGTTGTGGGGACGTTTTTTGGACGTCTCCGGGAAAAATGAGAACCTCCTGGGGACATTCCAAATGTCCTGATGGGATATTTCTGGGAGATTTCGAGGAGGTTTTGTGTGTTGGGCATTTTGTAGCGGTAGCTACATTACGGTAGCAATTCGAGCTTTCAGCCTGGCGGCGCCCTGTCGGTGGCGGCGCTGCCACCCTGTGGCTGCGGGAGACAGATTAGGTTTCAAGTTTAGTAAATAAAAATCTGCAGTCATGATATTTAATGATGAGGGCGGCGAGCATAGAATGCAAGAGTTCACGCTAGAAGTAGGGGATGAGTACAAGTATCATGGGGTGTGGATAAATAACAGAGCATGAAAATTATGTAATGAATAAAGCTGGTAGGAATTCAGCTGTCATGAAAAACAGGGCATCGTGGAATTACAATAAGTATGAAGTGGTAAGAGGGATCTGGACAGAGGTGATGGTTCTAGCCTGACTTTCGGTAATGCGGTCCTGTGCACGAGATCAGATGTTCAAGCAAGGTTGGAAATTAAACAACTTTGCGTAAAGAGGCTATCTATGGGAGCACATGGCAATACACTAAATCAGGGGGTACAGGGTGATATGGGATGGGCGTCGTTCGAGAGCAGAGAAACTAGCAGTAAGAGCATTTGAAGAGCGATTGAGAAAAATGGGGTAAAAGCAGTGGGCTAGGAAAGTTTTCAGATACGTGTATATAAGGAATGCTGATACGAAATGGAGAAAGCGAACTAGAAAATTGACAAGCAAATATCTGGGCAGCAGTAAGGGGGCAAATTAGCAATTATCGGTTAAGAAAAAGGTTAAAGAAACAGAGAGGGCTCAGTGGAAAACAGGAATGATGACGAAATCAGCACTGGGAAGATACTGGACTTTTAAGCATGAAATTGCCAAAGAAAATATCTATGATAATTGTAGGGGAAGCTCTCTGTTGTTTGAGGCCAGGATGAGAGTTCTGCGGATTAAGACCTATAGAGTCAGGTACCACGTTGTGCGTTGCGTGCGGAGAGGAGGAGGAAACGGCTGAACACTTCATACTTTTCTGTAAAGGGCTTTACCCTGCAGTGGAAAGCAGCGGGGCTGATTTATCCAAGGCATTGGGGTTTAAGGACAGCGAAGGGAAAGTAGATTTTAAGCGGGTAGAGGTAGCAAAGTGAAGGTTATCTGATTTGTGGCTAAAATCAAGACAAGAGTAAAATTTCATAAGTCATGGCTAGGTGGATTGAGCCACCGCCCGATTTAAAGGGTTCAGCCCTATCCATCCGTCTGTCCATCCGTACGTCCACCACCCACCCATCCATCCGTCCGTCCGTCCATCCATCCAACCACTCAGCCACCCACCCACCCATCCATCCGTACATCCATCCATATGTCCATCCATACATCTATCCATACATCCATCGTCGCGAATGTGCGTAGAGAAAAAAATTGGAAGCCGGTATATCACCATTCCCCCGCGATGGCATAGAGGTAGAGCATCCGCCTCGCATCGAAGAGGACCGTGGTTCGAATCCCGGAGCCGCGCAATTCTTCAACCGGATTAAAAAAAGAATTGGCGGTGGTTTAGCTCTTGTTAAACCTGGAGTGACGCGATAGCTATACAGCTGGCCGAGTGGAACTTGATTAGGTCAGTTTCTTCCCGCTGCGTTTCGCTGGGCATTCCTTCTTCATCTTCGTCCCACTTGACAAGACGCATGCGCACAGCAGTGGCAGCTCAGTTTCGCCGACGCGCCGCTCCGCAACACGTGACCAACCAGGTGACGAACCACGTGACCAACATGTGACAGGATTTGGCCACCCTGGTGTAGTACTTGGCCACAACCTCCTAGGATCCAACCAATTAATCATCGGCCCTCAGTCACCAGCGGTTGCGGAGCAACTGGCCAAGACGGCGGTCAGACCTGTGACGAACCAGATGATGCTAAGAATCTGGCTCCAGACAGGCGCACACTGAAATCTCAACCTGGTAACGTTGGATGCTACAAGATTATCTAGTGCGGCTAGCCTTGCAGTGCTGTTCGAGGAACTAGCGGGCTTTAAATGGGATGTCATAGGGCTCAGTGAACCGTACTAAAGGACGGTCACATACCGTGCTATTGCGAATAGATGAGAACTAGGTGTGGGATTCCTCATTAGTCAGGATATAGCTGGCAATGTAGAGGAGTTCCATAGTATGAACGAGAAAGTGGCAGCTATCGTAATTCGGCTCTATAGGAGGTACAAGCTGAAGTTGTGCAGGCCTGCACGCCTACATCCAGTCATGATGACCAGGCCGTTGAAAGTTTCTATGAGGACGTAGGATCGGTAATGAACGAAGTAAAATCACTGTACTGATGGGTGACTTCAATGCGAAGGTGGGCAAGAAGCGACCAGGCGGTAGGCGACTATGGGATAGGTTCTAGGAATAGCAGGGGAAGGTATTAGTAGAATTTGCAGATAGAGATACTTTACAGATCATGAATACCTTCTGCGAACGAGAGAACAGGAAGTGGACCTGGAAGAGCCCGAATAGTGAGACTCAAATTGAATTCGACTTCATACTATGCCTGGCATCGTTCACGATGTGGACGCCCTCGGAAATGTGCGCTGTAGCTCCACAGAATGGTAAGGTCTCGAATTAGCTCAGACTTGAGGAGGGAAGGGAAGAAGCTAGTGAAGTAGTCTATTAACGGGTTAGCCATAAGAGGGAAAATGCAGGAATTCAGGATATCGCTGAGGAACTGATATTCAGCCTTAACTAAGGAAGACAATCTTAATGTTCATACAATGAGCGATAATCTGCCAGCTATCGTTACAAAGTGCCCAGTAGAAGTAGGCGGTAGGACGGTTCGACAGGGTACCGGCAAGCTATCTCACGAGACAATAGATCTGATTAAGAAACGCCAAAGCATGAAAGCGTCTAACCCTACAGACGGGATAGAACTAGCAGAGCTATCGAAGTTAATAAATACGCGCAAAAGGGGGGGGGGAGTAGCCGACATTAGGAAGCTCATTATGGAGAGGATCAAGCATGCCCAAAAGAACGAAAGTAGCCTGCAAGCGGTGAAGCCATTGGCAAAATCAGATGTATGCGTTAAGAGACAAGGAGGGCAATGTCATTAGCAATATGGATAAGATAGTTAAAGTAACCGAAGAGTTCTACACAAATCTATACAGTAGTAAATGTAATCAGAGCATTAATGAGAGAGACAGTAGCACACAGCAATGCATCATCCCGCTAGTAACGAAAGAGGAAGTAAAGAAAACCTTAGGAGCAATGCAAAGGGGAAAAGGAGCTAGTGAGGATCAGGTAACAACAGATCTGTTGAAGGATGGAGGGGAAATTGCACTAGGAAAACTAGCCACCCTGTATGCGCAATGCCTTATGACCTCGGCTGTACCAGAAGCTTGGAAGAACGCAAAAGTTATCTTAATTCATAAGAAAGGAGACACCAAGGACTTGAAAAATTACAGACCGATAAGCACATTGTCCGTTGCCTACAAGGTATTCACTAAGGTAATCGCTAATAGAGTCAGGAAAAGCATAGACGTTAATCAACCAAGATCAGACAAGCTTTTGTAAAGGATATTCAACAATAGATATTCACACTATCAATCAGGTTAGAGAAATGCGCAGAATATAACCAACCCCTATATACAGCCATCACTGATTACGAGAAAGCATTAGACTCAGTGGAAACCTCAGCTGTTATACAGGCATTGCGGAACCAGGCTGTAGAAGAGTCTTATGTGAAAATACTGGAAGATATCTACCGCAAGTGCAAAGCTACCATAGTCCTCCATAAAGTCAGCAATAAAATTCCAATAAGAAAGGGCATCAGGCAAGGAGATACGATCACGCCAGTGCTATTCACCGCCTGTTTACAGGAGGTATTCTGGGGCCTGATTTGGGAATACTTGGGGATAAGAGTTAATGGAGAATACCTAAATAATCTGCGATTCGCTGGTGACATTGCTTTGCTGAGTCGCTCACGAGATGAATTGTAAAGCATGATCGATGATTTAGGCAAGCAGAGCAAAACAGTGGTTCTAAAAATTAATGTGCAGAAAACCAAAGAATGTTCAACAGCCTAGCAAGGTAACAACAGTTAACAGTAGTGCTGGAAGTGGTAAAGAAATACGTCTACTTAGGGCAGGTATTGACAGCTGATCCGGATCATGAGAGGGAAGTAACTAGAATGATAAGAATGGGGTGGAGCGCATAAGGCAGGTTCTCCCAGATCATGAACAGCAGTTTACCAATATCCCTCAAGAGAAACGTGTACAACAGCGGTATCTTGCCGGTACTCACCTGTGGGGCAGAAAGTGGAGGGTAACGAAAAAGGTTCCGCTTAAGTTGATAATGCTGCGAGCCATGGAAAGAAAAATGCTAGGTGTAACGTTAAAGGGGTTCTGAAACGCCTTCTGAGTAGAGCACATTAACTCACTTAATCACTGCACTGTGTTGCCATGAAAACCAGAGCCAAATAATACTCTTCTACACGCAGCAGACAACCCGCAATCACGCGTCAAAGTTGGCGAGCCCTTCCCGGCGACTTTTTCATGCTCGCGCCCTCCTCCGTCCCCCGCATCTGCGTAGACAAGGTGAGAGGTGGCAATTGGTTAGATTCTTTCAGACGTCAGGCGGCTACCGTGGCCGCGGCCAATAAGCCGCTTAGCTACGGTGGATCAGGAAGCTCCGCTCCCAGAGGGGGGTCGGCGAAGGAGCACCTACCTTCCAGCGTGCAAAAAGTGACGAGAGGAGAGGGAACGGCACGAAGATGCTGAAATTCAAATTTTAACTACAGATAACTCACCTTCTAAAAAGCGCATTTAAAAAATCCTTACTGGACACCATTCGTGAAGCGGCGTTCTTCTATATCCCAGGCATGCCGCAACTTTTTTAGAGCCCCCTTCACAGCCCCTTTAAGAGACCGGAAGCGGGCAGAATGTGTGAGGGAACAAACACGGGGTAATGACATCCTAGTCGAACTCAAGAGGAAGAAATGGGCTTGAGCATGGCATGTGATGTGAAGGCAAGACAACCGCTGGTCCTTAAGGGTAATGGAGTGGATTCGAAGAAAAGGCAAGCGTAGCAGGGGGCAGCAGAAGGTTAGGGGGGCGGTGGATCTCATACGGTTCATTCGCCGTTTCGTCACTTGGGTTTCTCTTACCGTGTCGACCGAGTGGTGCTCCATCTTCAGGAAGTTGCATCCGTTCGCCGTTTTGTGATTGCGTCCGCCGATTCCACCGCTTTGAACGAGAAGTGCCTTGTCTTTGCGTGTGTTTGACGAGCGGTGTGGTGCACACTGACTTTGTGGACAACATGGCCCCACCGGTGCCGTCGGGTCCGTCAGCGTGGGAAGTATTCAACTAAACACCGTGACCTTGCTGTCTGGCGTGTACAGTGAAAGCACAACTTTGGCGCAAATACAGGCACAAATAGTCGCCAGCATGAGAAATTTGCTGCAAGGTAAAATCAGTGACATTTTTAAGCCGATTTCCTCTCGATAAAGTGATTTTTTTGTACTTCACAAATTTTTTAGACTGCTTAATTATTCGGACCATTTTTCGGGACCCTTCGAGTCCGAAAAATCGGTCGGCAACTATACAAGGGTTTCGGAATAACCAGGACATGCTCAACCTTCAAAAAGTAGAAACTAAGAGAGAGAGAGGGGGAGGCTAATAATTATCTTTCTGCTATCACTCAACCACCGAGGCGTTCAAACTGGGGCTGGCAAGTGCAAGTGATCACACTCTGTTGGTTTTAGACTGACTTGTGCATGAACGAAAGGTGATGAAGACGGCAACGACAGCACAGCACAGGAGGCACATACGCAATGTTTAGGAGTAGGAGGAGGAAAAACTATTTGAGGCCAGCACTAAGGCCCAGTGAAGAGCGCTTGCTCTGCCAAGGCCCGCTGATGACCTGCCATGACCGTGTGAAGCCAAGCGCTCCAGGGTGGAGGGGGAGGATCAGGGAAACTAGAGCGGGTGCATGTGAAACTGCCAACATCTTGCGCTCTGCCAGACTAAGGGCACGTCTAAGTACGACAACTTCAAAATTCTTTTTACGACGCAAATTTGGTCAGCAATAAGATCGCAATGGCATTTCCAGTCTTCTTTCTCTCGTTTAAATTTTGAAAACACCGCAATACTTGTAACACGGTGCTGGCGAGGAAGCTGCATGCATGAATGAGCCCAGCGTTGCCAGCACAACAATCAGAAAGGAAGCTTCGCTAGTTTTTTCAATATAAAAAATGTGCTGGAGAGCACCCATTTGTGCACTGTAATCGAAATACCAGTAGTGCAAGAACATTTGTAAATTTGTAAACATTTGTAAGAACATTTGTAACCGCTAACAACTCAACTGCTTTTATCCCGTCCATGCTTCTCTTGCCTCCTCTCGAAAAGCCCAAATGTAGAATTTTGATGCTTTTGGCTTTTGCAGCACTTTCAGGCTTTCATGCATTTACAAAAGAATCAGCTTCAGGTTTCTGTTCCAGAAGTGAAGCTGCAGCTTTCCAGTATTCACAGTCTTGGAGCCCAACTGTTGATTAGAGCTTGGAATAATAAGCTTCACACGGCTCAGGCTGAGAAATATTGATAGTTAAGGCTACGAGTGAATACATAGTAGCAAAGTCTCCGGATCAGTCAACTAGGTTGGGTATCGGAGCAGTGTATGCAGTAAAAAACGCAACATCTTTATTGGTTTCAAAGCAGCCAAAGCTGAAAGGAATTACAAGCATGAGGTAATATCAATGGCTCTCAATGGCTGCTTAAGCGACTAAGGATTTTCAGTTGCTGGTTATCAAAGCACCCACACGCTACTAACGAATGTATTTTAAATGAGAGGTTAACACACTAACATCATGAGTAACACACTAGCACACTAACATGACTAACAGAATAGGAAATGGCTGTTGAATAAGTAACTATAGCAATGTTGCTCAAAACAACTGTAAATGGAATAAATCCACACTGATCATCATTTTGAAAAGCCGAAAACCGGGGGAAGAGCATGACCTGCATTTCGAGGACTACTCTGCTCATAACAGAACTAAACAATGGTGTTGAAAAATATTGTAACGGTGCTCACACAAACACGGGTAAATCAGAGGTAGTGTACTACAGTGCCACAATGCACCGTATGTTTAAATAAATACCCGCAAACTTCAGAAAATGGCAGGGTCAGTGGAAATCAAACAGCCCGCACAGTGCCAAATTTTCTAGTTTACAGCGTCTACACAACAGAAGGCCAGTGGCAAAAAAAACTATAATTGGTACGCTGGTCTCGGTGTAATTGGTCGCTTAATAAAGAAAATACATATGCTGGCAACAGTGAAAATCACCCGCACCGTATAAAGCACCATAAGTAAAACTGGTGGGTAGAAAATGGAAGTGTCCTGAAACAGTAAATGCAGGGTTCCACTGTCACAAATTGTGACATATTTAGCAATGCTCAGAAAAAACAATCACTTATGGAGTCCTTTCGCCAAAAATATCGGCAATAACTGACGTCACAGCTAATTGTAGGCATGCGCACCCAGCGCTGTTGCACCTCCTAGACTTACACAAATGCCTTGTAAGCGCTCACAATAGGAGGATGGTCACAAACGAAACACAAAGGTCACAAGTACAATGGCACCAATCACAAAGTGGCCCTCATAAACCGGGCAGTAAAAAAGTAAATTCAACTTTAGAAGTCCCTTCTTGACTTAGGTCCGTGGAAGTGATCCGTGAGATTGGCCACATGACGGGAACTTTGAAGAGCTGCTAAGGTGCTGCGGTGGAATTTTTCCGGATATCGGGCCAGGTGAACTCAGTGACGAGGCGATGTTGTGGGCTGCACTTGAATGCTCGACGGAAACGCTCTAACGCTGGAAGAGCGACGTTGCAGATGGCAACCTGGGAGGAGGACAAGTGAAAGAAAATCACTTGTGTTGATCATGCAAATCTCCTCTAACCAAATATATCTTTCTGAACAACAATTGCACCCAAGGAGTCGACAAATGCAGTGACTAAGGCTTGTAGCTGCCAATTTTCTTAGCGCCATAAGGCAGCTGTCCACACTAATTAACCACAGCCTTTCACGCTTCACATACTGCGGGACAGCGCAATGACTGAAATGTTGTAACCTGCTTCATGAATGATTGCCTTCGGACAGTATTACTGGAATGTAGCCGCGATTTCCGACATTTGAGATCAAATGGCAGACGTCCTCCTCTGCCTTTCCAACCGAGTGCTGTACAATATGAATTTTCATATTTTATACCTAGCATCTATGTTAAAACAGAATTGCAATGGACTGAGAAAGTTTTTACAGGTTAGCAAAAAGGAACCCAAAGCAGTCTAGAGCAGTCTTTTGTCATTAAGTGAAACTGTTTCTTGGCAATTTGCTGACAACACACGCCACCGGGACCAGATGATAAAGTTTCTCCTCGGTTGCAAACTTACAAAATGCCAACTTGACGGCGATAATTTTGTCCTTTATTTTGCCGATTTTATTCGTACGCTTAATATTGAAGAAATACGCACCACCCTAAAATAAGCCGAAGGGCAGAAAAGCGGTGAAAAATAGTGCTAAAAAATGCAATTACCTAAATAAAAAAAAAATACTGGCTTCTTGTTTTACCTTGCCAACATCCCATGAAGTGCATGCTCTGCAGTGCATATACTAGAGCCGCAGTGACCGAACTCACACTCCAGGACTATGCAAAGTTCATTAATGCTTCTAGTTGGTGCACATGTGAAATGAACACTTCAGCACGTCTACATACGTAGTCATTGTCCTCCCCTTCCCTCCTCCAAAAGTCAAACATCACCTTTCTTTAAATTGTACGCGGATCGCTTCCAACATATCTAATCGAACACTGATAATTATGTGCATCCTAAGCTCTGTACCGCCATATTGCAGCTGCCAAAGGAAATTGTTAAATTTGGATTTCTGTCTGGTGCGGCGTTTGCGTGCTAGCCATAAACACACCTGATGAATTCGTAGTCACGGCAGCAGCGTTTACTGTGGCAAAATGAAAAAGACGCCTGTGTGCTCTGCAATGTCAGTGCAAGTTAAAAGACCTGAAGTGGTCAAGATTATTAGATGCCCTTGAATACAGCAAACCTTTCTATTTTCACTGCCTGCTTCCGTCATTGCTCGGTTGCTGAGCCAAAGGGCATTGGGAAAATCCTAGTTGCGTTTAGACTAGGGGTAAAGCGCGAAGCATCCTCGAGGTGTGCATAGTGCGCATTAGAGAACGCAAGATCGTCGAAATTATTCTGCTGCCCTCCACTGCGACACCGCTTTCCATTTATTTCACCATAAAGTAGGGCAGCACTCATCGTGGCGATGAGGCTGCACACTCGCTCTCCACGAGATATTCCTGGGTCTGAATCCAGGCCGTGGCGTTTTCTGTTTGTGTGACGCAGACGAACCACACACACATCGCTGAGGTCGCTCACAGCGGGCAGCAGTAATTCTAATAATAATAATTGGTTTTTGGGGAAAGGAAATGGCGCAGTATCTGTCTCATATATCTTTGGACGGTTCAGTGAAAGAAAGGAAGAATAGGTGCCGTAGTGAATTCTATCTCAATGAAAGACAAAGGACAATCAGAAGAAGCGCTGCAGTCCACGTCATCCTTCTTGTACTTTGTCTTTTCACGCTGGTTCAGCAAAGAAGAAAAAATAACATTTATGATCAGTGGCAAGTGTGGCGGGCTGCGGCAGAACATTTTATTAGATAGGCAGCATGATATGTGCACGCCTTTTATATAATATGGAGTGTTAGGGTGGAATTACACTCGAGCAGCATCAAAAGGAGGAGGTAAGAACCAGCAGCGCTTCTGCGAAATTCATTTACAATGGACACAAAGGGCATGTACACAAGTACAGGGCCAGGTCATAAGGAATAATTACTGCGCAGAACCTACTTTATAGTTACAAAGAGTGCCTGAGTCTTGTTTTGGAGGTGGAACGATGGCTGCCTCACAGCCGGTGTGATTTAGTTGACAAATGATTTCCAAAACACATCAGCAGAGTCACGTGATTAACAAAAGCGGGCTCCTCGGCACTATCATCATCAGCAGTGCTGCGCTGCCTCGGCTCGTGATATGCGCTCGCGTTAGCTATGTGGGGCCACGTGCAGCGTAGAATAAAAGATAGTTGATTCCTGGTTCCCAGCCTGTTCACTTCGTCCACGTCCCGCTCCGTTACTTTGAAGTTTGAAGTTTATTTGAAGTTTATTTGACATCGGTTTGTCAGAGGTGACGGGACAAAAGGCAATCCATTTTTTGCCTGACGTGGCCCGTCACCCGTTTATGAATACGGGGGACTAACCCCCGTATTCATAAACTGGCCTTAGCTTTACCTTACTTTAACTCGAAGGGGACTTTCAGAAAGGTTACTGAAAAGGAAAGGCAAGGGAAAGGCCAAGCTGTGTTTCAGAAATCCACCTTTCGGCAGCCTTACGGAAAGTGCCCTTACCCACAGAAATAAGAGGTATGGTAACGAGGCTAAAGAAATATTAATGCTTGCCGCAACTGTGGATGTACTGATAACTTGTTTTGTATAGTATAGAAAGCAGTTAAACGTATACTGGAGCTGTCATAATCATTCAGTAGACGAAATTAACTAGCCTGACTCAAATTTTTGCGCATGTTTCCTCTTGGTCTAGCCACAATGATAGGCAGCCGTCGCTGCAAGGAGCTTTGTTGAGTCAACGTCGGTGCTTGTTTAATTTAGTGTGCCTCGATCGTGGTGTGTTGTGCTTTTGCACGTTTTTTTGTTGTTTAGCGCTCAACGCCAAAAAGTTACCTTTTCTGAGGATTGTTGACCAATACGGATATGCTGGTAGAAGTGACAACTGCGATACAAGAAAATTTCATCCCATAGCCGCTTTGCTCCTGCTGCCTTGTGCAACTTGGCCTTGCCTTAATTCTGCAATATTCACTGCAGAAGGCGTCGCGGAAATTGGGCATATCTTTATTTTATTATGGGATGGGTTCACAGAGTAGTATTTTTATTATAGCCCTGGTCAGTTTCGAAGTGCCCTCAGCTGCGGCATCAATGCGAAACCAGCTAGACTTAGTGACGACCAGGGCAGCCAGGGAGCAGCGTAGTCCGTTGCTCCCGCAGACAGCAGCGATGCCAAAAGCTGGGCTCTTGCGCAGAAACGCTGTCATTGCTCGAATATAGGAGACAGACTTTCTGATAGCATGGCTGTTTTGCTTTTTCTGGTGTGAACGTGAAGTAGACCAAGCCAGCAGGCCAGCCGGCCAACCTGAATCCCGTGCTCTGGCGTCATAAAAATGTGCTGGAGATTGTTCTTGACGTAAATAATAAAACCTGGGATACAAAAATGTGAAAAATATACCATTTTTGTGGAGTACTGGCCAATACTGAGTTGCTGGTAAAAGTTACAACTGTGATATGCGCCAATTTCTTGCAAGAACCGCCTCGCAGCTTCTGCCGGCCCGTCGTTGCGGTACGGCTCGTCTGGCATCCACCAGCTGCGGGGCCCAAGGCGTCGCACAAATCGGCCATATTTTTAGTTTATTTTGAGGTGATGCTGTTAATAGCAAAGTGATATCAACAGTGCGCCATTTAATATAGCGCAAGCGACTTCCGAAGCGCTGTCTGCTGCTGCGTCGATAAGAAACAGGCTATAGGCCTAGCGACGGCCAGGGCAGCCGGACGCAGTTCGTCGCACGGCGCGCCTGTGGGCGGAGCTGTAGCCGAAAGCTTACTACTTGCTCAGGCATGCTTTGTCGCTGCTCGAGAATAGCAGGCGGTCTTTCTGATAACATCGCTCTTTTGTATTTTCTGGTGGGAACTTCAAAGAGTGACACCGGCTGTGGGCAGACCTTGAGTCAAGCTGCGCATCGATGCTTGCCGCTCGGTGTGTCCCTGCTTGCCGCTCGGTGTGTCCCTGCTTGCAGTGGGGCGGCGGTTCGCAAGCGGTGACCAGTGCGGTGCGCCAATGAAGTTTTCGCACATGAATCTCCTGCTTTAGTTTGTGCATACCTTCGGCTTAAAGGGACTACGCAATGAATAAAAAGTCGCTTGTAAATGTTTTCAATGCTTAGAAATGATGCTAAGAAGCATGCACACCAAGTATGAGTCTTCGGAACTGAGCCGGCAATTTATTATGAATTTTTAAAAACCATGTTTTTTAAAATTCGCGGGCCGATTGCTGTGCTTGTAGTGACCGATGCTGAAACTAAAATCGTGAAAAAAGACGTCACTATACCCATGACGTCACCAGGCCATCACACACTGTCATTCGCTGGAGCCACGGCAGCCAAGACGTCACGGGCACACTTCCGGTAGCCGTGAAAATGGTCTGCTCGTGCCGCCATGCGACCCTCTCAGGCAAGCGTGAGCCAAGGCAATGCCTTTGCGCCTATGGTTTCGATTTTCATCTGCCGCCTCCTTCTGTCGGGAGTTCCAGAGCCACTCACAGTGGCTCGCAGAGTCGCTACTGTCGTCGCTGGCGTTCAGCCGGTATGGCGTGAATGCATAGGGCTCGATGCCCATCGCGGCCATAAGAGCGAGCAGTCGCACCTCGAGGTCCGGGTTCATTACTCCTAACTACAACAGACGACAAGCAAAGAAACCTGACGCGCGCCGCAATCACGCTGCCGACACTGCTGCTGGGGTGCTATGAGCAACAACCGGAAGATGCAAAAGGAACGTCAGCAGATAACGTATTCATGGGCGAGGCCTAGTCCCAGAGCTGTTTTCTTTATTTTTTCTGGTGCCCCGCGTGTTCGAGTTAAGGGGGAAGAGGAGGAGTGCAATTTTTAATTGTCTATATCTTCGTTGTTATTGATGCTAGCTTAAAAATTCATGCATTGGGGTGATGAGTAATGAAATGCCTATCTTTCGTCTGCTTTAAGTAATCTCAATTAATTTATTGCATAGTCCCTTTAAGGAAACTTGGCCAGTGCCGGAAACAATGTTGCTGCAATGACGGTGGATAAAGGCGATACCACTGACAAGGATACGTCGACAGGGTAGCCGGTGACAACTTGGAAGGTTTCCACACTGTAAAAGTGAAGGGCGATAAGCAGTGGCAGCAGCGGCGGCAGGGGGAACCTCGTCCGTTAGGGCAGCGGCGCAGCGGCAGCATGCAGACAAGAGTTCTAGCACGGCAGGCTTCGAAAAGTGGTCCCTCGCGAGAAGCTCGTCTTCGAACAGCTCCATCGGTTACAGGCGATCCCTCAGCACTCACCATGCCGGCTTTGCACGATGGGGCAACTGATCGATTTCTTCCATTAACTTGAAGCTACTGATTATCGAACAGGCATGGAATCATTTCAAACAGATATAAGTGGAATGTTTGACTTGTTCTCGCAAAATTTCATTTTTTTTAAACATTAACAAAACAAAACTGATATGCTTTAAAAACCCCCATAAAATTGTTATTTTAAACCAACCACTGTATCTTCACGCATCCCATTGTTACCAGTGTAATTGTAAAGCTATGCAAATGGAGAGAACAGTTCTCTATCTGGGCATCCACTTTGACCAACTCCTCACATGGAGGGACCACACCATCTACCTCTCTAGAAAGATAAGGGCCATTGCGGCTATGATGTATCACCTTCGTGGCAAATCTCCGCTTCATCTTAGACGATTGATCTATACAGCATTAGTAGAAGCTGTTTTAAAGTACAGCATTACTGTATATGGTAACTGCTCTGAATACAAAAAAGAAGCATTAAATGTTCTTCTAAAAAGAATAGTGAACACTATATTGCCGCATGCAAGAAGACGCCAAAGATGAAGACTTGGTCTACGAGCGGGGAGGCAAGAAGAAGAAGAAGCTGAAGTGCGCAGGGGCTTTTTTTGGTTAACCAGCAAACCGTTTTACCTTCAGCTCTCCTCGGGGTTCTACCTAGTCTTGACATTGGTGGAGGTGCTGGGTATGCACAGGACTCCTTCCAGCAGTCCACAGTGAGTCCCGGACATCGACACACCTGTCCATCGCGCTAGCCGCCGACGTCTAGGCCTTTCCCCGGAGTACAACCATCTACCGGGCGACTCTTCCAACGTCAAAGTTCGCCGGGTCTTCCAAGCCATGGCACCTCCCACCCCTACGTCGGTGACTCTTCGCAACACCAAGGTACCGGAGTGCTTCCGCGGGAACACGTTTGAAGATGTGGAAGACTGGCTCGACCAGTTTGAACGAGTGGCCAAGTTCAACCAGTGGAGCACGGACCAGAAGCTTTGCAATGTTTATTTTGCACTTCAGGATACTGCTAGAACTTGGTATGAAAACCACAAGGCCAGCTTGCCAACATGGAATGACTTCCGCCGCCAGCTGGTGGACACTTTTGCCACTACTGATCGACGAGAGAATGCGCTGCGCCTGCTTGAAGTGCGCGTCCAGAAGCCAAATGAAAGTGTAGCTATGTTTGAGGAAGACATGGCTCGACTTTTTTGCCGTGCCGACCCAGATATGACTGAGCAAAGGAAGCTACGACATCTCATGCATGGCGTCAAGGAGCAGGTGTTTGCCAGCTTGGTGCGCAACCCACCTCAAACCGTCAGTGAGTTCGTCAAGGACGCTACAGCTATAGAGCGAGCCCTCCAAGAACGGTGCCGCCAGTACGACCGACCCTTCACCGGTGTTCCACCGACTGCGGCGGCACTCACTGACACCGATGGGAACACTCTTCAAGACCTCATTCGAGAAATTGTCCTTGAGGAGCTGCAGCGAATTACTGCTACGAGCGTTCAGTCACCAGAGGCAGTCGCAGCAGCCGTTAGGAAAGAGCTCCGGCATGCTCTGTCACCGTCTGCACCATACCACGAGTCTCATCCAGTTGACAGCGCGGCAGCCGTTTGCGAACCATACCACGTGCCCCAACCCAACAGCAACACGGCCGTCAACACGGCGCCTTACTATGAGCCGGAGCCGCAACCCGCGAGCTATGCGGAAGTCCTTCGTCGTCCGCCACCAGACCACGCCCCACCGAGCTCAGCGAGCCGTCAGCAAACGCAGTTCTTCCAGGAGCCTCTGTGGGCACGTCCCGGCCGCCCTCAGCTGCGCCGAACTGACCTGTGGCGCTCTTCTGACAGCCGACCACTCTGCTTCTTCTGCGGACAACCTGGCAATGTTCAGTTCAGTTCAGTTTATTTCCTTAAAGACCCCAATTCAGGGGTATTACATAAGGGGTGGGGCTACGGATATAACATGAGGTTCTAGTCTAACATCATCTGCGTTATCTCCTGGTGGAATCTTGATGGACAGGTAATGGCGGCGACTTGGTGGGGAAGGCCAATGTGTATCGGTACTGCCGCTACCGCCAAGAAGGGCAGGCCTTTCCGCCTGGTTCTGCTCAATGCCATTTCGACGCTGGCCGTGCCCAACTCGAGGACCCGCCGCTCAGCAGGGAAGCCGACTCACCGGGCTTCCGCCGCCGCTCCCCATCTCCATGGCGTTATTCTTCACCGACGCGTCGTAGCGATGCTGACGTTAGCAGACGGCGGACCCCGAGCCCTCGCCGGAGAAACTAACCGCCGCAACCTCGCGAGGTTGCGGTTGGCAACTGCCAACCGCAACCCATGATTGTGACGCCTCTGTTCACATTGACGCTGCAGCACTACCACCGAAAATGCCGCCTACATTAGCGCCGAACATGCCGAACCAGATAAGCAACCCCGACAACAAAAATGACAGCGCCGACCTTACCGCACTTCCGCCGCAAATGCCGAGAGAGACGAGCAACCCAGACGACGTTGTTAGCGCTGACCTCGCCGTTTGCATTGATGGGCTGGAGGTACATGCTCTGGTGGATACCGGGGAGGATTTTTCAATCATTAGTCAAAAACTGGCTGACAAGCTGCGCAAAGTAAAAACCGAATGGACTGGGCCAGTAATAAGAAGTGCTGGGGGTCAGCTACTGGCACCAACTGGGAAGTGCACTGCCCGCATAGGAATTGAAAACTCAGTGTTCGTTGGCAGCTTCGTTATCCTCTCAGACTGTTGCAAAGACCTCATCTTGGGTGTAGACTTTCTGCGCCTTCATGAGGCTGTGATCAGCTTTCGGGACAACGTCGTTGCCTTCACCAAAAATCATGGAGACCTTGGTTATGCGCAAGTACCACTGATGCCCTTACGAGTTGCCAATGAGGGGTGACATTACCTCCGCGATCGTGCTCTCTTGTTGAAGTGAAATGCCACGTGGCGCATACCAGTGATGGTGCCGCCGAACGGGCCGTCACCCTGATACACAGCCGAGGTGTTTCTATAGCTCGAGGACTAGTCAGTTTGGCCAATGGGCACGCCGAAGTGCTGCTGCTTACGGCAGCTTACGATTTTGCATTGACTACCGCAAGCTCAATCAAGTGACCAAAAAAGACGTGTACCCCTTCCCTCGCATCGATGATTCCCTTGATTGGCTACGAAATGCACGTTACTTCTCTTCAATGAATTTAAAAAGTGGATATTGGCGAATTGAAGTAGATGAGAGGGATCGGGAGAAGACAGCATTCATCACTCCTGACGGATTGCATGAGTTTAAGGTTCTTCCATTCGGTTTATGCTCGGCACCAGCAACATTTCAGAGGCTGATAGACACTGTGCTCTCAGGACTCAAGTGGCAAACATACCTGGTGTATCTTGACGACGTGATCGTGTTTTCGGCAACCTTCGAGGAGCATCTACGCCGTTTGGTAGCTGTTTTTCAGGCCATACGATCTGCGGGCCTCACGCTAAAACCCGAGAAGTGCCACTTTGGTTACGAGGAGCTGCAATTCTTAGGACACGTTGTTAGCCAAGAAGATGTTCGGCCTGATCCCGAAAAGCTCTCCGCAGTCGCCAAGTTCCCAACACCTACGGACAAAAAGACGCTTGGGCACTTCCTGGGGCTTTGCGCCTATTACCGTCAATTTTTTGCTGGCTTCTCACGAATTGCCTGGCCATTAACTTCACTGACACGCGACAACGCTGTCTTTCGCTGGGGTGAAGAAGAGCACCAAGCTTTTAATGAACTCCGGAGATGCCTACAGACACCACCTGTCCTGGCGCACTTTGATGACGACGCCCCTACCCTGCTTCATACTGATGCAAGCAATGTGGGTTTAGGTGCTGTATTGGTGCAGCACCAGGATGGTGTGGAAAAAGTGATTGCTTATGCCAGCAAGACTCTGTCTAAAGCTGGAGCGAACTACTCGGCAACAGAAAAAGAATGCCTTGCAGTTGTATGGGCGGTTATGAAATTCCGCCCTTACTTGTACGCTTGCCCCTTTCAAGTCGTTAGCAACCATCACTCTCTCTGTTGGCTGACAAACTTAAAGATCCCTTCAGGGAGACTCGCGCGTTGGAGTCTTCGGTTACAAGAGTTCGACATGACGGTTATTTACAAATCCGGAAAGAAGCATGCGGATGCTGACTGCCTTTCGCGAGCACCAGTCGGACCCTCCACAATGACCGATGAAGACACTGATTTTTTAGCAGTCATAGATGACGCAACTCTTGCCCAACAGCAGAGAGAGGACCAGGAATTGCTCCCTCTTATTGGTTTCTTGGAGAAGCGAACTACGGATGTGCCTAAGATTTTCGCCCGCAGCCTCTCGTCATTCTTTCTTCGCAACGATGTAATTTACAAGAAGAGAAGAACTTCCGTCCTGGGGGGAACAGTCATCTACTCGTCGTCCCAATAGCTCTTCGCACGGAAATCTTGTAAGCGTGTCACGACGAGCCAACCGCCGGCCACCTAGGCTACACCCGCACGTTGGCTAGAGTACAGCGCGGATACTACTGGCCGAAACTACCGGCGACAGTGAAGCACTATGTACGGACGTGCGTAGACTGCCAACGTCGTAAATCCCCCCCCTCAAAAACCAGCTGGTCTACTCCATCCTCTTCAAGTGCCAAAGACACCTTTCAAACAAATTGGCATGGACCTCCTGGGACCATTTCCGACGTCTACTGCCGGGAATAAATGGATAATTGTCGCCACCGATTATCTAACTCGCTACGCGAAGACAAAGGCTCTGCCCAGGGGTACCGCCGCTGAAGCAGCTCGGTTCTTCGTTGAGAACATTGTCCTCAGGCATGGCGCTCCGGCACTCATTATAAGTGACCGAGGAACTGCCTTTACGCCCAAGCTTTTGGAAACCGTTCTCTGCCTCAGCAATACCAGTCATCGTAAAGCGACGGCCTATCACCCCCAAGCCAATGGATTGACGGAACGCCTTAATAAGACAATCGCAGACATGCTCTGTATGTACGTGGACGTAGACCACAAGAATTGGGACAAAATTCTTCCCTACGTCACGTTCGCCTACAATACGGCACAACAAGACACCACTCGCATGACACCTTTCAGCCTTCTTCATGGCCGACCAGTGACAACTATGCTAGATGCCATGCTGCTGCCGAATGCCGACGGCGACGATGTCGATCAGGACGCCGAGGAGTTCGCACAGCGCGCAGAGGAAGCTCGCCAACTAGCGCGTGTGCGCATCAGAACTCAGCAGGAGGCTGACGCACGATGCTACAATCTTCGCCACAGACACGTCATGTATGAACCTGGCGACAAAGTGTGGGTCCGGACGCCTATTCGCCGTCGTGGACTCTCCGAAAAATTATTACGGCGGTACTTCGGGCCCTATGTTTTGCTGCGACTTTTAACCGACGTCACGTATGAGGTGGTGCCGGACGGGTTATCAACATCCAAGCGACACCAGCAACAAGTCGACGTCGTCCATGTTGTACGTATGAAGCCGTACTACTCGGACCGATCTTGACCTCCTACTTCCTTTTGTTACCATCGAGACGATGCTTCCTGAGGAGGGGGGCAAATGCCGCATGCAAGAAGATGCCAAAGATGAAGACTTGGTCTACGAGCGCGAGGCAAGAAGAAGAAGCTGAAGTGTGCAGGGACTTTTTCTGGTTAACCAGTAAACCGTTTTACCTTCAGCTCTCCTCATGGTTCTACCGAGTCTTGACAATATCTTACGCCACCAGACTACACTCGGTTGACATGAAAGGGAAATAGGATGAGTTAGGCATCCTTCAGATTCGTGAACTCTTCCACTTTGTTGTGTTAACACGGTATTATTATTCAAATGAATATAAGACTCCCGTAAAAAAAGATGTCACCTTGAGAAAAACGGAACGCTTTGTTAAGCCGTGGGTTTATACAAACTATGGTAAAAAGATGCGCAATTATTATGTACCAGCTGTATTTAATTAAATTCCCGATCATCTATGTATTACAAGTAACAAGCGTAGGATGATGATGGACATAAGAAATTGGTGTGCAAATGTATTGCCATGTGTATAGCTTGAGTTCTTTCATATATGCTTTTTTGTGTTCAGACTTTTTTCTCTGTGTTAGCATGACTATTTACAAAAGAAATGTATTCTTACAGAGTTATTTCTCCACCTGCTGCCTGATCAGCCAACAAGCAAAATGTGCTTAGGCAGATCAGAATGTATGAATATGTATGCATACAGCCGAATAAATTTTGATTTAATTTGATTTGAACTCCGTGAACTTGATAAATCGGAAAAGCCGTCTTTGATCATACTCGGTTGCCATGTTAAATTGACGAAAGGAGCTGCTAAAGGTAGGCCAGGGGCTACCTTTGCGAACGCGCCTTTTCCGAGGCTGAAAGGGTGGCTAAAGGTGCCATTTAAGGGTAAGGTTGGTTTCTGAAAGCCGCATAGGAGAGGACCTCGAAAGGGAAGGTAAAGATCGGTTTGTGAATATGGCAGTAAGTCTCTGTCCCTTCACAGTTTGGTGACCCGGATGTGATCATACGGGGAGAAAGGGTCGGACGTCTTCAAAATGTCGTCAAGCTTGTCCATTTCCTTAGCGGAGAGAGTCGACACGACGTAGAGATACTTCACGCATTGTGAAGTGATGCACCGAAGGTAGAACACAACTTCCGCTTGCGCTAACCATACGGCAGGATTCTGAGGTCAAAATGACGGCAGCTGAACGTGGGCGCTGGCGATGTCCTCTGCAGCCAGTGTATGAGCCGGGACCTGGGGCCTGGGTGCCGCAACCGTGGCGGTGTTATCCGCGTAACCGTGGCGGTGTTATCCGCGTATGATTACTTCAAGGCTACGGTCCTGGCCCGGGAAACCATCTTGGAGCGCAGCCTCCTGCAGCAGTTGCTCAGCACTGAAGAACTTGGCGACCGTCAACCATCTCAGCTGCTCCATCGCATGCGACAGTTGCTCAGCGACCGCCCACAGGACGTCAACAGCCCGCTACTCCATGAGCTGTTCCTTCAGCACCTGCCTCAGGACCTCGCAGTTGTCCGGGCTGCAGCAGGTTACGTTAGCTTGGATAGGCTCGCGGGGTTGGCTGACCGTGTCTCGGACTACTCTGGCCCGTGTTCTGTGGCTGCAATTCCTTCCGCCGCGTTGTCCACTCTCGTCGACCGGCAGTCAAGCCTCGAGGCTAAAATCGACCACCTCATAAGCACCGTTCCCACACTGTGAGCGTCGATTCCTCGTCGCTACCAGCGTTCCTCTCACCAACGGTTGCGGCATCGTTCCAGTTCCAGTCATCAATCGAGCCCTGCCTGTGACGGGTTCTGCTGGTACCGCCGCAAGTTCGGCGCCGCTGCCCGACAGTGCCGGCAGCCTTGCCTATGGTCGGGAAACACGCAGGTGAGTCACTGATGGCGGCCGGTGACTCTGGCTCTACATTAAGCCGCCTACTATACGTCCCCGATAGGATCTCGGGTTGCCGTTCCCTTGTGGACACTGGTGCACTAGTTAGCGTCGTGCCTGCATTCCACCTCGATCAGCAATGCACTGTGCAAAGAGCAGCTTTGCAGGCGGTCAACACCTCCCAGATCGCTACCTATGAATAGTGCTCAGTCACCCTCGATTTGGGCTTAGCTGCACATTCCGATGGATCTTCGTTATCGCGGACGTGCGGTTTGTCATCCTCGGAGCGGACTTTCTCGGCACTTTTGGCCTGACTGTCGACCTTCAATCTCGTCGATTGGTGGACAACATGACTCGCTTGTCTGTGAACGACGTCCTTGCCCCGGTGGCCACCTCCATCCTCCAAGCCACTCCTCGGCTGCCGTCGTTCGCCTTTGCTGTGGTTCCAGCCGATTTTCCTGCCATCACGTGGCTCAGCAACCTTGAGCTTCCCGTCCGTCACACCGTCACGCACCACAGTCACTACGGGCCCTCCAGTGTTCTGCCGACCGCGCCGCCTTGCTGGCGAGTGCCTTATTATTGCCCGTCGCGACTCTGACTATATGCTGCAGTTGGGATTCATTCGGCTGTCGTCCAGCAGTTGGTCTTCGGTGCTGCATATGGTGCTGAAACGTGACCCCGTGATTGGTGCCCCTGCAGCAGCTATCGTGCCCTCAACGCCCACACTGTACCGGATCGGTATCCTCTCCTTCATATCCATTACTTTGCGGCCGACCTGCATGGTATGACCATATTTTCCAAGATTGACCTGGTGAAGGCCTACCATCAGATCCCAGTGGAGCCTGCAGACATCACTAAGACTGCAATTGTAACACCGTTTGGCGTCTTCTAGTATGTCCGTATGCCCTTTGGTCTGCGAAACGCTGTTCAGACATTCCAACGCTTCATCAGTGACCTCACTCATGGCTTGAGTTTTGTGTTCCCGTATCTCAATGATCTGCTGGTTTCCAGTTCCTCGTCAGAAGAACACGCTTAACAACTGCGCCTGCTCTTTTCAAGCCTCGAAGAGCACAGTCTCGTCATCACTCTGGCCAAGTGCATTTTTGGCGTGGATGCCATAGAGTTCCTTGGCCATCACGTCACAATGCAAAGCATTCGCCCTCTGGAAAGCAAGGTGCATGCCATCCGCGACTTTCCTCGCCCCAAGTTGCTTCGCAAGCTTCGCGAGTTTCTCGGCCTCCTGAAATTCCACCGACGTTTCTTGCCCAGCATTGCCCGCATTACCCTGTCCCAAACCGATCTCTTAAAGTCACCGCATGGTCCTCACACTCCTCTCGAGTGGACGTCAGCTGCCGAAACCGCCTTCCAAGCTGCCAAGGGCACCCTTGCTGACGCTACTCTGCTCATGCACCCGCTGGTTGACACCCCATTGCGTCTCATTACCGACGTCTCTGGTGCAGCTGTAGGCGCCGTCCTGCAAAAGCTTCAGGATGACTGCTGTGCCCGCTGGGTTTCTTCTCCCAGAAGCTCAAGCCCGCAGAAATGCGTTACAGTACTTTCGGCCGTGAGTTGCTAGCTGTCTATCTCGCCATTCGACACTTTCGTCACAACTTGGAAGGAGCCGTTTATATGCTCACGGACCACAAGCCCTTACCCTTTGCTTTTCATGTGAATAAAAGTTCATACACTGCACGAGATATACGGCACCTGAGTTTTATTTCTGAATTTACAGTGGATATAAGACACATTGAAGCACCTGTGAACAATGCCGCCGATGCGCTCTCCCGTGTCGCTCTTGCATCAGGCGCTCTTGACTTCACAGCGCTGGTTGCCGCACAGCCGTTAGACAGTGAGCTTCAAGCCCTCCAGGCCAACCCTGGCTCTCTGACCTTGTCGCCAATGCCCCTGCCGT
Organism: Amblyomma americanum; assembly: GCF_052857255.1. NCBI lineage: Eukaryota > Metazoa > Arthropoda > Arachnida > Ixodida > Ixodidae > Amblyomma > Amblyomma americanum. Next base: position 34,938,372 of record NC_135505.1, read on the forward strand.
TCTGCTCGGGCACCATCGTGTGCGACATTTCCAGTGGTTCTTCACGGCCTTTTGTACCCACCACGTTCCGCCGCCAAGTCTTCCAACAGCTGCACAACGCAAGCCATCCCAGCATTCGTGCTACGCAGCGGCTCGTGATGTCTAAGTTCGTCTGGCCAAACGTCAACCGAGATGTGTGTCGCTGGACTCGTGAGTGCTTGCAATGTCAGCGTGCGAAAACAACGCGCTACACGCAATCGCCTCACCACAACTGTACTGTCCTGCACAGCACTGATGGGCACACATGATGGGACAAAGCCCCAATGTGAAACCTAAACACTGCATGTTTAGTAAGTAGCAGAATGAACAGACAGCATCCTTAAAACCATGTCATCACCAACAACTGATACAGCAAAGATTTTTGCACATCCGAGGAACTTTACAATAGAGAGGTACTACTCTGCAGTGGGAAAGTGGGGACTGCAAAGAACACCGTCATTACATTGCACTCAGTGACTTGATGTGGCGGTATGCCTCCCATGCTGCTACTTTTTTGCGTGTTTGAATGAAAGGGCTCGGCTCAAATAAGTTCCATGTGCACACCATGAGCAGGTGTACACCATGCCTTTGCACAGAGGTGCATGTGGTAGGGGAAGAGGGCACGCTGGCATATCTTCTTTTTTCCAGAGCAGCGCAATGCCCACTACTGTCTTTTGACTTTCCCATAGTGGAATATATCTGACAGTGGTACGTGTGAGGTTGGAGGACTTGAGCAATCAGGTATGATGCATCCAAAATTTCAGCCACGGTTACACATCATGTGTATCGCAGGCGTGACTCGATTGGCACCACACAAGCCTTGAAAATGAATCGTGTCCGAAAAAGCTGCCACCAACTTTTATGTTTAAAATGAGCTTCATGTGAAGCTTCACGTGTTAAGGGCTTAAGGCTGTGACTTAAGTGCACGTTGACTTGCTAAATGAACATTGCTGAATGCAAGCTGAAAAGCATTTATTCTAATTTTGCTTCATTTATTTCAACTGCCTTAGCGCATTGTGCCAACCATTTCTTTTGACATATGCATATGAGCTCTAATGAGCTGCCTCTTTTTCTGCCACTTTCATGCAGTCGCTAACTATTTGCTTAAAACTTAAAATCACAGTGCCAACGGCAATAGGAGGCAACAAGCGGCCACTCTGAAGTTGCTCCAGAAGAACCATGCAGCAGTCACTACATGCAGGCAGTGGGAGCTGGCCTCACCTGTCAAGCACTTCCCAGAAGTTCAGCAGGTTGGCCCTGTCCAGGTGTCGCTTCTGCTTGCTCAGTTGAATCACTTGCACAGCCCATTTGGCCACGTTGCTCTCCAGTGCGATCTCATCCCACTTGAGGTGGAACGCCTTGACTGCAGAACAGGGGTGGCAAGAATCAGTGCCTCGCATCCACTGCACTCGTTTTCACTACTTGTGACCCAAATGTTTCTCGCCTTTAACTGCCCTCCTGGCTGTTGCTGCACTTGAGCCAAATGTCACTCGCGTCTTCATTCAAATGAGCACAGACAACCTTCAACCATTAATTACATGGTTTTCTACACAAACAAGTGCGCCGCAACAGCATGAGGGAAAGTTTACGTGAAATTTGAAGTGCACTGGCGAGCACTGTCATAAGGACCCGCACCACAGAGGCCATGTCATTTCCAAGGTGCCATGCAAATATGTTTACGACAATTGAGATGTTGCTGCACTCTAAAAAATCCTTGAGCCAACTGGAAATGAACCCAGGTAACACAAAAAGACCTATCAATAAATTTCATAAATTGCAATGCAAGCATTTAACATCAAGAAGGAATCTGCTTGCATAGGAAGAAGTCAGTGGGCCTAGCGAAGGAAGGTAGTGAGCTGCCAAACAAGCTGAAGCAGCCTTGTTGACACAATACCTCCAGGCATTTCCGCCTCGGAAGGAATCACTAGACAGCCCTTTTCCCCTTACTGACCACGGCTCCCTTTTCGCTAGAGAAGCTGCTGCTGCTGACTTCTGCAGCCAGCATGGTACAACCACTGGGTGTCCTTTTTTGTGGGCTCATCACTTGTGTGATCCATACAATGAGGATCCTTTGCACTTACTGCGTGAGAAGATCTCGATGGGGTTTCCTCCCCAGGGCCAACCCTTGAACTGCCATGCCGGGCCTTGCACAAACACAGCAACCACCCGCTCCCTGGAAAGAAGAGCCAAGGAGGAGCCATGCCATTTGCTGTTGCCACTGGGGCCACCTCACAGGCTTCTGACATGAGTGAGTGGACGGAAACCTACTCACAAAATCATGGAGAGAGAGAGAGAGAGAGAGAGAGAGAGAGAGAGAGAGAGAGAGAGAGAGAGAGAGAGAGAGAGAGAGAGAGAGAGAGATGGATGTTCTTGGGGAAAGGAATAAGAAATTGGGGGGAGCACGACGCGTGCGGTAATTTCTCTCTTTCAGGTGAGGAAATGGTCGTTGCGCCGCGCAGGGGGAGGGTAGGAGGAACAGGATAGTGGGAGAAAGTAGAGCTCGCAGATGCGCAGTCGCGATTCCCGTCTTCGCGTATTCGGGCCGGGAGGGGGAGGCCGCGCCAAGAGCAGAGCGCCGATGCGCACTCGACTGGGAGACAGAGCCGACTGAGAGAGCGAGGGGCGTGGTTTGGAAGCGCGCGGACCGCACGGAGGCGCAGGTCTCTCGGCCAATAGGGAGGTGGCTGGATGTGCGCGTGAATGCCGGCAAGCGGCGTGTTTACCGAGCATGGAATGCGGGGCAGCAGGCCTGAGTCGATAATCTTGGTACACAGTTACCGTTACCCATCACCATCTGACGTAACTGTGCGGCACTTCAAAAGGTGCGGTTTGTAGGGGATATCCGCCAGGGAGGGGGAGGTTAAAACCGCTCCAGCAGTTGGGCATCTCGTACATATTGGAGCAGAGCCCCGAAGGCGCGTCGCGTTTTCTCGCGCGGGCCGGCTGGGAAAAGCAGTTGTTGTGCGCTCTCGCAGGGTAGGGCCAGGCGTCTGTAGCTTGCCTCCAGCACTTCTCTGTGCTTCTTGAAGGCAGGACACTTTGAGAGGAGGTGATCGAGCGTTTCCACTTCTCCACAATCTTTGCACATGGGGCTGGCTGCGCCTCGTAGACGATGCATGCGCTCGGCTGTCCAGACGCAGCCTATGCGCATCCTAAGGAGGGTGGTCCGGTCAATGAGATCGAAGTCACGGGAGCTTATGGGCTTCGGTGCTTTGCCTGCGGCTACTCTGGCATCCGGGTGTTGTGCGACGATGCGGGCTTTGATGTTGTGCCGGGCCACATCGAGGGGGGATATTGCAGTGCACTCCGGTGTGCCGTCGGCGTGAGCTTGCTTGGCCAGTTGGTCAGCCTGCTCGTTGCCGCTGATTCCGACGTGGGACGGGAGCCATTGGAGCAGAACGTCGCGGCCGAGTGCTCGTGCCTGGCGTAGCTTGTTGTCCAGGTTGGCATACATGGGCAGTGTATGGTGCGACCTCCGCAGCGTGGTGAGCGCAGCCTTGGAGTCACTGAGGACGACAGCTGGAGAGAGGTCTGGTGTCTCCAGGATGAGATCAGCTGCCAAGTGCAGGGCGGCAACTTCTGCGGTTGTGGACGAGGCACTGCATGTGAGGCGGCTCTGCCTGGCGATGCCGAGAGAAGGGACTACACATGCGGCAGCCGCTGATGCGCCTCCTTCCAGCACGGATCCGTCGGTATATATTTCCACTCGGCCGCTGCAATCCTCGTGGAGAAGCGCAGCGGTTTCTTGCTGTAGCGCGCAGACGGGTGTGTCTTTCTTGGATCGCACGCCTGGGATGACGGTCTGGATGCTGAGCGGGGCGCGCAGGTGGGGCGGAAGTGCCGGGCTGCAGCTAGAGGGCGGTCGGGCGATGTGCGCGCCAAACAGCTGTGCTGCGCGGCCCATGTGCGAGTGGCGGGCTTCGGACAGTCGGCTGAGGAGTTGCGAAGTTCCCGGAGCTCTTTGCATGCGCTCGACAGTGTTGAGGGCTGTTAGTTGTGCCCGGAGAGAGATCGGCCATGTGGCAGCTTCTGCATAGGTGGCAGGTACTTGCGACCAGCGCGGCAGGCGCATAAAACGGCGGATCGCAGCGCGTTGGTCTACGTCGATGGCGCGCCACAGGCTGGGGCGCAGGTCGACGAGCGGTAGAGCGTACAGGAGTTTAGGTACCGCTATCCCGTTGTAGAACCGGTATGCCAGCTCTGGGGAGCAGCCTTCTCCTTTGGCTTGTAGTCGGTTAGCCACATCGGCCACTTGGCGCGCCTCTTTCCGCAGTTTAGCTACAGCTGGCCGCCAGGTGAGCTGCGCGTCGATAACGAGTCCAAGATAGCGGGCACTTTTTTTCCACGGAAGGGGCACCCCTTTTAGCTGCAGGTTGGGTATGAGTTTCCATGCAGCAGGACGAGGGTGGAGCACGAGGGCCTCCGTTTTGGAAGTTGACAGGCTGAGCCCCACGGTGGAGAGATATTCTCCGACACATTCTAGTGCATGTTGCAACTGCGCTCTAACTGTACGACCAGACAGTGTGGGGCCACTGCAGTAGAGGGCTATGTCGTCAGCATATATGCTGACGCGCACCTGATACAGAAGGGAACGAGGGATAATGTTCGGGATGTTAGCCAGCACGATATTAAATAAGAAGGGACTAAGAACACTGCCCTGCGGAACGCCCTTGGTGATGTGGCGGGGTGTGCTGAGCGAGCCACCAACTTTCACACGCATTGTTCTGCCTGAGAGAAACGATTTGACATATCGGTATAAATTCTCAGCCACGCCTATGTTTACCAGAGCATCAAGTATAGATGCGTGGGCGAGCGAGTCAAAAGCGCTCTGAATGTCGAGGAGGACGAGGTAGGCAGCCTGCTTCTTATATTTTGCTTCCTCTAAGAAGGCCGATATTTCCGCTATGCAGTCGGCGGTGCATCGGGAATGGCGGAATCCGCTTTGTTCTGGTGCCAGTGCACCTCTCACGTCCGCCATCCATTGAAGCCGCTTCAGTGCCATATATTCCATCGTTTTCCCTGGGACTGAGGTGAGAGATATCGGCCTGTAAGAGTTGATGTTTGCAGAAGGCTTTCCCGGCTTCAGGACAGGAATAACGATGGCAGTGCGCCAGGACTGGGGGACATCTCCGGTTGCAAATACTTCATTGTAAGCTTCAAGCAGGCGCTGACGTTGGTTACAATTTAAATTCCTCAGCATCTGGTGAGTGACTTGATCTGAACCTGGGGCACTTCGCCGCTTGCGCTTGTGTTCGAGCGCGACATCCAGCTCGTGCGTTGTGAAAGGCTCAGTGCACAGGGCATGAAATTCGCGCGAGAACCATACGAAAGGTACGAATGGAGAAACAGAAAAGATGGAGGCGATGGGCGTGTCACTCACCAGAGTGGGGACAAAGTGTTCAGCGAGGAGGTCGGCCAGCGCAAGAGCATCTATCCCTTTAGCCACCGCTATGGAAAGGGCAGGGAAGCGTGGTGCTTTGGAGTGCAGCATTGATGAAAGAATCCGCCAGCCGCGAGCCTGAGCACGGGGTTCGTCCAGGGCACGACACACTGAAATCCAGCTGCGACGACGCAGCCGTTTGGCGTGACGCAGGCACGCAGCATCCAGACGCTTGTAGATAGTCCAGTGTGCGGGCTTGTTCGTGCGCCGTGCACGGCGTTGAGCCCTTCGACGCGCAGCACGCAGGTTCAAGAGTTTGATGTCTGGCACAGGTGTTCCGGGGAGCACAGCACAGCGTATTGTGGCACCACTCGCGCAGGCGGCAATGTGATCGAAGAAGTTATGTGGTTCACATGGATTTTGCTCACATAGCTCGCGGAAGCGCGACCACTGCACTACACTGTATGTCACTTTGTCCGCAGGGCGTTCAGTTCGTGGCAAGATGTCAATAGGCAGGTGGTCTGATCCTGCAGTATCGGGGTGCGTAGACCAGTCGTAGGCACAATCTGGGGAAGCCACGCTGAGGTCGATAGCTGTAGGAGTGCAGTTCGGACGCACAAACGTTGGACTACCTGTGTTCAACAGGTTCAGTCCCGCAGCGCGAATAGCGTCTAGCACGTCACATCCCTGTCTGGATGAGGTGTGGGAACCCCACTCAACATGGCGACAGTTGAAGTCACCACAAATGAGTAGGTTTTGCTTGATTCGTTGAGTGAGACGAACGATGAGCCGTGCGTCCCACGGGTATCCAGGCCGCACATAGACACTTGCAACGGTGGTGTCAGTTCCCCCGAGTCGCACTGTGACGGCAACACACTCGACGGGGCCACCGGTGAGGTCTGCAGTAGGCACTACATGGTGCGCAAAAGATGCACGGACATATATAGCTGCCCGAGGGGATCCAGGGGGCGTCGGTGCAAGGAATGTCAGCACAGGTCACCAGCGCGCACTCGGTTGGGCTGCTGTAGCCCAAGTATCCGGGAAGTACGAGGTCCTCTGCGCGCGTGTAAGTCTCTTGTAGCGCGATGACGTCGTACTTTTGTAGAGGTAGCATGGCTGCTAGCTCAGGTTGACGGCGGCGTAGATGGCAGCAGTTCCACTGCAACACACGCGGCCGGTTGACGCGACTGTTTCTAGCCATGATGGTTCAGAGCTTGCTGTGCTGCAAGTGCAGCTGCACATAACTGGCGGGCCGGAGATGCGCTGGGCAATTCCTCTATGAGGGCACGAACGGCAGCGGCAAGCGCGGCGATGACAGCATCACGCTGGTCGAGCTGAGCGATAGGTGCGCTGTCTGGCTTCCTCCCTACCACCACGTCACGGAAAGACCGAGCGGTATGCGGGAGCGCTGGGGCACAGTTGCGTGCAGTGACACTTCCAGTTGGAGTCGCAGTGACTTCCGTCGCCGGTTCACAGTGTGCTTCGATGTCGGTATTGCTTCCCGTTTTTGCTGCTGGTCTATTGGGCAGGGCGTCAGCAAGCGTAAGGTCCTGCTGTGTTGGTGCAGGGGGGCCCTTTATGGTTGAATCCGCAGGAGCTGTCTGGCTTGAAAATGCAGCAGATGTTTGTTTTGCAGTAACTGCACGGCGAGCGTCACGGCGAGACATGGGGTGATGCGATGACGCCAGGAGGACGGCCACTTTGCGTTCTTGTTGCCAACGGGGGCAGCGCGGCTCGGTTGATGTGTGCGTGCCGTTGCAGTTAATGCATCGCGGCCGGGGTGAGTCACATCGGGACTTGTGGTGATCGCGTCCACAGCGGAGGCACCTCGGCTTTGCGGTACACACAGCAGTGGCATGGCCGATGACACCGCACTGCAGGCATTGGAGCGGCCTCGGTAGTCGGGCGCGGACGGGGCGGCGCAGTTTGAAGAGGGAGACCTCTTCGGGTGGGTGGGTGCCCGCGAAGCGGAGTATGATGTCGTTTCCGCTTCTCGTGCAGGCTAGCACCGGCACCTTGCACTCGATGCCCGACATGATGTCCTCGGTCGAGAGCGCGCGGTCCACGCGAAACACTCGACCGGTGCAGCTGTTGCCGCCGGCCTCCTTGGCTCGGACCTTGATGTCGCAGATGGTGGTGATGCCGAGGAGTGGGTCGAGGTCGGCAGATGCGTGCGCGTCCACGGCGACCACGTTCCGGCGGAAATTCACACGCACAGCTTTCACCCCCGGTAGTTTGGACAGTTGAGCGGCGATGGCGTCTCTTGTTGGCTTTAGATAGTTGGCCATCCTGTCCACGGGATAGTAAAGAACGGTGGCGATGCCCGACTTCTTTCCCTGTTGTGGTGGTGCTGCGGTGAGGCGCGCTGCCGACGGCTGATCGGCAGGAGCCAGGGGAGCCGCTGCGGTGGTTTGTATGCGGCGTCTTGGGGCATTCCTCGCTGGCTTTTGTACTGCGGCGCCAAGCCCCTTCGCTGTCGCTCTGTCGGGCTCCGCGGGAGGGGGAGTGGGGAGCCGCCTGGCCGGAGGGGCACTGGCTCTTTTTTCTGCGTAGGCGAGAGCAGCACGTTCGTAGTCTGCCTCTGTGAATGCTTCGGCCGGGGCGGGGTTTGTTGTGGCGGCAGGAGCGGGGAGCACATTGCTGTCTGCTTCTGGAATGGCTGGATTTTGGGAATCCAGGCATGTCTGGGTGTCATCGTGTTGACACGCCGCGTCAGCTGTACTCGGCTTGGTTGAGAGCAGGGCTGGGCCGTGGGCTGCTTCGCTACGGCTGATGGTGACAGGCGTGATGCTGTCGAATCGTTTTAGCCGCGGTGGCGGCGGTGTTACAAAGGTTTCATCGCATCCACCTTTGCTTGCTTCCTGGCCGCTGGCCGCATTCACCGAGGATGTGCTGGCGATTGCGGGTGCGTCGCCAGGTGGAGGGGTCCTCTGTATCGCAGTGACCAGGCGGGCCGCTTCTCCTTGGCGCTGAAGGGTGGCGTTCGCTTCAGTGATCAGTTTCCGCAGGCTGCGGGAGCACCCGAAGCTGTTTAGTCGCCTGTGACGATGGAGGGCGTTTCGGATGCCATCCTCATCGAGCATGTGGAGGGCATCTTCTTCGTCCGCCATGGTTCAGATGGTAGGGGTGCCGATGGTCAGGGGGCTGGAGGGGCCATGGCACACAGGCCACGGGGAGTGGGCCTGAGCTAGGCTATTGCGTAATGGAAAAAAAGAAAAACTAAAAGAAAAAAAAAGAAAACTCTGGGACACGGGAACAGGCGGACTCGATGCCGCGAAGGGAGCGCTCGGGTAAACAGGAGAGGGCACGAAAAACACGTTTTCTCCCTACGGAGGTCGACGATCATCCCTTCACAAAATCATGGAGCAATTCTACTTGTACCTCAACACTGAAAAAATGGCCCTAACGTACTCATTTGGGATGCATCATGCCTAATTACTCCAAATCTACTGAATTCAACCTCAACTATGGCAAAACCCTGTTGCTATTATGTTTTCCAAGGGACAGCGGTGGCAGCAAGGCAACAGCAACTACCATATTTACTTGGGTAATATGCGCACATCTTTCTTGAATGTTTCAAAAAATAGGTACGCATATTGCACAGAGATCATCCTAAAAAGAACTGCCTCTCCTGTAACCGAGAGTAGAAGTCAGCATGAAGTAGCTTTTTCTGCGTCTCATACAGTAGCGATTGCCTGGTTCTCTGTGGCGTTAGCTAAGCGCTCACCTTCCCCTTATCACCTTTGTGAGTGCCCATATAATCATGGCACTGTCGACAGTTCAGCAGTCTTCTGCTCTGGTGTGAAACTCGCAAGGAGACTAGCGTTGAGAGGGGCAAACAAATCAGAGCACAAATCAGAGCTGGTTGCCAACCATGCTGATGGATGGCACCATGGGACCTGTGCACAACAGTGCATTCACTGCATAATGATGGCAACTAGTGCGGTGCTGTCACAGTTTCTCAGGACTACCAAGAAAAAAAGCAGGCGGTGCTGCATTTCATCTACCATGGAGAGATGCAGGAATGCAGCAAGATGAGGTTTTGTATTTATGGCATAAAACTGTATGGCATAAAATGTGCGTTCAGCCCGTGGCAAGCCTTCAAGAAATGCTGTGAAAGTTTCCATACTACCTAGCACTTGTGTTCATGGGGGACGCTTTCAGAGGTGAAATTTTTTATTTCTTGGCATAAAAGCAATGAAAAAGTGCACTGAATGAATAAATACAAATTTTCACTCATATATCTTCAGTAGTTTTGGCATTATAATTCTTTACGTGCTTCATTGCTATACCAAACTTGCAGAGAGCCTGGACTGATAACAAAACATGGCAGAAGCCAAGAGTCACTCTCAACTTTTGGCCAAAGGAATGGTTCATGCAGCGACATTCTCTAAATAGCTTTATCAATCTGAGTGTTTTCTACAAGGAACATTACTGTACTACTCGTATAAGGGCTGCCCTCGTGTAAGCACCACACCCCAACATGGCAGCCGATATTCGGAAAAAAAATGAAGTCAGCCAAAAAAATTGCTTCATGTGTGCATAACTTTGCACATGTGGTACGTTACACTGGGAGCTGACAGACAATAACTGCCTGCGACACTCGATACAACCACACACGCATCGTTCCACGCACCGGATTCCGTCTGGAACCGTGAACGTGCAGTGCAGCAGCATTGCTAATTCATCTTGCGCGCTCGGCGTTCGTACCACAAATGACAAAACGTTATGCTGCACAAAAAAACTAGAATGGGGTGCACCCATGCTAGCGGCATGTTTCAGGGAACGTGCTGCCGGTAGGCTGGGGCACCGTAGTAGCGCGTATTTTGCCCAGTGCCATTAGGCCTAGTGTGCTTTGCATCAAAGCCACACCGAAAGTGCTTTAAATCTAGTCATGGTCATTATACACCTCTGGCTGCCCACAAGCTGCCCGCAGGATGTCAGAACGTAGAGCCAGGCGCTCGATTTTCTCAGGCTGCTTCGCACACTTTCGGTGGCTGCCTAGAACGCGTTTGTTTTTTCTAGCTGGGCAGTTTCGGGCTGCCCACGGGCTGGCTCTGGCAATTAGCAGAAAGCGGAGAGGTAGGTAATATGGTAAGCTTCAGTGGAAACTGGCTAAAGCCTACGACATTAGGAAAGGTGGTAGTTCATGTGTTAGTACGCCATCTGTGATAGTGTATGACAAAGATTTCGCCTTTCAAGATGAATTAAATAAGAGGTGAGTCAACTGTGCCCTAACTTTGTGCTTTTTGGCCTGCATGTGGCATTTATGATAATCCCTTCCTTTTTTTGGGTATAAAAGTGATGTTCCTTTTCTGAATAAAACAGTTGAAAGTGGCGCTCTGTCCTGTCTTTCTTGTATTATTGCATTGTCTTTGTGTGTGCAAAAAAGAATTCTGAGAATGGAGAGGTGTCACCTGCAATGGCGCCTTGTGCGACACTTCTCACTGTTTGTTTATTTCCCAGTGCCGAGTACATACTTCTCGCACTTATATTCCAGTGACGAGTATGCACTCAGACGCGCGCATACATGCACATGGTTAGCGTGTGTGGCGAGGTGTTAGCTGAGCGCGATAAGGGAGCGTGGTCTTCTTTGCTTTCTGCACAGTGGAAAGGCGGATATACTTTGAGAAATTCCTGAATAATTGAAGCATGCCCATTATTAAAAGCCTTCAAGAGCACACTGCTCAAAGCATCTACCTGTGCGGGCATATGTAGCCACACAGTTTTCACGGTGGCAGAGGCAGGTGCTGAATCGATCATCGCCAACTGCAGTATAGCTTGATGCTCAGGCCTTCTGCCACAAATGCTTAAGATATGTGAGAAGTACAACCTTTGTCCGAGACTGAGTCCATTAAAAAAATGCGTTCAACATTGAAGTCATTTGTGAAGCACCCCTTCGAAATAGTCTCTCTTGTAGTCTATACACAGCTTCCAACGCCTCTTGAGGTCTTGGAAACAGTTGGAGAATGCTTCTTTTGGCAGGGCTGTCAGCTCCTTTGTCGTGGCGTCGGGGATAGCCTCCACGCTCCCCATCCAGTGATCTTTTAGGCCTCTCTTCATACGAGAAAACAGAAAAAATCGCATGGGGAGAGGTTAAGCGAGTATGGCGAATGGGGAAGTATAGTAATGCTGTGCTTGACAAGAAATTCTGTCATGCTGAGAGCAGTGTGCGGCGTTGCGTTATCGTGGAGAAGGCTCCATTGTCCAGATGCCCACAAGTCAGGGCGACAGCGTCGCAGTGCATCACGCATGTGTTGGAGCACGCGGATATAAAACTCCTGATTCACCGTCTGCCCTTGTCGAACAAACTCGTGATGTATGACACCTCTGGTATCGAAAAAAACTATCAGCATCGTCTTTGTTTTGGTCTTCTGTCACCGCGCCTTCCTCGATGCCACAGAGCTTGCAGACCGCCATTCGGGTTTGTGGATCGTATTGAAAACACCATGTTTCATCTTCAGCAATGACGCTGTTGATGAATACAGCATCCTTCTCTGCATCGGAGAGCAAATCAGCACCCACTGATGCCCGCATGCCCTTCTGGTCCTGTGTGAGAGAATGCAGCACAAGTCTAGCATTCAGCTTTCGTTTCCCCAAGTTCTAACGCAAAATTTGGTGGCATATTGTCTTACTAATGTCGAGAGAATCTGATAGCATGCGGACTGTAATAGTGCGGTCTTGCTGTACGATTTCCCTGATCCGAGCCAAGTTGTTTTCATTCCGTGAGGTTGAAGGGCGCCCCTGCCTTGAGTCATCTTCCACCAACGCTCTCCCCGAAGAACCTCTTGCGTCACTCGAAAACTCGCGCCCGCGATAATGTCTCATTGCCGTGAGTGTCATGAAGGAGCTCATATGTCCTGGTGGCTGCCTTGTCAAGCTTCACACAGAATTTTATGTTTACGCGCTGTTCGAGGTGGACGTCCATCTCTCCACATTCGCTCACAGTAGAATGAGCAGATGACTAGTGACAACATATTTTTCTACTTGTAGTGCCATCTAGCGGCTGCCACAGCAATTAACATAAATAGCTCCGGTTATCCCGAAAAGACGGCACTACACATACACACCAACTAGGGTGCCTCACTGGCGAGCGCCACTTTCAGGGTGAGGACATCGCTCTCAACGGCGGAATGTTGGGTTCCACTCTTCTCCCGTTCGGCTGCGCTGAGCGCAATGCTGCGGCAGCCCGTTTCGAAGAGAAAATTGCCACTGACGTATGGATTTTCACAAATTTGGTGTTCTGCCAAGACAGGATGCGACCAGAGATTGTTCAACCAGTGAATCTGAGTTATGCTGAAGTATATCATCTTTCACAGCTAATCGACCGAGGAACTCGCTGCATTGTGACCAGTCGTTACATTCATAGAACAGGTGTGGCATACTCCAGTGCATTCTACTGACCAGGATTGCTTTTCAAACAGGATTACTTATTTTCAGCTCCATTTATGTATTCGACAAACACAGCCATTCAAACAGCTTCTCGTTCGCCATGAATTCAAGTGCGAGAAGTCTCCTTTTACAGCTGCTAATGTCAGTTTACGAGGATGGCATGTTAAAGTTGCGCCTTATAAATCTGCTTCCCTGTAAAAGCTGTTCTGGAATGAAAGCATCTCGCATGCCTTGCATCGCATACTTTGGAGTTCTGTGTGTCTCCTGCCGTCTCGCTTGACATCTGATTCCCACTTTTTTTCTTGATGCGCTCTCCCAAGCAAAGCGAAATAGCTGCTGTCCTTTTCTAGAGTTAACAGAACATCCGGGAACACAAAAGTCTCTCATAGCTTCATTTCCAACTGCTGCATCACACACACAACACGAGCTCACTTCAAGCAAAGAGGCATGGCCCCATGGAGAAACTGCCTACTTTCACCTCGGTTTTGTATGTTTCGAGCGTTCCCCGCCACCTTCCTTCTCCCGATACGAGACGCATCATTACGCACCGCGGCCTTTATTCTTCCTAGTATACAGCAGCCTCAGTACACATGTATACAGCAGCTTCAGTCCACATCGCACCTTCTGCATGAGGCTGCCAGAAGTCTCATGTTTTGTTCGCCAGACCACTAGCACGTGTGCCGATGACGTAGATCGGGAAAGCTGAAATCATCCTGCAGTTTATTGCACCAAGGAGAGGTAAGGATTAAAGCTTTCCAGGCCACATCAAAATTTTCAGAAAACTTTCTACAGAACATGACGACAAAGACGTTTCCCAGTAAGGTATGCACATATTTTTTAGGCGTGCTATCGCACGTAAGCCGCTATGAGTGAACTCTCGTCCTTCATTTCGTTCAGTGTTTATCTTTATGTCATGAAGGCATTCTAATCCTCTCTCACCTCCACCTTTACTTCTTTGCACCAGCTCACTATAATCCTGGCACAGTACCTGCATTCTTTGCGTCGGTAAGCAAAAAAGTTGTGGCTGCGTGACGCGCAGCGAAAGGAGCCTCTTTTCTCTACTACAAGGTGGAAAAGGCTTTTTTCGTCGGCGTCAAGCAGCCACATCAGTAAAACTCATCACGCGTGTATCTGGGCAGACATTTCCGAGAGTTTAGTTTTTTTTTTCGCTCTTTATGACAGCTGCGGAGATGACAGCTTGTCTGTCAAATTGACTCGTCCGTGTCTTTCTGCGTGCTTTACACAAAACGCGGTTTTCCAAATAGCCCAGACCTATATATCTTTGAGAGAACTAATGCCTTGCCCGACTGCAATTGAGTGAGGCTACAAGCCAGCATCTTTTGGAAACTGGAGCAGAGAGTTCCGCGGAAGCGAGGGAGGCGGCCCGCATTGCTCCGACTCCACTTTCTTAGTTTAACTTGACAGGGATAATGGGATTCTAACGAATTGGTTAGCAAGGGCTCACTTTGTGAGGTTTCTTTGTGGATCAGTCGGTTTTGACAATTTGTTTCTGCAAGTTTCGAAAAGAAATAATTAACCTATAAGTTAAATTTGTCCTCAAATAAGCTGGGCTACTTACCAACTACGAATCAGCAAAACGTCGTAGCATCTATCATCAGTCTACATGTAGTCAACACCGTTCAGAGTGAAACACAACCGTCTGCATGATTTTTTTACGGAACAAGCCACTGTGGGAAGCAGCTCAGAAAGTTTGACCATTAGGTTTCAGACGTGCCACAGTTATACACCTCAGGGCAGTGTGGCAGCGGACCATATGGAAGAGAAACTTGCCATTACCACTTGGAATTCTCCAGATATGGGGCAGTAATAAGAAAAAAAAGATATCAGAGAATGTTGCAACAGTGGTTAACAACGCAGCAATAACTATATTTGGCAAATCATCCTCCGTGCTGCTGCCATACTCGAGCAAATTGGTGCCCTGTGAACAGTCCTTACGTTCATCATATGCATCATACTTCTGCTGAATTTGGCAACCTAGCTGATACTGTAGGTTACAACTATGAAGGAACACTAAATAACCGCTGCCTTTTTTCAAAGCAAGCAGTGAATCCCCACTCACTGCACACTCTCCACACAGCAGTCTGTTATAGCTTTTCGATTGCTGTGTAGTTAGAGCTTCTGCACCGTGGATAATACACCCTCAAGAGTGCTGGAATACTATTGCCACGAGTGAAACAGCTATTCACTGCCTATTTCCACTTCAGTCGCATTATTTCAGTCGCCACGCAGCCGCATACAAACCACGCCACACGCATAGTGCCCTGCACGCAACTGACGCGTGGGACCCAACATGTTGCTTCGAGGGGGAAAAGGCAGCACTGGGTGGTACAAAGGGTGTCCCAAACCTGAAAGCAGAGGCGAGCGGGCATCAAGGCACCCTAGCACCAACATTCGTTTTGGGGAATCACTCCTAGAGAAGAAAATAAATCAGTCTCGAAGCTTTACGGACAAAGGTAGTACTAAACGCATTCATCACCTCGCATATGACTTATTAAAAAAAAAAAATTGGCGGTGGTTTAGCTTTAGTTAAACCTAGAGTGACGGATAGCTACAGCTGGCCAAGTGCAACTTGGTCACATGACCAACAACGTGCCGAACCCCGTGGTCAGCCACGGCGCCGCGCCACGTGACCAACCACGTGGCACCGTGGCGGCGCCACGGTGAAGGTTCGAAATGCTACCGCAATGTAGCTATTGCTACAAAAAATTTCACAGCACAGATGATCATGCAAGCACACGTACACAGTCGTCCACTTCTAGTTTGAACATGGCTCCGAGCAGCCGGCGCTCCACGCAGCACCTCTCTCGGGCGCCTGGATAACTGGCGCGCATGCGCAGTAGGAACCATAAGCATGGCTTTAGCCACGTCGTGAGTCGCTGGCTTATTCTGGCTGTTGGGCACAAAATGCATCAAATTATAAAATACTGCAGCTAAGTAATGGTGACGGCCTTGAAGTAAACCACTTGAACTCAAACTTGGATAGAGTTTTTCTTCGTATCAGCCTTTTATTGCGTGTTGATTGCAAGAAAAAACGATAAGAAAAATCCATTGCCTCTGCGGATGCAGCTCTCAACTATGCGCAGGTGCGGGCTTCTAAGCTGTTGTGTCGGAAACAGTAATCCCCCGGGCACTTTGCGCGTTAAATGCGAAAGTGAACTCCGCAAGGCGAGCTCAATCCAGCGGTGCTGGTGCACTGTAGCAGACAACGCCCCAAAAGCCATGCCTATGGTTTTCATTGTGCCTGCGCGCTAGTTATCTAAGCGCCCTAAAGATGCATTGCACTGAGCGCCGGCTGCCCAGAGCCGTGTTCGAATTAGAAGTGTGGATGATCGTGTACATAAGGCGCCCACATGCAAGGCTGGATTGCACGAGTGCTAGCTCTCTATAATAAAGCTGTAGCATATAGATGCGACATGCAGCTAAATTTTTACAGTACACCCGCTTGCACTTGATAAACAATCAACCAGCTGATATACACCAGCTACTGCTACCGGCATTTCTTGCCAGCAGCAATAGCTGGCAGGTGACAGACTACAGTTGAGCAGTACTTATCTTGATTATTTTTCGCTTACAGCCAACAGGAAGCAGTTCATGAAAGTAGGAATTGTAAAATGACCACAACAGAGTCAATCACTGTGCAAGGTCAATTGTCTGCAGTCATACTTGCTGTGTAGTAAACAAATACGCGATAATCCGAGAGTAAGGCATGTTGTTTGATGAGCAACGCATGCACAATCTTTCCCTCCGATGTGGTGTCAACTGGAAGCCATTAGATTGCTAGTCGCATGCTTTTCAGGATTTCTGGAAGCTTACACAGCACACAACACTCCAAAGGCACAAGTCTGCGTCGTCACCACCAACGTATACTGGTGCGAGCGTGATCAGCTATTGCACAGTGTGCGGCTGGACTAAACAACTTCATATCATTTTTTCCACTAAAAAGAAGCCTATTTCTGCCGTACGCGTACGTAGCAATGAGACGCAACAGGACACAAAGCAAGGAAGAGCATCTGCCTTCCATTAACAGTGATTGTCCTTGCTGCCATGATTGCCAGTGGGCTAGCTGCTTCCGGTAGTTGGAAATGCGATCACGATGCGCCTTCCTGTCAGACTCAAATTTTCTGCCACCCAGTGGGCTGCCAGAGTGCAGTGAATCAAAGCAGTGCACTCACGGCAGCGGGTCGTACATGAGGGTCGTAACTCCGAACCGTTGGTTAGTAGAGCGCCAGATCCTCGGACGATGATGCTTTTAACTTAGAATCATGTGATCGCTGCCAGTAAACTGATTTAGCAATCTGTTTTACTTTACACGGTTAATTCATGCCGGTAGCCCGGCATGCGTCTTATCATCCATACTTGAATGCATTATCTACTTAAAGCATTCACCGTGACTCCACTAATTTGTCATAGAAATGTGTGCATAACTGTCACAAAATTCGGCGCATTTTAGAAGGAAAGGGCGCAAAGCGAAGCAATCGCGCTCGCGCGCTGTAAACTAAAATAAAAAAAACAGCAGGGAAGGACCATCGGAGAGTGCGTAGCTTTGCTCGTACTGCTGCCACTCAGCTCGCCAGCGCGGTGCCGAGGGAGGCATGGCCGCGCGCGGCTTCGATTTATAGAATGTCGGAGAAGCTTCTGCTCGTTGTCAACGGAAAAGGGGTAACCATGTCTGCGCTAAAGTGATACCCTCTCCCCTTCGCTCTTCTGCCGATGACTCCGCGGGGTGAGAATGATTTAGATTTTTCTGGACGGCGATTTCCGCGCTCGACAAATGGGGTCGCACGCCCGGCGTGAGAAGGAGGAGTTTGTGCAGTTGAAGCTGCGTGTATGTATGCGCCTGCCTTGGCGCGAAGAAGAGACGCAGACTGCGCCTATAAATAGGGGCTTCAACCGCTGTCGGTTAGCCCGAGCCGCTGTTCAAGCTTCCGAGAAGCGCGCCCGCTCGACTCCCGGGAGAACGTGCGCCAGTCGGTGGATCGGCCCCGTCGTGCTCCTCAGGTTATCGGACTGTCGCAGTGCCCGGTGAAAAAATTGTGTTTTGTTTATTTGTCTCTCTCTGTGTTAGTGCACTTTAGGTGCAAAAATTTTGTTGAATAGTTACCTCTCCCTATGGTTACTTTGCACGAGTTGCAGTGTATTTGCAAACCACTTTGTATGTGCTCATACTGGTGATTGTGAAATCCTGTGTATCGCCTCTTTGCTGTATAAACTTTGTTTTGTTTTGTGAACCTTTGGCTCCGACCCATTCTCTGGCTTGCTTCCGGCAAAAGCTGGGCACTAAACGACCAACCCCCTTGTCACTTGGTAGCTGGTCTCCGGTAGAGCTTGCCACGCTGGGTCGAGGGCATCTCTTGTGACCGAAACCGTTACCCCCACATGCTCTAAGTGTGTCTGGGAGTGCACGCAAAAGTGCGGGAAGTGGTGACATATTCTACATTAGTGAGAGCTAAGGATCTCATTGAAACGAAGAGCCTTGTGCGGCTAGTGGACGGCTCGTTTCAGCGCTTGCCGGAAGTTGAAGTACATGTGCGGACTCCCTACTACAGCGGGAAACTAACTGCACTGTGCATGGAGTGCCCCATATACGACATCATATTAGGCAAAATAAAGGGGGCAAAATTTCCAAAGAGCCCAGAAAGTAGCCACGAGACGGAGAAATCCGAATCCTGCTCTTCGGAACAGCGCAGTGATCGCCAAGCGAAAAGGAAGTGGCGAAGGAAGCACGAGCATGCTAGCTCAAGCAAAGGAGCAGCGAAGCAGACAGTCAAGCACGAAGAACAGAAGAGTTCCGCGGATGAACGCCCCGAGGAAGAAGAAACGTTTTCACTGGAAAGGACGGGCACTGCAGTAGAAAGCTGAGCGAAGCCGTAAGAAAGGCCACGGAGTGGTCACAAGGAAACAGCAAAACCCGAAAGAAAGACAGCTCAAGAGGACAAGGTGTCTGAAACTGGCTAGGCTCAGCTTAGTGCAGGTTGTGGACATGTTCATCGTGCTGTTGTGCACATTACTTCACCTGCCTTTCAGTCACACAGGAAAATTCGGGAAAGTGACCAAGAGGGTATTCACACCGGTCAATATTGTGAGCCTGTGTGCTTTGATGAAGGTGCCCTGGAATCCATCGACTGCCTTGTTTGTGTGTGCATGCCTGAGCGCACAATTCTTTTCCGAGTTGACAAGTTTATCTGGAGGGTTCAGGTGGGGTGAAACAGAAGCCCAGGTTGACCGAGAAAAAGATCGTGAGTCAAAGGGACACTTGTTGCGACAAAAGGCAACTGTGCAGGTCCTCAAGCGCGCATTACGGAAGCGCAAGTAGGAAGTGTAGGTGGAAGTATCGGCTAAAGTACGCCTCGTATTTGTGCGCTCCCTCTCTGGAAGGATGTGTTAATGTGTTGCCGAGTTGTGGTATGTGTTAAAGTGCATTGTGATTATTGTGAAGTGGCATGTATGTAAGAACATGATTGAATGTATGTATTCCAGCATTTGTCATATATATTGTGAGTGCAAGCATGTGCGCATGAATTTTGTGTTTTGTGAATATTGTTGAACAATATTCTTAAAGGAAGAAGCAGTGTCACAAAATTGGCGCATTTTCAAAAAAAACCGGCGCTGCGCTTAAGCAACCGTGCCCACGCGCCCACGCGCCCACGCGCGGTAAAATAAAACAAAAACAGCGGGGAAGGACCCCCGAAAAGTACGTAGCTTTGCGCGTTCTGCTGCCACTCAGCTCGTCGACGCAGCGCCGAGGGAAGCATGGCCGCGCGCGGCGTCGATTTCTCGAATGTCGCAGAAGTTTCTGCTCATCGACAGAAAGCGGGTAACCTTGTCCACGCTAAAGTGATTCCCTCTCCCCTTTGCTCCTGCGTCGATGTCTCAGCGTGCCGAGAATGACCTAGATTTTTCTGGATGGTGATTTCCGCGCTCGACCAATGGGGTCGCGCGCACCAGCGCGAGAAGGAGGAGTTTGTGCAGTTGGAGCTGCGTCTATGTGCGCTTGGCGCAAAGAACAAGCAGACGCACACTGCGCCTATAAATAAGGGGCTTCAACCACTGTCGGTTGGCCTGTGCCACCATTCAAGCTTCTGAGAAGCGCGCCTGCTCGACTCCTGGGAGAACACCACTCGCCCAGCCAAGGACCAGCGAGGCAACGTACACCAGTCTGCGGATCGGCCCCGTCATGGTCCTCAGATCGTCGGACTGTCGCAGTGCGGTGAACAAATTGTGTTTTGTTTATTTGTCTCTCTCTGTGTTAGTGCACTTTAGGTGCAAAGATTTTGTCGAATAGTTATTTCTCCCTATGGTTACTTTGCACGAGATGCATTGTATTTGTAAATAACTTTGTATGTGCTCGTACTGTTGATTGTGAAATCCTGTGTATCGTCTCCTTCTTGTATGAACTTTGTTTTGTTTTGTGAACCTTTGGCTCCGACTCATTCCCTGGCTTGCAACCGGCGAAAGCTGGGCACCAAACGACCAACCCCCTTGTCACTTGGTAGCTGGTGTCCGGCTGAGCTTGCCACGCTGAGTCGAGGGCATCTCCCTTGTGACCAAGACCACTACCCCCACACGCTCTCAGGGTGTGTGGGAGCGCACGCAAAAGTGTGCGAAGTGGTGACTACAGCATAAGAAAGGGTGATTTTTTCAGCCAATTTCAGTGAAGTTAATCGTGTGACGCTGCGCAAATGAATCTGAACGCGAGTGCCACTTGTTTAAAATGACAGCTTGGCCATGCGAAAGGAGTATTTTGGTCACCAAAATTTAGGATCTTCTGCAGTTAATAATTTACATGTTGAAATGCAAACTAGGAATTAGTCGCTGCGAATACTCTGCAGATCACTGTGTGTGAGCGCGGTTAGGTGTGTGCGAGGAATATTGAGGGAATGTAGATTTCTTCAGCACTGTAATTATCGTCTGTGCTAGTCTTATACAAACACAAATTTAAGGATATTTGGAACATAGGTATTGAAAATAGAACCTTCCACATAATAATTCGCTGTTCTGAAAAAAAAATCAATTGTCTTCTTAATCGTGCAACTATTAAGATCTATTACTTCTCAATAAGTAAACATCGCCATGGATGAAGGGAAAGATACTTAAGCACGTGTGATATTCAGTGTTATATTCCGCTCCGTAGACGAACGTAGTACATATGCTGCTTGTATTCTCTAAATTTTTACTTCTCAGGAGCAATAAGCTTGCGCAGAAGAACACTCACACTTAGCTGAGTACGAACGTTACTTGGCCAACAATGGCGTACCTTTATCTAGTTCGACCAACTAATATTAGCTGTTACATTTAAGTACTGGGTATGATGGGAATCCTGAAACATTTTCACAGTTTTCTGGGCCAAAATTTTCTCACTGTTGCGATGTGGCGAAAGTACAACAGCCTTAATGTTTAACAGTAAAACATATATAAATGCATTAAGACACTTAAGTAATAATTAGTAATAACACTTTCACGACATCAGCGCACTCAGATATCACAGAAATGAGCACTTCTGGGCACGGAAACAGCAACAGGCAATGGTCTCCAGTTTTCTTGCCATACAGAGACGGATAGCAACTGACCTGCACAATGAAGTAACGGTAGGCATTAGTGATCCGCATCGCTATGCTGTCTCCGAGCCCACTGAAGGGTCCTTGTGGCGATGCTTGGTTTATATCGGCTAGCAGGAATGACGTCACTGTAGTCGATGATGTGAAGGCATTTGGCGGGATCTTGAAAATTGCCATGCTGCAGATTAGACTGTCTTGTTCTGCACTGTGGCACGTTTCCAGTGCAAACCTGGGCTAGTGATTAGGCGCGTGCTGGACGGCACTTTCGTCGAAGGTGTAAGGTGTATCCGGCCAGGAATGTGAAGGTCTGCACAATGAAGTAACGGTAGACCTTAGTGACCCGCATCGCTATGCTGTCTCCGAGCCCACTGAAGGGTCCTTGTGGCGATGCTTGGTTTATATCGGCTAGCAGGAATGACGTCACTGTAATCGATGATGTGAAGGCATTTGGCGGGATCTTGAAAA
The DNA here is from genome assembly GCF_052857255.1 of Amblyomma americanum. Classification (NCBI taxonomy): domain Eukaryota; kingdom Metazoa; phylum Arthropoda; class Arachnida; order Ixodida; family Ixodidae; genus Amblyomma; species Amblyomma americanum. The sequence continues at coordinate 34,960,203 of NC_135505.1, forward strand.
TTGCCATGCTGCAGATTAGACTGTCTTGTTCTGCACTGTGGCACGTTTCCAGTGCAAACCTGGGCTAGTGATTAGGCGCGTGCTGGACGGCACTTTCGTCGAAGGTGTAAGGTGTATCCGGCCAGGAATGCGAAGGTCTGCACAATGAAGTAACGGTAGACCTTAGTGACCCGCATCGCTATGCTGTCTCCGAGCCCACTGAAGGGTCCTTGTGACGACGCTTGGTTTATATCGGCTGGCAGGAATGACGTCACTGTAGTCGATGATGCGAAGGCATTTGGCGGGATTTTGAAAATTGCCACGCAGCAGATAACACTGTCTTGTTCTGCGTTGTGGCACGTTTCCACTGCAATCCTGGGCTGGTGATTAGGAGCATACAGAGGGAGGAGAGGAGGGACTTTAATGGAGCAGGAGAGGTCTGCCTGGCATGCTACTCCAGGTGAGGGCGAAAGAAGAGAAGATTTGAGAAGAGGATGGTGAATAAAATGAGGAAAAGCGAAAAATAAAGGGTGAATGGTGAAATCAAACACACTCATGCACTCGCAAACACACACACACACACACACACATGATTGTCAAAGAATGTCCACCAACCCGTGTCTCTTAAAAACACTGCAAATGCTTTTGTCCTGCGCCGTCCTGTCAGAGGCCTAAAGCACTTAAAAGTGCCTTGCAATGATTGTTGAAGACTTGGCAGCGGAAGATGAAATGTGGAAGATCCTCGGGCACACCACATGTAGGGCCCAGAGGGCTACTCGATGCACCAATTTTATGTAAATAGGATTTAGTGAAGGCAATGTCCAGGTGAATTCGATGGAGGCATTTTCAATCCCATCTATCTATATTGCGTGGCATGCGGAAGTCACAAGTAGGGTCGATACGTAGAGGGGGTTTATATTGATGCTGCGGATCACACCACAAAGAGCATTGCATCTGCCAGGATTTTTTAGCTAGAAGACTCACGCCATCACTGCGATGAAATGGTATAGGTAGGAGCAATGAGGTGTCGCCATGCACCGTCGCTGCACCGTCAGCGTGAATGTTGCCCGCAAGGACACAGTGAACGGGTCACCACTGCAGCACAACACGGTGGCCAAGCTCACAGGCCTCAGAGTGGAATCTGTTAAAGTCATCGATGATCGGCTCCTGAAGGCTGCCTGATGACTTTATAGATTGTAATGCAGCACAAGAGTCACTGAAAATAACCCATGCTGCTTGTGATTATTTAAGAATGTAAGTAAATGCTGCTCGCAGAGCGGCCAGCTCAGCAGCAGTAGTCGAGGTGCGGTGATTGAGTGCCACTGAAATTGAGGTGCACGTTGATGGAACCCAGATGCCAATCGCTCATGAGACAGATGTGACAGAGCCATCAGTGTAGATGTGATGGTGCGCACTGTAGCATCCATAAATGTGTTCAAGAGCAAAATATTTAAGTGCAGGACCGAGGGTCGTTGTTCTTCTTTTGATGCCAGGAACTGTTGTCTTGATTTGCCATGCTGTGTAAGATGGGGAGGAGGTCATAACAGGGCGCTGGTAATGTGGTGGGAGAAGGCGGGAAACTTCCTCTGTGCAGTATGCTGCGAGTGGATGGTGGGGTACATATATGGGCATATGGGCATATGGGCATATGGGCATGATGTAACTCCTGGGTTAGCAGTGCTGATGCAGATAGACGTCTGCTCTCTGCTAGAGTACCCACTGTGGAGGTGTTCTTGGGAAGGCCGAGGCAGATTCTCAAGGCCTTATCTTGCACAGTTTCAAGGAGTAAGATATTTGTTTGTGAGATAACCTGAAGAGATATGAGGGAGACTGTAGCGTAGGAGGCCTTCAACCAGGGCACCATACAGCTGTAGTAATGAAGGTGTACAGTAGCCTCTTCCAGTAGTGGAGAGCATACGGAAGATAGAGGCATAAGAGCAGAGTTTGGTTTTAAGCTGCTGTACACCTGGGGACCATGACAGTGACCTGTCAAATGTCACCCCTAGAAATTTATGGCTTATGACGTATGGCATTGGGGTACCAGCAACTTTCAGTACACAGTGTGAAAGATCGCGCATCGAAATTACAACTGCTGAGCTTTTATCTGGCGACATGACGAGACCGCGCTTACTTAAAAATGCGCTTACTTCGATGCAGCCTATTGCCCTCTGTAATTGGGCATGCACAAAACGCCTGCTGCATCCAGAACGCCATATAGTACAGATGCCATCGACATAAACGGATATTTCAACTGTAGGAGGCAAGCATTCTTCCAAGCCAACAAGTGAGATATTGAAAAGGGTTGGACTTAAAATCACCGCCTGAGGAACTCCGCGAGATATTTGATGCAGAGCTGTGTCACCTTCACTTGTTGACATGAAAATCGATCTTTCGTGCAGATAGTCACACAGCCAGTTACACATCCGTCCACCAATGCCAACTGATTTTAAAGCTGAGTGAATTGCTTCATGTGTGACGTTGTCAAAGGCTCCCTTCATGTCAAGAAAAACAGCAATGATCATAGACCGCTCTGTTTTGCTGCGTTTGACACAATTTATGAGGGCAATAACGTTGTCAATGCTGCTGCGTTCATATCAGAAACCAGACATGGCTGAAGGGTAAATTCCCCTGTTCGTTAGGTCCTATGTAAGGGAGGAGTGCACCATTTTCTCCATCAGTTTTTCGACACAGCTTAGAAGCGCAATGGGACAAGTGTTTAAGTCAATTGATGGTTTTCCAGGCTTGAAGATAGGTATCACACGCGCACGCTTCCAACACGTTTCAAGTCTCGGTCTCCCAGAAGGTGTTACTGCGAGCAGCTGAACCTCGGCTTTACTTCTCAGGTGAGGAAGGGCAGTGTAGCTTACGCTGTCGGGTCCTGGGCACGATCTTTTATGTGTAGCTGCCAAAGCCACATGAAGTTCTTTCATAGTGAATGGGTCATCAAGGAGGGCAGTATTAGGTGAAGGGGTGAAACTTTGGAGAGACAATGGCACCGATATGGTTGTAAATCGAGCAGTGATCTCAGAGCAGAAAGCCTCCGCTGCATCGAGACGAGAAATATTCGCATTTACGGCTACGCAGTTAAAAGGATTTAGTGAAGCGGGCTGAGTACTGAGGCTCCGTACAATGCTCCATACCATAGAAAGACGCTTTCCGGGATCAAGCTTTGCACAAAAGGATAGCCATTCCCATCTTGCCAGCTTGTCCAAATGACGTTGAACATGTTTCTGTGAAAGCCTAGAAAAGCTGATGTCTTCTCTATAATTTGTTCTGCCTGCTCGTCTCTCTGCTCTGCGGCGAATTGCTCAAAGTCGTTCGTATTCAGCATCTACAGTTGAGTGCACTTCTGATAGAGTTGCAACCTTAGTGCTGAACATTTTAGCACGTGCTACAGCAGCAATGAAGCTTCTATAATCAAGGTTTGAGAGGTCCAGTTTTTCAACTGTATTAGCGAAAACTTCCCAAATCGTGTAGCATACCACATGCCGCTGTGAACTTAAGAAAGCACAACCAACTTCATTGTATGTAGGTAGATGATCTCTGCCATGAGATTCTATGTCGACACTCCAGGCTGGTGAAGGTGACAGATGCGCAGAAATCATCGAAATGTCAAGGGCACTGGATCTTGCACCTTGATAAAAAGTTGCCTGGCCGTTGTTGAGGAAAGTGAAATTGTTGCACTGTGCGAAATCAAATAACTGTCATCCTCTGGCTGTTGATCTGATGCTTCCCCAAGAAAAATGATGTACATTGAAGTCTCCCGTTATGATGTACGGCGCAGAGGTACTGCGTATGATATCCTGAAGGCAGTGGACGTCAAAGTTGACATGCGGGGGTATGTGCCCGACGATCACTTTGAAGGACAGGTTCATGATCTTGACAGTGGCTGCAACATATTCATTCTGTGAGTCGGCAGATATAGGTTGTGGAATGGAGGTGACGTCTTTCTGTACAGCTAAAAGAACTTTACTGATGTCAGCACCTGACATCGAGTTCAGAACAGTATAGCCACCCCTTATGTAATACCCCGCGAGGGGTCTTTAAGGTAATAAAATGAAATGAAATGAAATCAGAAATCAGACAGTTGTGAACGAAGGCTGCAGGTATTCCATTGGAAGGTGGTGGTCTTGTTACGTATGCTTTGCACGCTAGGGAGAGTAGCTGGGCAATTGACCGCTACTGCCATTGTGCGAGAAGAGGTGAGATGAAATCAAGGATTGTTAGGATGGCCTTCGCCACCGGCGAGGAGTGTGGTGTCAGGAAAGCGCGGACAGCCTCAACAAGCGAGCGCAGTAGAGAACTGGTATCGGAGTTTTGGCGAAAAGATCCTTCGCGTGGGTGGTTCCAGATTGAATACTGTGGCTGCCGTGGAGTGTTCACTTGTGTACTCGCTACGGGAGGTGGCTCAACATTTCGGCGTGGTGGAAGAGGAGGGAACTCAACCACGTCTTCAATGCACAGGTGACTAGCTTTATCTTTGTCCGGCGGTTGAGGAGCTTTCTTCCCCAGCGATGAATTTTTTCTGTGGCGAATTCCCCAGATTTGGTCTTGCTCAAGTAGAGCGGTTTTTGCTGACTTATAGTCTGTATTGGACGAGTTCTTGTACTTGTAGATGGTTTACTCCTTTTGGTAGGCAGTGCAGCGGAAAAAAGTCGCCTCATGCTGCTTACCGCAGTTCCTTTCTTCTTTCACTCCCTCCTTTATCCCTTCCCTTACAGCTCGATTTCCAGCCGAGATTTGAGACGGATACTGTGCCATTCCCTTTCCCCAACAACCAATTTCATTTCATTTCACTCCAGGGAGTATTGATAGTTAAGGAAAGGCCTCTGTACCAATCGCGGAGTCTGCGCTAGTGCCTGGGAGTGTTGCTAGCTGATGGAAAAGCCACTATTTCAGTTGATTGCGTAATACGGTGGCTAGACAATTAAACGCGTAACGGCGGCGCTTTTGGGGAATGCCGATATTTGCTGGAAGAGCCCAAGCCCTGACACCGATCACTTTTTGTTTGGTGGTGCTTGGAGTTGGTGCATTTGACTGGACTGCCAGCCACGTGCTTCGCCACGAGCTCTCCAGGTTCGAAAAGCATTCAGCGCTCATTCACTGCAGCGTTCAAGAGGGAGGCCATCATTTACGCCGAAGAAGCCAACAACTGCGCAGCAGGCCGCAAGTTCTACGTTTCTGAACGGTTGGTGCGGGAGTGGTGGAAGCAGCGAGACAGAATTTTCGACTGCGACTCCAAGCGAAGAGGTTTCTGAGGGCAGAAGTCGGGAAGCTTTCTGGAGCTGGAGGTCATGCTTGCAGCGTATGTCACCAAAATACGCGATCGGTCCCTTCCAGTGACATGCGAAATGATCACGCAACAAGCCCGGGTCTTCGCTGCGAAAGCTGGGATACTCTGAACAGACTTCAAAGCCAGTAGGGATTGGGCTTCGAAATTTATGAAGAGGGCTGGCTTCTGTCTTCGTCGGCGCACTAGTGTATGCCAGAACCTGCCTGCTGCTTACGAGGAGAAAGTTCTCTCCTTCCATAGACACTACCTTAAGCTCCACAACTCACAGCAATACCTGCTCGGCCAAATCAGCAATGCAGACCAGACTCCCGTCTACTTTGACATGACGAGCAACACAACAGTGAGCACGAAGGGAGCTCGCAAGGTTAAGCTTCTCACGACAGGAAACGAGAAATTTCGGTTCACTGTTATGCTATCATGCTTGGCAGATGGCACAAAGCTCTGACCATACATTATCTTCAAAAGAAACAGTATGCCAAAGGAAATGTTCCCGAAAGGTGTGATTGTGCGAGTGAATGAAAAAGGCTTTTAGACGGATGACTTAGTTTTTGATTGGTACCGTCGGGAGTGGCTTTTGAGGCCAAGGGCACCCCTCAAAGATCGCAATCCAAACCTCTTCGTGCTGGACTCATTTCGTGGCCACCTTACCACGAAAGTGAAGGCAGAGCTACAAAAAGAACATACAGATATGCTGGTGATTCCCGGTGATCTGATGGGGCAGCTGCAGCCGCTAGACGTTGGCATTAACAAGCCATTCAAGGACTTGCTCCTGTTCCGGCATGAGTATAACGAGTGGCTGGCGGTGGAAGGGCGGGAACTTACGCCAACAGGGCGCGTGAAGAGAGCCTCCCTGGCGGCTATGTGCAGGTGGGTATCTCCGCTTGGGCGGCCGTACCACGCGATGTCGTGGTGCGGTCATTTAGGAGGTGCAGGCTTTTTATGTAGGACGATGTGCTGTGGGACCGCAGCGGTGACGACGACGATGGCAGTTCCACTGAAGGTGACTCAAGTGAGGATGAATAGCCCATCTATGCAATAAATTTTCGTTTTTGAGCACGTCCACCGCTGTTTTTTTTTTGCACATGCGATTTGAGGGGTCGACTTACATTCGCGTTAACTTTTTTTTCGGACGTGTGATTTTGGGGGGTCGACCTACATTCGAGTCGACTTAAAATCGTGTAAATACTGTACTAAGCTGAAGGCTTCCGAAAAGAAAACACGGAAAATGCATTTTATTTCGATAAGCTGAAAAAAGTAAACTTTTCGAGCGACCGCCGTCTACAATGTGCATGCAAGCACCTGAACAGCGCACAGCAGACGATGCGGGGCGGGTATGCCCCTGTGACATCAGCGATCAGAGGTTGCCAGACTAGCAAGCAGTTCGCAGAAGAAACGTAAAAAGTTTTTTTTTTAAATTTTTCTGAATAGAATGAAATGAAACTTAAGGAAAATTTAATTTAATGTGTTGAGAATTAAATGCTATAAGCAGGGTATGCGTGAAAATAGGCTGTCATGGCCCCTTTAAGTGCATTGTCAAGCTACGCTAAATGCAAAAAAAAATGCATATTTTCAAGATTTTCCATTTTTTTGTTTGCTCACCGAGACATATGGCTCACCCCACATTTTCTATGAATTTCAGGTGGTGGCGGGGTGATAACACTCAGGATATTACAGTAGTCACAAGAAACATTCCCCTGCATTCACTAACTCCACTGGCCGGACTGCGCACAGAATCACATAACGCCTCGTCTGGCTTTCACTGGCTTTCTGCCACTCCCCTCTACAACATCAGCAAGGCCTCAGCATTTTTTTCCTAATTTCAACAGACACTGGCCTTCCAAGACAACATAGGCTCGCCAGCGGCAAAACTTCGCCCCAGTGCCCCCTACGCCCAAAGAAACACATGATGAGATGAGCACCCTATTTTTTTCTTGTCTTGTCTGGGCTTGGCTAGCTCGAAGGCGCGACCCACACTTTCAGTCCGTGCGCACGAGTGCACGTAACAAGTGCCGCCTTGTGCACCATGCCCCTTCCACACCACCTTGCCGGCATTCTAAACATATGTGCACTGGCACAGCTGTGTCTTGGCACGCTGCCAAGTTTGCCAGACGAGCCACCACCACCGGCACTCCCGTCACAACATCAACATACGGTGACGTACTGGCGCAAAGCATCTTTGCACACTGCACAGATGCCAAGATGCAGATGGCACGAAACTGAGTAATGAGCTAAGAAGAGCTAGCGCTCTGAAATTCGTTTCAACAAACCAGGTACTGCATATGCTTCGCACATGCCCGCCAGAAGTGTGCCAGAAATGGGGTACAGGCCAGTGTGGGTGCTTACGGAACCCACAAAAGCAGCCCGCGGAACAAGTTTGAGAACCCCTGCTCTAATACATCTGCAGAAATACCTACCGTATTTACACAAGTTTAAGTCAACCCATTTTTCAAAATTTGAAAATCCGAAGTAGGGGGGGGGGGGGGGTAAAATTCAAATCGAAATAAAAGCATCGAACCATAAATAAATGCGAGACAAACGAGATATCAGGCATGCTACAGTGTGGTTTCATTTTTGCTGCGTGGCTCCATCGCATTGCTCTTGGCGCTGGCCTTGAGCAGCTGCTATATCAACACGCAGAACCGGCATCCCCACCCCACACGAGGCAGCCGATGGTGGCTGTCGATCAACAGCAAACTGGCACCAGCCCACTCCAATGCCAGCGCCGGCGGCCCGATAATGCATTCGTGTTTTACTCTTAATAGGCGTTGTCCAAGTTTTTTTTTGTTTAGTTTCAGCCCCGCGCTCGGCTCTCGAGGTAATGGAAGGGCCGCTGTAGCCGACAGAACAGCTGATGTCGCTTACACAGTTTCTCTTTGGCTCTGACACATTTGACTACTGCCGGCCGCGTTTCACAAGTATTTAATGCAGCGCTTCAGCAGTCATCATTTGTGCTCCGGGTCCGGTAGGTCCGGCGCTCGTTCACGGCTATACATTCAATATCACTGTCATTCTTTATGACGAAGAAACGAACAGCGTACCCGGCCACAAATTTGACGTTCGCAACAGGTCATACAGGTGTGGCAGCTGCAGCGAGGCAAAATTTTCGGCTGTTCCACGCGATGTCTTGATGTGGCTGTTTGCGAAGTACGAGATTTCACTGCATGACGATGTTAGAACGACAATCTGTGGGACCACAGCAGCAATCATGACGGCAGCACTAGTGAAGACGATGGCGCAAGTGTGGACGAGTAGTCCAGTGACTAATACATTTTTGTTTTGGAATGTGCACACAGGCGCTCCTGTGCGCAGCAGCCGATAACGGCTGGCTGCAGGATAGTGCTATCGTGTTCTGTTATTAAAGGCCAAGCGTAAACGACTTTCAAGTTTGTTTTTTTTTTTTTTTTTCAGAAATGTGATATGTGGGGTCGACTTACATTCGAGTTGGCTTACAATCGTGCAAAGATGGTAAATTATATATAAAGACTTTGCTGCATAGCACAAAACATTTCCTTCCAGTTTTTCTAAGATTGCAATTTCTTTTGGCATTTGATAGCACACTTTATGTGAGTGTCATCAATAACAAAAACTTCAATCAACGACATTGGCTAATATAGCAGCAAGCGCCACTCACACAGCAAAAACCTTAAAAGCAATGAGCCATTTTCATAGTAAATGATACACAAGGCCTTTGCTTTGTTATATCTACTGCTACTCAGATGGGACACATAGCCTTTAGGAACACACTAAAATAAGAGTCTGTATAATGGTTCACATTTCAATTCATGCCAGTGGTGACAGTGATATGGCTCACCAGTCCTCAGGGGCCAGGGCAGAGGGATTGTCGATGACACGATAGCAGACAGTGGCACCCCGGTTGTGTCTCCGCTGGATCAGCACTGCATTCTCACGCTTGCAGCCCTGGCTCTTCTTCTCATCTGTGCTGATAAACCTAGTCAGGGGAGGCCACAGGTCAGCCACCACTGTGGCACGCCCCTCTTCACAGCACTTAGATAGAGCAAAGACTCCCTCAGCTCTGCCTGCTCCCCTCACATCATGCACAGCGCTCTACACACTCCTTCCATCATCCAGGTAGCTGGAATAACCAACCACACACAATAGATAGTGCCACCTGCAATGTCATATCCCCAGATGGGTACACAACTCCGGAATGGACGCATGGTTGAAAACAGCTCAGGCCCCAGGCATTAATGAAGAAGGCAATGTGCAAACCACAAGTAAGTACTACGTGACGACTTCACAACAGAGGAACAAGAAACAGCATTAAATGCCTCAGACTCGTTAATGTAATATGTTCTTAGCTGGCATAGTAGAAAAAAAAAATTAACACAGCACACAAAATTGAGTCATGATTACAGATGCATGTGAAATAGTAAAAATGCAAAAATTTTAATTTTTCAGAAATAGCACATCTGGATTTAGTATACTCTACAGCACATAACTAGAAAGTTTCAAGGTCTAATTCAATCTCCAACAACTAAAAAATGACATATCTGATGCCTCTGAAGAGTCAAAATGGCAATTTGGAGCTAATGCAACAGAACTTAGCTCCCGTCACTTCCCGCAACTACATCCCCAAATGCCCCAATTTTGGCCTTGTTCAAAAGCTGGCACTTTTCTCTACATCCCAGTATTACTCCCTACTGCAAAATGCTCTTGGATCATCCGCATTTCCTCATTTTCTGAGGCCTCTACGGCCTCTGAATGCCAGGCATGCATATTTAAAATGCACTTGTCCTGTCTTCAACTCATCCTGTAGTTGCCATGGAATGCTTTCAGTGTAACCAACACGTCAAACATATTCCCTCTTGAAGCCCTTTTCTCAACTGAATATTTTTGGCACAACCAGCCTTACGGAAGTTTTCATCATGTTTTTATGACGCAAGCTCAATTAATCTTATATCGTTGAATTCAGAAAGAACTAAGCTATGAAGCTATGCTATTTTTTCACGGCAGAGTCGAACATATTACCGCGAATCTTTGCAGTGTTTGTTCATTCTTCAAATCTGCCGCCATGCCACTTTATCGCTTTGTTTGTGATGCAAGACGCAACCAGATTTATCTGAATTGATCACATTCAGGCAGAGCTGATTCTACATTGTTCCAGAATGTTCTAGTAACTTTGCACGCTTTATCTCGAAAGTTTGCTATCAGCTTTAAGTGGAGCGCTGCCAACAGCAGCGGGCATTCTGTTCGACGATCCCCAAGCACGCTTCTCACTTTGCCACCACCGAGTGATCCAGTCTATTGTGGGTGCAAGTCAACCCAATAAAAGTTTTATTTTAGAAGAACTTTGTCCGTCTTCATCCCTCCTGACTGCCGTCACTACTACGTGACAATATCAAGTTCTGTGAACAATAATGTCACCAATTATGTTTTACAATTACAATCCTTTCACATAACTGAACGTTTTTATAAGATAATGTACCTCGATAACAATATAAATAGCGGAGCTCTGCATAGCAGATCACTGGCTGCAGCTTCATTTGAACCGGAACCAAAAAATATTAAGACAAAGTGTCTTAATGACCAGAAAGAAATGACCTAATTAGGCTTCAGTTTTTGCTGGTTATTGCTTATTGCAGTTATTATTTCAGAGATATACTGAAACAAGCGATGCTACTGGTAAAATCCCATAATATTTGGGGCACTAAAATTTCCTATTGGAGCACTTTGGAGCAGAGAAAAGTCAATTTTGGAGCAGTATGGAGCACTCTGGAGCAATAAAATTGATTTAGAAGCACTATGGAGCATGCAATTTTAGACTCTACTTCACAACCAATGCTAAAAAAGTTGGGCCATCGCTGGAGCCTTGACCTTGAATTAATAAATAAACAAAACAATTATTGCCGTGACTGAGATTCGAACCCGCAACGGCACTTACAGATCAGATTCACTGGCCGCTGCTCGAGAGCACAATGCTATCGCCGCAGTGGATCACGCCTCGTGTTAGACAGCGAAACAATCTCGAGCTGGGCATTGCACATAGTAGTCTTTGTCAACTTCCATTTGTGGCATGAACAGATCAGATCAGCTTAACCTCGATCAGAGCTTAAACTGAGTCTAATATCGTCGCCAGACGTGCTGACAACCCAGCAAAGCAGAACCATGAGCCAATCATGCTTTCGCACATCTACTCAGTTTAACTGTGTTAAAACCCTAACATTTTTTTTGTTTCCAAATACCTAAGGTTGACAAGCAATGTTGGGAAAGATTGAGTGTAACGTAAAGATGCGCTCTACCATTACGTTTGTCATTATTGGCACAGAGTCGCACCTTAGATATCTTCAATTCAGTTTTATGCAGAATAAATGAAGAGGAGTCACCTTTGCGAAATATGTCATACACTGTTTAGTTGAAGAGCAAGCAAACTCGCAAGCAAAGTAGAACAAATGTGCTGATGCTTTTCGTTTTTCCTTGTTACATCTGCTCCACATTCAATCGTTTCCGGTTATTCAGTAATGTCAGCCAGTTCTGTCATACTTTCTTGCACACTTGTGCTTTCCTCGGTCGAACGCTATAAGGTTCATTGCCTACATATCCTTGAGTCATGATCAGTCCCACAGCTTGCTGAAGCATCGTCTTCGAGTATTATGCCTGGTGTGCACAAAGCCTGCACTAACCCTGCATGATGTATGGCACTGGGTTTCAGATATACTGAATGTCCCCGGATGCGGTGCTTGGTTGCAAAGACGATGCAGAGGCCACAAGCCCGCGTGCAAGAATGTGCCTCGCGGTCGCCATCTTTACTGCGAATGTACTACATGAGCGTCAAAAATTTTCTGCACAGAATGCGAAAATGATGTACACGTACGCGACACAAAGCAGGAAAGAAACCCTCCATGTGAGCCCTGCACTGTTCTGTCTAGCACACACTTTGAGCTCACTGCGAGGCTACCCGATTAAGCCTGTTGCACATGCACACGCAAGCGCTCGTGATTTCTGCCACCACAGCGCAAATAACTGTTTCGAGCGGATGCAGCAGCTCAAGTGGGTAGAATGACGATGTTCCAACTAGTTGGAAATTTTTTGCCTCGCCCTGCCAAGAATTACACCATTTAGGCACGAATCTTATGGGATGGAGCAGAGCGATGCACGCTAATGCGCTTGTTGTCCTTTCCTATGCCCCACCCTCCCGGCCAATAAACAGCGAAATATTCATTCCATCTCATAGCGGGCAATAAAAGATCTGATTGTACCTTAATCGAACAACGCGGAGTGATGTGATACCATTCTGTATTGGAGCACATTTGTCAGCATCACTAGATATCGCCCGAGCTGTCTGCATCGATCACGAATGCCTTCAAGTTGAAATGAAACAGAAAAGGCAGAAAAATAGCAGAATAGAGCAGAAAAAGCTTGCCGCCAATCCTGCGCACCTGCATGGCTTTTAGCCTAAAGCGGATGGGTAGATCAAGCCTCACATCAAATTTTGTTGTCGGCCACGCTGTGAGATTTTCACAATTTGACTGTACACGAATAACCACTTACTCAGCCCAAAACTTCGAAGGCATATAGCGCAGAACCATGTCTACGCGTTGCCACCGGCCCCGTGCGGTCTTTGCCCACAAGCTGTCGCATGTCAGCGCTGGCAGATGTGATGTGCCCGTTACGTGGAAATTGCCATATGTGCCTGTGTTAACGATACCACCAAATTAAATTTGCGTCATAACTAAACACAACCTTTGATTGTTTGACTCACGCTAAGCCTAATCAGCCGGCCAGTGAGAATCACGCCGACAAAAAGTAGACAAGACACGCAGACCTAAGGAAGTTGATCGGCTTCCATCTCGACACCTGCACTGCTTGTGTTTTGTAAGCGAAAGAGAAACGGGCAGCAGCTCAAAAGTGCACGCTAAAACTTTGCTGGACTGAAAGTGGCTCATGCTTCTATGGCAAATGAGGTACATTATGCAAATCCATGTTGCGATGTCAGTTTCTATCAGTGCATTTACTGAAAACTTCAGGACATAACGAATGCCAAGAAACAGCCATGTTCATTATACAACCTTTGTCCGTAAAGTTCCAAGACTGAGTTCATTAAAACAAATGCATTTAACATTGAAATCATTTGTGCAGCACCCCTTCGAAATAGTGTCCCTTGAAGTCTATACACAGCTTCTAATGCTTCTTGAGGTCTTGGAAACAGTTGGGAAATGCTTCTTTTGGCAGAGCTGTCAGCTCCTTTGTCGTGGCGTGTTGAATGGCCTCCACGCTCCCCATCCAGCGACCTTTCAGGGCTCTCTTCACACGAGGAAACAGGAAAAAATCACATGGGGAGAGGCCAGGCGAGTATGGCGGATGGGGAAGTACAGTAATGCTGTGCTTGGCGAGAAATGTTGTCACGCTGAAAGCAATGTGCGGCCTTCCGTTATCGTGGAGAAGGTTCCATTGTCCAGATGCCCATCAGTCAGGACGACAGCATCGCAGTGCATGACGCATGTGTTGAAGCGCACGGATATAAAAATCCTGATTACCCGTCTGCCCTTGTGGGACGAACTCGTGGTGTATGACACCTTTAGCATCGAAAAAAACTATCAGCATCGTCTTTGTTTTGGTCTTCTGTCACCGCACCTTTTTCAACGCCGCAGAGCTTGTGGACCGCCATTCAGCACTCTCCCTCCTTGTTTGAGGATCGTATTGAAGACACCATGTTTCATCTTCAGAAATAACACTGTCGACGAATGCAGCATCCTTCTCTGCCTCGGAAAGCAAATCAGTACTCACTGATGCCCTTCTGGTCCTGTGTGAGGGAATGCAGCACAAGTCTGACATTCAGCTTTCACTTCCCTAAGTTCTCACGCAAAATTTGGTGGCATGTTGTCTTACTAATGTCAAGAGCATCTGATAGCATGCGGACTGTAATGGTGTGGTCTTGCTGTACAATTTCCCTGATCCGAGCCACGTTGTTTTAATTCCATGAGGTTGAAGAGCGCCCCTGCCTTGTATCGTCTTCCACCGACGTTCTCCCCGAAACGAACCTCTCGCACTCGAAAACTCTTGCCGGCAATAATGTCTCGTTGCTGTAAGCATCACGAACGAGCTCATACGCCTGTGTGGCCGTCTTGCCAAGCTTTACACAGAATTTCATGTTTACACGCTGTTCGAGGTGGACGTCCATCTCTCCACATTCGCTCACAGTAGAATGCGCAGACGACTAGTGACAACTTATTTTTCTACATGTAGTGCCATCCAGCAGCTGACACAGCAATTAAAATAAATAGCTCAGGTTAGACCGAAAAGATGGCACTATACATACGCACCAACATTTGTTTTAGGGAATCATTTCTAGAGAAGAAATAAATCAGTCTCGAAACATTACGGACAAAGGTTGTAAGTGGGCTTCAACAGACCTAAGCATTTTGAAATGGCGACTAGAACTACAGTTATGTACACCTGGATAGATGGCGCACGGCACCGGCAAATTTGAAAACAGTGAGATTGGAGCAGTTTGGTGCAGTTTTCCTCATTTTTATCAGGATGGAACAGTTTATTTGGTTTGGTGCAGAATGGCAAATTTGGTGCAAGAGTGGCATCACTGTGAAACTAATAATATTTCTGAAAACAAGAGAAAAAAATACATATACACACCTAAATTCATTACGATATCTCTAATAATAAAAATTTTCATATTGAGACCAGTGCCTCCCCTTATACCCATTTTGAAATAACCGAACGGCTTTTGCTTTGCAAGTGGAAACAATAGCCAAGAGACACTAGCCAAACAGGGTCACTCAATAAAAATGATGCCTTTGCACAAAAGAAGCTATGAATAAATTGTTGCTAAAGGAACAGTTTTTCTGTGCTTTTCCGCATAAGCAACAAAGATCCACGGCAGAGAGAGGGCAGGACAAGTTCTCTTGTTGAAAAATGCTGGTGGGGCAACTGCATTTCACGCGCGAATGCGTTGTAGCAAACTAACCCGTTAATTGCAAATGGCACTACAGCAATTAACTGCAGCCACAAGGCACCTCATGAATGCCATTAAACAGTCAAGCCCCATTACAACAAAGCATTGAATATAACAAAGAAATGACTATTTCCCATGGAAGTTCCCAGAGAAGGCTATGAATCTGATGTCTCATTTTTAATGAAGGAATACATATATTGAAATTCAACTGAACACCACTGGCCATTTCATAGTGAGCATTTTGTTTTGTAAAGCCGCTCATCGCCTTTGCACCCATCTGAGGTGGCAAGCAAACTACCCACTCTTAAAAGCTGCACAAAACCTACAAAAAACTTTTCCTGCCTCGAGCGGGGCCCACATGCCGTACATTACTCCGAACAATACATCGGCTTCGGCATGGCAAAATTTTGATGTCGGTGGACTCATCCTCACCGAAACTTGGGGATGTGGGCTGTTGAACGATGTTGTGCAGATTGGTACACGCATCCCACTGTACTTTGCCGAGTGCCTCCGTCCGCCTATAAGTTCTTCATGCAGCTGCCTATAAGTTCTTCATGCCCAGATTTGACAAAGTAGTCAAATCTGCGCATGAAGAACTGATAGACAGCTGCACCTCACGGGCATTACCACTGCATATGAGCTTTCCGAAAAGGTATTCTTTCTTGCAATGAATCCCTTGCGCTTTATTTGGCCGAAAAATTGACTCTCATTTTCTGCGCATGAAAACTGACCATCACAGCCACTGCCCATCGCGCACAACGTCAACGTGACCTCCCGTGAAAGGCTGTCACCGGTTGGTGCTCAGCCAAGAAAGAACCTAAGCACTGTAGACACAGAAATCAACATATCTGCAAGTACAGATTTGGCTTAGTTTGGTTTGATTTATGGGGGTTTAATGTCCCAAAGTGACGCAGGCTATGAGGGATGCTATAGTACGGGCTCCGGAAATTTCGTCCACCTGGACTTCTTTAACATGCACTGACATCACACAGTACACGGGCCTCTAGAATTTCGCCTCCATCAAAATTCGACCGCCACGGCCGGGATCGAGCCCGCGTCTTTCGAGCCAGCAGCTGAGTGTCATAACCACTGAGCCACCGTGGCAGAGGCACATAGATTCAGTGTCTGACTGATATTTGCACCATAGGCCTAAACACACGGTGCTATTTGTCCTTTTCACCACGGCACACGTGATGCTCACATTTTTTCCCAACCAAAGTAGAAACGGGCCGTGTTATGAAAACGTTCCAATTAGCATCACAACTTGGCCAGTCCTAAGGCGACTCGTGGATATTGAGTAATCAGCACACTACAGAAGCCTGCTTTGCAGGTGTCATCTATATTGCAACCAGTCCACTTACTCCATACATCTGGATAAAACGAATGAACAGCACGTCTTGCTTTCTATAAGTTGGCTCTACTGTACTATGAACAGTTGCATGCAAACTCATCATCGACAGCAGCAGCCTGACTACGTCCACTGCTGGACAAAAGCCTCTCCAGTATTCCTCCAATTAACCCTGTCCTGTGCCAGGTAATTAAACAGTAAATGCTATTTGCAAACTATCTGAAATTTCGTACCTTCACACAACCAAAATTTTTTTCTTAATAAATCTTCCAGTTTTTTTATTAAATATTTGCAATGAGGGGACCATTAGTGATGAAATCCTGTAAATTCATAAAGAAGGCCCCAATTTTCTGTGGCAAAAAATTCAGAACTCTGCAAAGTGAGAACAAAGAATCTGCAATATGCCGCACGAAGCCTCCCACACGTTGACGCATGCAGCCCTTCACGCAGAAATGGCCACGTGCTTTGACTCAACAGCCCAAAGTCGTTGAGAAGTTGGCATTACCTTGCACTGTGGGTATCTCAAAAACAGTAAAAAAAAAAATTCACGCTATATTCACAGTTTTGTTCCAAATATAACGTGAGGTATTTTCTGGAGATGATTCAAGAAAAAAAAATCACATTATGTTTATGCAAAAGCAGTAATATTGTTTTTCACATGCGAGCCGCCGCGGTGGCTGAGTGGTTACGGCGCTCGGCTGCTGGCCCGAAAGATGTGGGTTCGATCCCGGCCGCGGCAGTTGAATTTCGATGGAGGCGAAATTCTAGAGCCCGTCTGCTGTGCGATGTCAGTGCACGTTAAAGAACCCCAGGTGGTCGAAATTTCCGGAGCCCTTCACTACGGCATCTCTCATAGCCTGAGTCGCTTTGCGACGTTAAACCCCCATAAACCATAAACCATGTTTTTCACATGCACCAGAATCGTGACTCATCCCACAGGAGCTTGCAGGTGTGCTGCTGCAAGAACTGCAGCGCTTGATGTAGCTTTCTTCAATGAATGGGGAAGCAAGCGTGTCAAGGCACCAGCAGAACTTCATTCATTGCCAGATTATATGTTCCAAGAGAAGTTATATGATTAAATTAGTCCCATTTCCATGAGTCCATCACTCCTGCCAATGTCCACAAATGCAATATCATAAAAAAAAAACTGTGAAGCTGCTAACACACAATTCTGCAAAAAATTCATCAATCCGCGACTTTTCATGAAATCACAGCAAACTAGGGGCCTTATTCATAACTCTTATCAATGTTTTCAGTACCTAAGCATCAGAGGGCTGTTGAGGAGTTACAGTCGACAAGCAAGTTTTTGGACTCTCTAAGGGCTGTGAAAAAATGCGAAAAAACAAATCTCCTGGTAAAAATCGTTTCATGGCAACTTCTAATTGCTAGCATGATAAAAAAGGGGTCAGTAGTTTTGTGCACATTCTGATGCTGCACATGACTCTTATCTCCACGCGTGCTGTGTACACAGATGATGGGCAGCGGTGACCGCTCAAGCTTGGCGCTCGATGACTACTTCTACCGGCACGTTGTAGACGAACATGCGAGCTGGAGCACAGTCCAGACACGAAAGCGAACCCACACTACAGGAACTGCGCTGCCCGTTGTTCAGAGGGCCCGAAACAAGAAGGCAAAAAATGGTGACATGGATAAAAAAGAACTGACACACACCTGACATAAACAGCATTCGCAATCAGGACTAAGCTAAAAACCAATCTCGAGATTGGCGGTACAGTCAACGACCGATTTCTTGGACTCTCTAGGGACCGCGAAAACGACCGAAAAATCAAGCCGTCCGGAAAATCAAATTTCACCGAAAAAAGTCCCAAACTTATTACCAAAATGACAGAAGATGGTGTCAAGTTGTATTGCACACAGTCCGAAGCTCCTCATGATTAAATTTCACCATGCGACATGTGCACGGACGACAGGCGGCGACCACTTTCACGAGCTCGGTATGGCTGTGCTGTCCTCGGCATGTCACCGGTGAACGCATGGGTTGAGACAAAGTCTAAATGTGAAAGCAAACATGCCAATGCGGGAACTGCGCTGCGCCCGCAGTACGATGCGGCCGAAATGAGAACGCGAAGATGGCAAAACAATAAAAACCGAGAAACAGCCGAAGGAAGCGCTCCGTCGACATTGGCCTTCGTCATTAGGCCTAGCGACTAGGGCCAAAATAGGCATCGTATCCGGCGATACGGACTTTGCGGTGGCTTGCGTATAATGAGAGGCATCTTGCCTGTAATTGAAACACCAGTTATTTACAGTTTTATGATAGAAAAGTCAGGGTTGCAGTGCTTTTTGCCGTGGGTATGCTGACCTCCACCATTTCCTCCCGCGTTCGCAGTCTCCGTGATGCCGTATGCCCCTCCGGCACTTCGCTGCTGTTTCCGTATTCCGGATAAAAGACTCGGCACAGATGAGTTCCGTGAACTCTGACTACTGTTCAAGTTCGTGCGGCGGAAGACATTCAAGAACAGTACGAATTCAAAACCACAAAGGCAAAATGTGCCGACTCGTGCAGAATTTCCGCATAGCAAGTTAAAGGCTCCCTTTGAGCTTGAATTTCGTTTCGTTTCATCAAGTTTAAAACCTTTCCTGCAGTTTGAATTAACGACGTTACACTGTACACATTATATGGCGGCTTGGGTATTGGTGGCGGGTGCGAAAAGTCCGAAAAATCTAGCGGTCAGTTGCGATGTGTCCGAAATTTCAGGTGCTCTTATACATTGATTCTATGGGCCATGTAGCGGTGCCACGAAAAAGTCTGAATAATCAAGCATGTCCAAAAAATCAGGCTTCTGAATTTTTGGTCGTCGACTGTATATACATAATTGTGTGCACTCAACTGTGCCTGGCGTATAATGAAAGGTGTTTTGCCAGTTATCAAAACACCTGCAATACAACAGTTGGAGATGCAGTGCATATTGTCACAGGTACGAGCTTTTCGCTTCGAAAACTACCAACATTTTCTTCTGCTCCCTGTCTCAGTGAAGCTGTACACCTCCAATACACTTCAATGTTGCATCTTCACGTATCAGAGACGAAAGAACTTTGCACAGATAATCCCCATGAAATTTTACTACTATTCAAGTTCTAGCAGTGGACGTCAGAGAACAATACCAGCTCACAAACACACCTGCGCAATGTGCAAACTCACAGAGAATATCAGCCCTGCCATTCAAGAGGCTCCCTTTGAGCTTGAATTCCGCTTGAAATCTGAATTAACGAGGCTCCACTACACACATTATATGGTGGCTTGACTACTGACGGCAGTGCCGCAGCGAGTGCAAATGGAGTCCGAAGAATCAAGCAATCACTTGCGATGAGTCCAAAATTTCAGGCGCTCTTACAAACTGCCTCTATCGGACATGTGATAGTGCCAAGAAAAATGGTTTGTGGTTAGGTTTATGGGGGTTTAACGTCCCAAGGCGACTCAGGCTATGAGGGACACTGTAGTGAAGGGCTCCGGTCATTTCGATCACCTGAGGTTCTGTACTGACATCGCACAGTACACAAGCCTCTAGAATTTTGTCTCATCGAAATTCGCAGCCGTAACTGGACCCGCATCTTTTGGGTCAGCAGCCGAACGCCATAACCACTGAGTCACCACAGCGGCTCAGGTGCCACGAAAAAGTTAGGATAAAAAAGTTCATCACGCTTGACTATTCGACCTCTCCAAATTTTAAGTCATTGACTGCGCTACCTTATTTCGTATTTCTCAAGCTCTGGCCTTAGAAACAAAAAGCTCCATGCATGTCGTGCACATTTCTTTTGGGTCACAATGCTAGCATGCATGCAGAGCATGTGTGGACAATGCTGTGCATTTACACTAGCATCACACCTTAGCCTAATAAGTTGACAAGAGCCAAGACAAAAATCGGGTCATCCCAGTTTCCCACATGACAGCACAAGGTGCAAACAGCCCAGCAGGCCCACAGCACCTGAAAGGTGCTGTTTGCTGGCAGTTTTCTTGGCAGCCATGTGACAACCTATGGCCGACATCCTCCCCATGAGACTTCTCACCTCAGGTCCTGCAGGATGTCCTTGGCATTGTACATGGTGATCAGCGAGGTGGTGGCTGCTGGGATGATGATGATGGGTTTCCGCGACACTGCACAAGGGGTTGGTTCAAGGGTGTCAATGAGCATGCCCCAACAGCACTCGAAGCACACTGCAAATAATCCCCACTGTCCTGAGCATCAGAGATGTAAATGGGCATCAAAGACAGGAGAAGCAAGACAGCGTGAAAATTCAAGCCTGCATGAACACACCCTGAGCACCTACCTTAGCAAGCAACTCCACTGCCGTGAGTTTCACAGCCCAGACATAAACCTCAAGAGCCCGCCCTTTGTTGCTCAGGCGCAAGGACCGTGGATAAGCACAGGGTACCTCTTCTGCTCTACTGTAGCAAAGATGTTAGCAGCAGCCACAGAACCAACAAAAGGGCACAGCTGAGCGCCATGCCATGCCTAACTGCCATTCGTATAATGAAAGGTCAGTGTGCACACAGTCATTCCAATTTTCTCTGCTCATTGTCATGATAGCAAACTGTGTCCTTCCAGTACCATGGCCTTTGTGGTTCTTAAAAGAAAAGAGCCCAACACATGCTCACTAGTTGTTAGCTTTACAGCACTGTAGCCTGATAAGTATAATGCTTAATAGCTAGAAAGTGCAAATATTAGAAGCTTGAAATAGTCTGCAAAAAGTATTTGCCATTCAAACCTCCTAAGCATTCAGAAATTGTGCATTTCTTGTTCATCTGAACTCGTGGCGAAAAGCTGCTAATTTCCAAATGGCAGCACTGTGCACTTGTCATAGGAGTTAACTTCCTCGCTCTTCAATGGACCTACTATCAGTGCGTAGCAAATGCTGCTCAGGATTTTATGCCTTGCATAAAACCAATGCACTGATGGCCACCAAGAGCCAACATGGCACGGCCACTGCGTGGTCACAAAATTTTCGTACTGCTTTCAATCAGTCAGAAGAGAGTGAGCTGCACTTCAGTTTTCCGATCCATGAGCACTGAGAATGGCCACAGGGGCAGCCTAACTCCCCCCTGCTACCCTCTGCAAGCTGCCGCATCAATAACGGTATACAAGCACTGCCGCCCATTCTTTGTTAGTGCATTCACGGCCAATTGTCAGCTGCACTTCAGTTTTCCGATCCATGAGCACTGAGAATGGCCACAGGGGAAGCCTAGCTCCCCCCTGCTACCATCTGCAAGCTGCCGCATCAAAAACGGTATACAAGCACTGCCGCCCATTCTTTGTTAGTGCATTCACGGCCAATTGTAAGCTGCACTTCAGTTTTCCGATCCATGAGCACTGAGAATGGCCACAGGTGCAGCCTAACTGCCCCCGCTATCCTTTGCGAGCTGCCGCATCAAAAACAGTATACAAGCTCTGCCGCCCATTCTTTGTTAGTGCATTCACAGCCAATTGTCAGCTGCACTTCAGTTTTCCGATCCATGAGCACTGAGAATGGCCACACGGGCAGCCTAACTGCCCCCGCTATCCTCTGCAAGCTGCCGCATCAAAAACAATATACAAGCACTGCCACCCATTCTTTGTTAGTGCATTCACGGCCAATTGTCAGCTGCACTTCAGTTTTCCGATCCATGAGCACTGAGAATGGTCACAGGGGCAGCCTAACTGCCCCCGCTATCCTCTGCAAGCTGCCGCATCAAAAACAATATACAGCACTGCCACCCATTCTTTGTTAGTGCATTCACAGCCAATTGTCAGCTGCACTTAAGTTTTCCGATCCATGAGCACTGAGAATGGCCACAGGTGCAGCCTAACTGCCCTCGCTATCCTCTGCAAGCTGCCGCGTCAAAAACAGTATACAAGCACTGCCACCCATTCTTTGTTAGTGCATTCACGGCCAATTGTCAGCTGCACTTCAGTTTTCCGATCCATGAGCACTGAGAATGGTCACAGGGGCAGCCTAGCTCCCCCCTGCTACCATCTGCAAGCTGCCGCATCAAAAACAGTATACAAGCTCTGCCGCCCATTCTTTGTTAGTGCATTCACGGCCAATTGTCAGCTGCACTTCAGTTTTCCGATCCATGAGCACTGAGAATGGCCACAGGGGAAGCCTAGCTCCCCCCTGCTACCATCTGCAAGCTGCCGCATCAAAAATGGTATACAAGCACTGCCGCCCATTCTTTGTTAGTGCATTCACGGCCAATTGTCAGCTGCACTTCAGTTTTCCGATCCATGAGCACTGAGAATGGCCACAGGTGCAGCCTAACTGCCCTCGCTATCCTCTGCAAGCTGCCGCATCAAAAACAGTATACAAGCTCTGCCGCCCATTCTTTGTTAGTGCATTCACGGCCAATTGTCAGCTGCACTTCAGTTTTCCGATCCATGAGCACTGAGAATGGCCACAGGGGAAGCCTAGCTCCCCCCTGCTACCATCTGCAAGCTGCCGCGTCAAAAACAGTATACAAGCACTGCCACCCATTCTTTGTTAGTGCATTCACGGCCAATTGTCAGCTGCACTTCAGTTTTCCAATCCATGAGCACTGAGAATGGTCACAGGGGCAGCTTAGCTGCCCCCGCTATCCTCTGCAAGCTGCCGCATCAAAAACAGTATACAAGCTCTGCCGCCCATTCTTTGTTAGTGCATTCACGGCCAATTGTCAGCTGCACTTCAGTTTTCCAATCCATGAGCACTGAGAATGGTCACAGGGGCAGCTTAGCTGCCCCCGCTATCCTCTGCAAGCTGCCGCATCAAAAACAATATACAAGCACTGCCGCCCATTCTTTGTTAGTGCATTCACGGCCAATTGTAAGCTGCACTTCAGTTTTCTGATCCATGAGCACTGAGAATGGCCACAGGGGCAGCTTAGCTGCCCCTGCTATCCTATGCAAGCAGCCGCATCAAAAACAGTATACAAGCACTGCTGCCCATTCTTCGTTAGTGCATTCACGGCCAATTGTCAGCTGCACTTCAGTTTTCTGTCCATGAATACTAGAATGGCCACAACGGCTCTCAACAGTGAAGAATTTTTTGCATGCAAGGCCTGGCCCTAATGCAAGTGTTTTTGCCACGTGCCGGTGATCAGCCACACCGCAAA
The DNA here is from genome assembly GCF_052857255.1 of Amblyomma americanum. NCBI lineage: Eukaryota > Metazoa > Arthropoda > Arachnida > Ixodida > Ixodidae > Amblyomma > Amblyomma americanum. Next base: position 34,983,838 of record NC_135505.1, read on the forward strand.
GGCACATGACATGCACCATCTCATGCATACCTTGCTAGTGAGCGCCAGCTGTTTATAAACGCTACAATTTTTCACCGCGAGTTCGGAGGAGCAGGAGAGGCTGTGATTTTCAGATGCCGACCTGTTCCAATTCTTCAAACAAAAATGTGTGTGGGACTGAAATCGAGTAGCAGATTCTATTCACATATTCGAAATATTTCTATGTCCCTGCTCTCTGTGACACTCGTGGAAGAACCGTGCAGCCAACATTTGAAAGCGTCAGCTTCAGTTTTGGTTCCATTCTCACCAAAGTTTTTCAATTACTTTTCGTGCAAGTGTGCAGCAAAAGTGAGCAAAAGCCTAGATTTTGTAGCTGCATGCAGCCCGATCTGCCATTTGGCACAGTTTGGCACAGCACTTCCACCACTGCATGTACAGCTGAAACAGCACAGCATGAGGTGTATAGCAAATTATACTGATGATGAGTGAAAACAAAATTTGTCTGTAGTGTCTCTGCTTCTTTTCATAGCTGTGTTGTGTGAAAAAGCATTTGTCTTTGGTTTGAACTACACATATAGGTATTTCCCAACCAAAAATTTGACATTCGCACACCTAGCAAGCAAGCAGACTATTTAGAGCCCTTTCAATCTGCAACACCACTGTGCTGGAGCTGCCTTCTGCACAACTTCTTAAAACACATGGACACGAGCTGCCAGTTTTAAACATAAGTCATGCTAATGGGTGGACGGTGCACCTGTACTGACAGTAAAGCCTAGTGGCAGCACATTCTAAAGATCCCGGCGGCTGCAAGAGGAAGCCTGCCGTTTCCCCTGTCTGCAACTGGGGGCATCTGTTTTCCATGACAAAGTTCCCAGATATTCCCTCAGTGTTCAGTGTCTGCCACAATTCCAGACACATCCAATGTCATTCTGTGCTACAGCTTAAAAGCTGATAAGGAAAGCAGCGAAGCATACTGGCAGCACAAAACGACACTGAAGGAGTTTACCTCTGTACTACCTCTGACTAGCTTCCCAGAGTAGACAGCTGCACTACATACTAGTTCTGGCCCATGAGCTTTCCATGATTTTTCCTGCCACAGATGAAGCACTTGGCAGCAAAATGGAGATGCACATGCCTATCTAGGAGAAGGAAGATTATTCATGTCCGAAATCACACATACTGAACCTTTCCTTTTTCTTTCCACATCTATACAAAATGAGCATACCCACAAGACTGTTGCATGAACCGGGCTGGAATGTCACTGCACGTCACTGGTCCTGGCTCAGGTACGAAAAAGCAGGGGCATGCAACTATTCAACACTTGGAATAGTATGCTAATAGCATTCACTACTCGATTCACATCGCACTATTTGAACCTCCTGAACATTCAGAAACTGTGAATTCATTGTTCATCTGAACTAGGGGCAAAACACTGCAGCCTTTCCAAATGGCAGTACCTAGCACTTGTCACATATCTCCTCTTACCTTCCCAGAAAGCGGCAAAAGCACGTGCCTTTAAACCCAGAGCAAAGCCAGAGACAATCGGTAAATACTGCAGTAGCAAACAATGAGCATCAGGAAGAGTTTCAAGTTTATTTGTAAGAAGCCAAGTGCTCTGAGATTGGTTCGCATGAACATCAGCTTTAAAAAAAATGCTCCGCGTGCTACGTAAGAAAGTGATCATTTCAATGTCTCCACGGCTTCATTCCAATGCTAAAGTTTTCTAGAAACCTGCTGCACTGCAAGCGAAATCTATGTGCCTGGATTTGTTTAGGAACACCACAACTCTTAATGGTCTAAAATCGGTCAAAAAACAGAATTGCTTTAATCTTCATATTTTCACAATCCTGAAGTCTTTTTGCACCTATCTAACAATTTTTGTTAAAAAACACTGCCAAATTCATGTGTTATAGCATTGCAAAGACATGAATCCACGAGCATGGCCCTTTATATTGGGGTCAAATCACACCGAACTTTGGTCGCCCAAAGTTCAAGAAATATGCGCTCTGCCCATACCATTTTGGTTTCCTTTGAAAGGCCACGATCCAGGCTTCTACAAATGAGAAAACAGTAAGTAGACATAGAAGAATCCCAATGGTAAGACAAAGAAAGAAACAGACTTCATACTACGCGCTCACCCTGGCATCGTGCAGGATGTGAAGGTCCTCAGAAAGGTGCATTGTAGCGACCACGGGATGGCAAGGTCTCAAATTAGCTTAGGCTTGAAGAGGGAAGGAAGAAATTGCCTAGTGAAGCAGAAGCCCATTAACAAGTTAGCAGTAAGATGGAAGTAGATGAATTCAGGATACAGGTGAGGAAGGCAATCTAAATGTTCAAAAAATGAACGATAATCTCACAGGTATCCTTACGAAGTGTACAGTAAAAGTAGGCCGCAGGATGGTTTGACAGGATACCGGCAAGCTATCTCAGTTGAAAAATCTGAATAAGGAACGCCAAAGCATGAAAGCATCAAACCCCACAGACACTCGAGGACAGCGACGTATGTTATCTGACGTCACAGCCATACCTCCGACCCTTTCCTGGTTGAAGGTCATCGTCAAGCGGTTTTGTCCTTGAGTTCTGTATGCGGAGAGTAAAGCGTTTTGCTCTAACAAACCACACAAGGACAAGATCCTACAAATTCGCCCTTTCTGCACAAAATGAGGTCTGCTTTGAAGAATGCTTGCTGGCAGCCGGCACTCAGCTGTGTCAGGCCAGGGCACTGATGAGGCCAGCAAAGCCAGCACACGACACCATTAAGTTATTTTTACGCTCAACATCCGATGGGCCGTTTTATGCCAGAACAACGTCTTGGACAAAGAATGCACAGGCCACTGAAAGTGAGACTTCGTCCACCAATGCATTCCCCACATCACCGAGTGCAAAGAAAGTGTGATCCCTTTCCAAACGGCAATTAGGCATGCAAATGATATTCCATTACTTAGGGGGCTATGACTTGCCCTCTATGTAATTGGTCCTTCAAAGCCATTCAAACACTGGCATCGGATGAAAACTCATGCTCAATGTTCAGGTTGCGTGCAATAAAATGAGACTACAGGCAACTCCCGATAATTGGAATTTAGAAGTGAAGTGTTGGTCCTGTCAGTTTTGCATGTAAACCGATAGAAAAAATCACTCGATAACAGGAAGTTAGAAGCCCGCAGTATCGTTTAACTAGAAGTTATTTTCTAGTGAAGAGGCTCCAGGCGACAGTCATTTTTTAATTGAATGCGCAATTTTTCAAATACTACAGCAGCTCCATGCTTTCTGTGTCATCACTATGGCAGCAATCTGCAGTGCTACCACTTCTTTGTTACAGCTGCCATTGGCACTCGCAGTGCTGCATGCTGGAAGCAGCGAGATTAGGCTTGAAGCACACGTCAAGTCAAGAGCAAGTCAAGCCAGCCGCGTCACTTTCGTCGAGTGTCTTTGTTGCAGTATTAGGAGCGCGCTGATTCGCTTGTTTCGTGCATGATTCCACGCTACGGATTCCGACTACAATTGCAACTCACGGCTCCTATCGCATGCTCAACCTGCCAAGTAAAGTCGAGATTTTGAAAGATGTAGAAAACGGAGACACCACCAAGCAATACATTGCGCAGAAATTTGCGATCAAGCCAAACATGCTTTCCAAATTTATAAAAATAAGCATGCGGTATGCGGTTTTCTGGTAACTACTTCTGGAGATGCCTTTGCCAGCTCATCGGGGGAAGCACAACCAAGAGAGGCTGAAGGCACACAATTTGGTGCAACTCTCGGTGACGTCTGCTTTGAAGAATACATCGCCGTAGGTGCTGCAGTCGAAACGTGCGGTGTGCTTATGGACAGCGAGATTCCGGAGACTGTTGGACCCCACAACGAACAAAGTCAGAAAAGCGAGGACGACATTAAAGATGAGCTGCAACTGACGGCTGCCGATGGGGCTGCGGGGCTTGCTCTCGCGGAGTGCTTATTTGCCGTTGAAGGTAACATGGAAGAAGCGTTAGAGTACAGTACAGCTTGCAGAACTTGCTTTCAACAGCGCAATTTGGCAAGAAAAGGCAGACCAAGACTATTTTTCTTAAGAAACTTGACTTCGCAACTAATAAAGATGCTGTTTTAGAGTTTTGTGTTTATTTGGAAGCTCATTAAAATCAGTTTTTTGCTGTCCCGACCAGCTTCATATAATGAGTCTACTGTACTTTCCTCTTTGCCAAGAAAATATTTACATTGTCTTCCTGAATAACAATAACCTGTTCCAAGAGAATTGGAAGCCATTTGTTAATAAAGTCCAAAGCACGATTACAGTTAAACCTGGTTATAATGAAATTGACAAAAAAGTTCGAGATTTTTCGTTACATCCAGGTGTTCATTAAATGCAGTTTTCACGAGAAGAGTACAAAGGACACTGCAGAATGGAAATTAAAATAAGAAATAAATGCAGGTGAACTCACCTTTTAAATGCTTACAGAAAACAAGTTTACTTGAAGTCACAAATGCGAATAAACATTTCACGATCATGCCGATAGCGGGACTGCAGCAGCAGCCGCTGCCACCTCCACCACGGCTTGCGCAACGCCACTACGAGTGCAATGGGGAGGGCGGCGAAGGCGGGGGCACTGCGGCCGAACTAAAGGAGAACACACGCTGCCGCCGCAGACCAACCATGCAGGCATGTGCTTCTACCTGCACGTTCCCTCTCTCGGTCTTCCCCTCGCTGCTGCCCCAGGAAATGGAGTCCTCACCTAGCATCGTCGGCGCTCTCCACCATCCCCGCTCCCAACGCGCGAGAGCTATCAGCGCCAGAATCAAGCGAGCAACCGCGCAGCTGCGATGATTACATACTGCTCGTGTCGTTTCTTTTTTGGCCATTATTTTTCGCTTCTTTTGAGCATGAACTGTTGTAACATCATGTGTTATGATGTTCCAAATGAGAAAGTGCCAGAGATGCGCCGGCGGCACTAGAGCACGGCGTGTTGTATCAACTGCAGTCGCTCGTTGCGATCAGCATTCCTCTCATGCCAGTTCATGCTTTATCGTCACGACACTTTCGTATGATTGTGCCAAATTCCAAGTAACTCAGCACTAGCTAACAGATAAATGGCATAGCCAGTTCGTTTTGTCAAGGTCAACCACCGCAACAACTACGTTACATGAAGGTTTCAAATATACAAGCTTCAATGGGGGCGGCCTTAGGGAATTGAGAAACTTCGTAATATCTAGAAATTCGCTATATGAAGGTTCATTACATCCAGGTTTAACTGTATCTTCTTTTCAATACAAACTAAAAAAAAAGCTTTGAACGACAGCTCATTGACGTAGTTGAAAACAAGGCACTTGTCCTGCTCAGCAGATCTAACGCAAGCCCTACTTGATTGAAGTGCACACTTGTGACGTCACAGCAACAAGTGCATGTAGCTCTTCTTCTAATCCGACTGCATGCGAGTGGCCACAATTGCCAGAATAACCAAGGCAAAATGTGGAAGAAACTGTAGTTTTTAGACTTGGCAAAGGTGGAATCACCTATCTTGGGCACTGGCCGTGACACGGATGCAGCTGTTCCAACTGGGGCCATTGCAGGAGGTGCCGCAGGTGCTGGGGCCACAGGCACTGGCCACTTGCGCTGGCTGCCCTCAGTCACAAATTTGAGGCTCACACCATGGTATGTGCCCATTGTATCAATCTTGAAGCCCTCCGTCTCTGCGGAACAACATGCAGACGGCAAGTCAGATGCACAGAAAAATTTCAGCCAGTACCACGACAATGTGCCGCACATGCCAAACGATGTTCACAGCAACTCTGGCTTTTCAATTCTCTAGCTAAGAATAAGTTTTCTTGCCTAGCTTCGGCTGAATGAATTACAAGTGCCGCCACTGCTTTGCAGAAAAAGTTATCGCAATGCTAGCAAAGTCAATGGAACCACAGTCTTGCACGCAGCAGTTGGTGAAATTGGCTCACAGAAAAAAACACTTGTACAGTTAAGCCTCATTAATATGACCCCCGTAAGTATGGATGTCTCAAATTATGGACAATTTGCCTGGGGACCAAACTTTTTCAATGTATTTATGCCTCATTAATATGAAAACTTGCTGTCTGGGCAAGGGGAAAATGCACAAAGGCCTGTACTGCGCCACCCAGAGACCACCATAGACATGCAGTGAAAAAGTTCAAATGACTGAGTGGTGGCTCTTTCCTTTCCTGGTTTCATGCAAAAGTTGTTCGGTCGATGCGCCTAACCATTTCCCAAATAAATTGCATGAATGGCTGTGTAGAAAAATGCCTCCAATGAAAGCCGACCGAGTGCCAAAATATAGCAGCGGTTCGTGAGATGTGAGCAATCGTAGTAGGAGTTAGGTTACTTAGCCTTGGGACACCGTCAAGTGTATCATAGACCACTAGGCACGTCAGGCTGTATCACATTTTTTTCAAGCTTAAGAGAAGACACAGGTCCTAAAAATGAAAATGCTTATTACTCGAGATAATGCAATAAAATTAGGTGTGTATATGTGTTTCTTCCTCCTGTTTTCAAAATTTATAATTGATTTCAGTATATCTCAATCAGTTCCCATATTATAGAAAAATAACTGATGCCTAATTAACTAATTACTTACAGGTCGTTAAGACATTTTTCCTCAATAGTTTTTGGTTCCGGCTGAATTGCAGCTGTAGCCAAATGCCTGCCATTCAGAGCTATCATATTTATATTGTTATTGAGGAGCAACATCATATAAAAATATTCAATTTTGTCAAAGCACCATAATTATGAAATATAATTAGTGACATTATTGTTCACAAAATTTGATATGTTCGACAGAGCCATAAAAAAATAGCACAGCTCCGTAGTTCAATTCTTTCTTTCTTTCTGAATTCAACAGTGTAAGTTTAATTGAAATTGCACTACAAAAACATGACGAAAACTTCCGTAAGGATAGTCATGTTGGCAAGTGCACGTGCCAGTCATTTGGAGGCCGTTGTAGAGGCCTCAGAAAATAGCAGAATGCAGACATCGAGAGAAGTTCACAGTAGGGATTAATATGAGGATATAGAAAAGAGCGCTAGCTATCAGGCAAGAACAAACTGGCGGCCACTGGGGATGCGGTTGCGAGAAGCTGCGGGCATAAAGTTATGCCACATATTGCTCCAAAATTGTCACTGCAACGCATTGGAGGCATCAAATATATAATTTCTTTGGCAGCTGGAGGTCGAATTAGCCCTTGAAACTTGGTAGATAGGTACTTTACACTACTGAACCTAAATATACCATTTTCGAAAAATTGAAATTTCCGCATTTTTATACCATTTCAAGACCCACATCTCCCCTTAATAGGAACCAGCATAATGAACTTCTAGCCTAGAAAATTACATTTCAACTTCACTGGCCACCATTATGCACTGAAGGAGACCTTAATCATGGCGAGTTTTTTCTTCCTTTAACTTTTTTTTCCCTTTGCAATTCGTTTTTAATTTTTACAGACAGTTTTGCTCGGGAACCAAAGTGTCTATATTAATGAGGCACAACTGTATTCTAAAACAGCTGTCTCACCAAAAACAGCCGTTCCACCTAATGGACTGACAAGGAGACTACAGCAGACGACAGGGCAATGCTGAAAGCAGCAACAGATGGCTGGACTTGGATACATGCAAACAATGGGCACTTCCTCACTGCTCAAAAGTTAACATGTCATAACATGTTACTCTGTAACTAGCTAGTACTGTCAAGCATCAAAAGATTGTGAATACAATTATGATCGCATACCTGCCAACTTGCCCAAGTCAAAATTCAGGAGAAAACAGGGGGAGGGCGCAACATCCACTGTGTGCTTTGAGAGTGACTTTGCTCACTTCAAACATTTTCCGCAGCACCTTTTATGAAAGCATGTGGTGTTGCATCACCAACAGAAATTTTAGTTTGAAGTTACACCTCAGCACTCTCTAGTGCCCATTTTTTTTTCTCCGGAGCCACATGTCATGAGAACTCTCAACACAACGCACCCAAAGATAATTCATCTGAAAGTATCGCAGGTTGCTACAACAACTCACAGAGGGCAATTTCCAAACGTTCTTCCATACCTTCCTAGGTGATGCAAGAAGCACAGGCAACCCGTGAGCACTGCTCTCCTCACTCTAACTTGCGTGACAGAATAACACATTTCATCATTCCTAAAATTCACAGAGCACAAAAACAGGTGCCCGGCTTGTAGTGTGCTTGCAAGTAACCTAACGTGAAAACACAGACGGGTTGGGGGTTGGGATGGTGATCACACGCACTCAGAGTCAAACCCCTGCTGCCTGCCCTTCACTTTCTTGCAACACATTCAATGATCGTGAGAAAAATGACAAACAGCCCAGAAGCGCACCATACGAGGTCAACATGGTGGCTCCCACGACACGAGATCAGCTCCAAATACACACTGTTTTGTTCAAAAGCCAAATTTTCTAACTTGGCTTGTTTTGAAAATTTGGCCAGAAACATGAAATAGTCCTGCAGGAAAGCTGGCAGCTCACCACAGAAGTATGAAAGTGCACTCATGTTCAAACTGTGAAAACTTTAGGTCCGTTCAATTTGCTCGCACTTCGCCACTAGTTTCAGGAGTGCAGCCTTGCGCCCTGTGCACAACGCCATTCTTTACAAACAAGTGCAGATGTCGCGCACACCTAGTTAAGTGAAACTTTGCGCTTACTCGACTGCCAGTGCCGATTCTGTGCAGCAGCAGACTGCATCATCACAGCAGACAACGGACTCACTGAATGCAAGTATGCACAGATGACACACACATCGAAACAGTCAGCCATCAAATACATGCTGCACTGGGTCCCAAGTTAGCAGATAATGATACGGCATGTCTTCTCAGCACTCGTCTGTGGATAGCCTCCCATATGTGGGAAAAGCAGCAACAATAAAAAGAAACCAACAAGAATGTCAAACTACCACATGAAAGACAGAAAAGATACTTGAAATTAAAATTCCTCTTTGCCTCTGTGGCCACTAGCAGTAAGCCACAGTTAATCTTTGTTTCTTTTTCTACACAGCAGGAAAGAAAAAGTGTAGAGTGAATGACTAATATTATAAAAACCCCGACAGTGCAACAGAGGCACATGGTTTACACCCCTTCTGGACTTTGGCGTTCGTTTCTTTTGCACGTTGTGCCTGCACTGCTGAACTGGTGCTGCATGAGTGCAGCACTTCTTTTGCAATGCTAAGAACTAGTTCACATCAAGCAGAGAGAATCAAATGGACCTTTTGCCAGCAGCTGCAGTAGCTGCAGTCGCTCTGGCTTCGGCCGGTAACCAGCACGTCTTAATGTCAGTGTTTCGCCTACACGTATCACCCCGAGCTACTTTTGGTGCAAATTCCGAACACAGTCGGGGGCAATTTTGGGAGAAACAACATCATGTCTGTGCAATCGGGAGGTTCGGCCGAAATTCAGGAGTCTCCTGGACAAATTGAGATCGCTGGCAGGTATGCGACTGTTTGTGAATGCTCACAGCAGAAATATGGGTCTTTGTAAAAGGAATAAATCTCTTCGTGGGCACCTTTCCAAATGGGATGCCCGGTACCAAGATGAAAAGAAAGTTTTGCAAAAAAATTACATCAGCATGCAAAACAGTTTGCTACTCTCTGCATGGCATTCCTCTCAGTCCATCACCTTCTTTGCCCCTAAAAAGCTCCTGATCGTATCTGCTGTAGACGGCTGGCTGGGGCACTGCACGCATGGGTATGGCCTGCAAGAACAAAGAAATCACATCACATTGGCAGCCTTCAAAGAATGTGCACACTAAGCCACCTGGCCCCTACAAAACACCAGCAGAGTACGTGGGCCATTCTGGCCAACACCCTTCATTGTAGCCCAACAATTCACACAAAAAGCCACGGACACACCAGCTGAAACAGACTGCAACTACAGTTAAATCCTGCTACAAGAAAATTCATGAAACCGGCGCAAAATTTAGCTGAAGCAGGAACTTCAGTGTTGAGAAATAGGACCAGAACGTTGCCAGATTGGATTCAATAGTTCATGAAGATTTATTTCCAAAAATCTGTCAGCATTGGCTTTTTCCCATTTCGAAATCAGCACCATGGCACGATTTTCGTGGTGCTCTGGAAATCTGAGAGACAATGCACGTATTCGCTTAATAAACGTAGATTGTATTGTCTCGGGACATTTTTGTGCGAACAAGATGCACGCACGCTCACGGCACTGTGTGTTAAAAAGGGGTAATATGCATACTAAGTCAATGCTTAGGAAACCATGCCAGATATGAGGTCCTTCCAATTCCACGAAGAAGTTTTGCGACATGCGATATAAACATACCAACGACGTGGTTTTCTGGCAAGACTGCACCTAGAACCACCATTACTGTGCCATTTATGTGCGTAGCAGTGGCTGTACTATGTGCACCATGAAGAAAAAAAACAAACAAAAAACTTAAGAACAATGCTATCCTGCAGTGCAAACTGTCACTGTCAACACAATAATTTCACACTGGAATAAACGCACAACTAATTTTCGTTGTGCTTTCGTCAGCAAAGCAAGTGGAAAAGCTGCAAGCCGCTTTGCACTAATGGCCACAGATTGCAAGCATGGAGTGCGAGCCCCTGAGCAGTTGGCAAAACCATCACAGGGAGTTGTCCGCTGGATCACATACCTGCTCGTTAAAGGGACATAGAAGACATCTCTATGAAATATTTTTGTTAGTTAAATCCAATAGTGTGGCATTTCGTGGCTCTGTTGTTGCCTGTCCGGTGGCAAAAGATGCATTTATTGCTAAGAGATTCGAAGTTACAACGCTTTTTCCTGCCTGGCAGCAGCCGAAATGACAAAGTACTGCCGGCTGGATATCGATGACCCACGTCAACTGTTGCTGCCATTGCTTCGTTTACATTTGCACCAGCATTACAATGGATCCCATTCCCGATCCAGACACTGAAGTTATCACAAAGAACTGCGGCCCGCACTTTGGCGATCTGAACCCCACACAGCGTGCAATACTTTTGCGGGCTAAGGCGGTGGGTATGACAAAACCGAGAAGTTGGCAACATGAGCAGCATCCAAGCTATTGGTGCAGCAGCTGACACTGCTGAGCCACCGTCACAACTGAAGGGTAGAGAGTGGTACATACGGATATATTTAAATTCTGTAATTATAGTCCTCGCAATGCTAGTTATGCAGCCCAGCGTCTTGGTACATTGACAAAAAAAAACATGCTGAGTGGTGCATTTGCTAACGTGGAGGCTCCTGCCACCTTCATGTGAGGAGCACTTAAAGTGGCATTTGGAGATCCTCTGCTGCTCCACACTCGCAAATCAAGGCGCATCAAAAAAAAATCTTCACGGGCACACAATGAAGCATAGCTGGCCACCTGCTACACTTCCAATATTCACGTTGTCTTTTTTCCATCTATCTCATGTGATAAAACTGCACTAGCAGTGTCGAACAAAACTTATACTATATTTGAATATCCAAATGCGTAACCTTCTTGCACATTTATCAGCCTCAGAGATCTGTCGTGTTTTGGGGTATTTCATCATCACGCTTGTACTTGCGAGATTGACCTCTGGCGGCGACACCTGTATTTCAGTTTTGGTTCTTTCTATTTCACAAGAGCTTTGTTTTCAGTAAAATTGGTCTTTTGTGTGGTAAGGAGCTGGTATTTTATCGATACAAGCCAACTTAAATTTCTCCTCAGTGTCCCTTATAAATAGATTCCACCTGTATTTCAGTTTTGGTTCTTTCTATTTCACAAGAGCTTTGTTTTCAGTAAAATTGGTCTTTTGTGTGGTAAGCGGCTGGTATTTTATCGATACAAGCCAACTTAAATTTCTCCTCAGTGTCCCTTATAAATAGATTCCACACGGAGTGTAGACAGCATTATTGAAAGTGCAAACTGACTTCGGTAGCCGTTTTTGGCGAAATAAGATAAGCATCATTGGATGAGCAAAAAAAAAAAGAAATGGCTCCTTACATGTGAAAATTTCACTGAAGCGGAACCTCGCCCCGAAAATTGATCGTAACAGCGAGCTTCATTGTAGCAGAAGTTTTGTTGTAGCGGGGCTTGACTGTAGTTATTACAAATTTTTAGGAATGTGCAATCAGTGGTTCTCTGGTTCAAAGAGAATTCAAAGCGAATACAGTAGAATCTCGGTGATACAAATCTCACAAGATCATAAAACTATTCGTAACGTTCGAAATTTTGTATCATACGAACTAACAAAATTCGTATGCAGAAGCATAGAAAATGCATGCACGTAGATCTGTTTACGGCATGACTGGATTTATTCACGGCCGTGAGGCCACGCTGCTTGCGGTGTGTACTGCACGATTAGCAACCGTGATTTCAGTGAAGTGCGGACCACGCACCGTCGCTCAGTACTGCTTGCGGTGCGTACTGCATGATTAGCGACCACGATTTCAGCGAAGTGAAGGCCGCTCACTGCGGTTCATTGCTCGCGGTGCTACCGCGGTTAGTGACAGCGATTTCAGCAAAAGGTGAGCCGCGCACCGCCACTCGCTGCTCGCAGTGTGAACACTCTAAATATTTTTTACACAGTGTCATGCCACTGACCGGTTTTAAGCGTGAAATGCGCTTCTCAAAGGCATGAACTTGTTTTGAGCGTCACATGACTGAAAATTCGATTGTTTTCATCCACCCAAGCGTGACACTCATTGAAGAAACCACCACTCGCTTTCATTAACGTGTGGTGTAAGATTCTATGTGTGTGGACCGGAAAACTCACGTTAAGTAAAAATCTGTGCAGCAGATTTCACTTCTAATTTGCTGCTGTGGCTTGCGCTTCCTTTCAGATATTCTTTTTTTCCATAAGGAGTACTTGAAAGGTGCCGCTCGCTTCGGTGATTTTGGCGGGAAAATGTGGTTAGACCAGGGGGAGGAAAGCGCAAGCTACTTCCATCCCGGCTAATTGAAAACACTGCACTGAAATTGTAACTCCATACACCATCCATGTGAACATAAATGAAGGAGGAATTGGCGCTAGTGTCTGCACTAAAGGACAACATCTAACCGCAAAAAGGTTCTGAAAGGAGAAATGGTCTCTCACTCTCTCTCTATCCCTTTTGAATTTCTGACCCAGGCGGCTGTTGTAAATGCCATGCATCTTTTGCGCGTGTTTCGCGAACTCCGCCAGTCGCACATTATCTTGGGTGCTGCCGCCTGCTTTGTGGCGCCGGTCACAGACACTTTGGCGTTGTTTTCCTTTATGTGTTAGTGATGTAGGTGCTGTGACAACTACGGCGGTGTTTCGTTTTGTGCTCGTGACCTTTGACGCTGCGAAGAGTGCAGCGAGACCCGCATCGATACGACGGGAACCGCTACCTGCGCTCGCTTTCTCAGGAGCTACCGCTCATTTCGGTGCCATCGATCGTGAACAATGACTTAGTCACACTGCTGCTGAAGAAGCAATCATCAAGTTTAGTCCGCAAGAGTTGGCACATTGTGGGAACTGATTATGTAAATGTATGTTAACTGAATTTTATTGGTGTCGCATATATCAGCATGAGCAGTGAAAGCCATTGCATGCTAGTGGTTTGCTTTCACGCGTTTACGTAAATACTAAACAATTTTTTTGCAATTGTCTGTGAATGTAAGGTACATTATGCATGTAATCCAGGGCTTTACAGATAGCTATCTGGTCAGGTAGTAGCATGGTTGAACAAGTCTTGGGTCACTGACCAATTGTAAAAAAAAACGGTTAGTTGACATTTCGGAACCCCTGCGGGTTCTTTGTGCACAATGAAGTACATCATGCATGCATTAAATTTAGTGCATTCAATGTGCACAGACTGATGTTCTGTATTGCGTGAAAATTATGCAGGAATGATCGCGTATGTGTTGTGCAAATTATGCATGAAATTACGTACAGAAAATGGCAGTTGTGCTGTTCGAGATAAGCTGAATACACCTCTGGTGCTTCGCCAAACATTACCTATATTGTACGCAATGCTGTAACGTAGACATGTAGTGTATTTTGAGAAATATCTCTTTTTGACTAAAAGTAACGAGAAGAATATACACGTGTCAATAAAACCATGAAAAATGATCTCTGTCGTCCATACATTGGCCCAGCACTGCGGTTACCATTACTGACCAGCAGCGCAACCAATTTAAACATGTCACAACTGCAAATATAGGGTGTACGAAAACCAAAGTAAAGCATAGCATGCAGTCATGTGCAGCAGGCGGACGATGATACATCCACCCACCTCCCCTAGCGGGCCCAATTTTGGGCCATACCACACATGAAGCAGCTGCCATGCGAACACCCCCCCCGCCCGCGTGTTTCGGCCGTCCGTTGTCATGGAGATAACTCGTACACAGTTGAGTTTCCCCTTCAGATGGTGATGAGAGGAAACACCTTATTGATGATGAAATCAGGGTTTCTTGATGACTTGGTGGTTCTAACTCACAAACATTCACCTTACTCGAGGAAAGGAGAAGGTTAGCTATTTTGAAATACGGAAAGCTGGGCAAGTCGGTTACTACTATCCATGGTAAAACAGCGTGGAAAAACACGAGGACGGAACAAACACGACGCCACGAGCGCTGACTTTCAACTGGTGATTTATTGCACACATGTGCACATTCCCGCCAAACACTAAACAGAACAAAGAATATTGAAGAAAGATTGCGTCATCACTGAACATCTTAAACATCTTTCGCACACATGCATGCGAGACAAATGTATGCCGAAGTAACGATCACTCAAGACGTTCGGTTCTTTAGAGGAAAAAAGAAACAGTTGTCAAGGGAATAAGCGCATCACGGTCACTTGTTCTTATGAGGTGCCTATCCCGCATGCCCAAAGCTCGGCAACCCTTTGGCTCCACACACAATGACCGTCATACCTGCCTAAGCTTCTTCAAGACGGGTGATGTCCTAGACAGCGCGAAGAACACAAAGAAAACCCGCTGCAAGAAGGGGAGATGGGGACAGGACGGGTTCCCGTCGGGCGTCCCTCTAAGGCTGAGTGGCTCCACAAAAGTGGCATTCCTCGCGACAAGAGACTGAATGGCACCACGGAAAGTTCAGCGAACTTCACCTACACCATTCGCTATGAGCATAACTGAAGGAGGAATTGGTGCTGCCGTCTGTAATTTGTGGCCGCAGGAAGGTATAGGAAGTTTCACCCCTTGGTTAAACCGTTAGAGCCGCTGGAGCCATTGGCTGTAGCAGTCTCTTTTGTGCGTCATGTCTGTCTGCGTTTCAAGCATGTGCATGTGGCGTGCTAGCTTCTCATGGTGAAGAGTGGCGAAGAGATGCAACAATGTTATTAGAACGTTGAAATCGGTTGACTTGCTTTGGTTAGTGGCACAGTAGGTGCAAGAACACAGAGTGCGACTACCCACAGTTCACGCACGACATGGCACCACTCACTGCGAACTGTGGGCACTAATCGGCCATTCACGGTCGTTTGGAGTAACTAGGTAAGCAAATTTTTTTTAATGTTTTCACTCAATATATGTTGCTGAACTATTTTTCCAACAACGTTTTCAGAGTAAAGTCTAGGGAATCTTCTTATTTACCCCCAAACTTCACCTTAGGGCCAGACCGAGTTCTTAGCTGCCATTTGACTTGGGTCGTGCGGTCGACTGGGAGAGGTGACAAGAAAGAAGCAAGGAGAGTTGCTCTCGCTGCCGTTGCTGTAAGTTGCCTCGTTTGCCATCCGTTTTCCACCTGTCTCGGTGTCTTGTGATTGTTAGCTTTGCCTCGTTGGCACATGTGTTGGCGGAAAAGTTTCATGGCCGCATCGCGGTTCGCGTTGGTGGCCATTTTAAGGAGTGGAGTAGCACCTCCGGTGCTCCTTGAGCCGCCTGGCTCCTCGCACAAGGGGGTAGAAAGCGCCTGCTCCCACCGTCCTCCGTGGAGCACATCAAAAATGACAAAAATACAGCATACCGCAATTCAGACAGTCGATGCGAACATTGCGATGCATTGAAATTTGTCTCACATTACACAGAACCACCGCATTAAGGCCAGGCTAAAAATGAGCCTGTTTGTGCTGCACATCTCAGCTGGAGTTAGCTTATTTTATGACAGTGCGTGACACATCGATCTAACAGTATTATACTGAAATCACACATACCAAGAGACCGCTCTGGGAACAAACGAATTGACTGTGGGCAGCACTACAACCTAACCGTATATTGTAAGATACAACTGTGTTACCTTTACAAATTTCAGGGTGCTGGGTGAAGTCGCAGTTTGCATTGCACTGCATATATACAGTTCTGGGAGACAGCACAAATAGGTTTCCGGTCTAGCACGTAGAGCCAGTGCTGCTGCAGGTGGTGGTGTTAGCTGTCACGATGGCAAAGATGGAACACTGCGGCAGTCATGCTGTTGCTCATAAGGACAGCATATGAACGGGCAGAAAAGCTGTTTTCTTTTAGTGGCTCAAGAACAGCAGACGTGTTAAAGCCGTGAATTCGGACTTGAACATTTTCCTGCAAATCTACAAAAATGCCATTAATAAAAAAAAACCTGTGCTTTGTTTGGTGCCAACTGCTGTGACTAATAGCTACTGTCTGGAATGCCATTCCTGAAATTCATGACAAAAGCTTTCTTGATATAACAAAATGTAGTCACAACGATCTCCAGGTGAACGATTTTTTCTGATTGACGAATATTTCTGCGATCCCGCACTCAGCACATAATCTTTCAATGCAAATGCAGTTCAATACTATGAATTTCTGGCGATTTTTATGACAATGATCTAAACGATTTGCAACCATCCTTTAGTTTTTCTTGGGTGTCATGAACTCTCCTACTACAAATTTATAATTCTGAAACGATATGTTTATAAATTTTGCTAACACCGTCCTTTGCAAGCCGTGTGATAAGCTATGGGAAGAGCGGACTACAAGATCATGAAGCAACACCTTGCTTCTGCAACAGAGCAGAGGCCAGGAGAAACTGAAAGGCGCCTTGCGATTCGTTGGGTAGCATAAGCTTGGAATCGTTGGTAGTAACATACCGCAATTTCTGCTCAGTAAGAAGTTTGCCACTAGGCTTGTTGTTGGAATCCTGTAAGGCATTGCGTCCTAAACAATTCAACTCTTTGCCTTAGAAATAGATGAAGGATCTGCTGCTTGTAGTGAGTAAATTCGTTTCAGGTTGAACAATTCAGCAACATACTCACATACGTGATAACGCACAAAACAACTCCACGTGCGTAACTGTAGAAAACAAAAGCATGCGATCATAACCATTTTAAATAAACATTATTGACAAGGCACAAGCTAACATTGTACAGCTTTTTTTCAGACCAGTTTGCACCACCTGCTGCAAAATGTGACCAACAGAGTCCGGAGTCATCGGCGAGTAAGGATTACGGGGGCAACCACCATGGCTGTTGATGGCAAGTTTCTTTACGGCTACATTTCGCCAGGTTTTTCAATGGTATTTCTTTTTAACACAATTCCTCTTTACAGATGACGACTAAACTTATTGAATGGTCCTGTCAAGTGGAACTCATTGCACACAAACTAATGTGCTCAGGACCAAGAAGGGATTCTGCAAGGAACAACTGTGTGATGAGGCATGAAGTAAAGCCGCAACGAAAATTGCATCCCTAGTGAAACCGTCACACACTGGCATCAATGAATGCCTGCAGCCAAGACTCACATAAACTGCCCCAATTTCAATGGTGAGTAAAATTGTTTATCACAATCAAAGTTTCATGCGCAATTCTAAACCTATTCATTCTGCCAACAGTGCTCATTTTTCAGTCATGTATATCAAAGATTTAATGCTGCAATAGCAATGTTAGGCTACGCCAATAAAATAGTTTTTATAACTGTAGTTCCTTCACTAAGTGAGATTTGTCCAAGGTTGACCCCATCAGGTACCACTTAATTTTGTTAATTTCACCCACGGACATCGTTGGCCCATGCATTATGTGGGGCGACATGAAACAGCTTGTGCACTGCAAGAGCCCTGTTAAATCATCAACTTGCAACCTGACATATCACAAAAAAGGCCTTGGTGTTTTGTTCGCGCATATATTACACAAACGAAATTACGTATATGGCAACTATGTTCAAGGCAGCGGTAGGATGTACCAGTATGGTGGAAATTACATGAGCGCAAAAATGGCTATGGGATTTTGTTGTCGAAGCTACACTTTGAGAGAAGTAGAGTCAGGCCAGAATGATAGGCGAACAGTGCCTGCCAACAAAACAAAATATCTTACCTGTGTACTTGCAGCTGCAGTCAACAACTAGTCTGATTCATGTTTAGGAGCGAAAGGTTTACCGAAGTACATTGTCATGAAATGGTTACAAAAGAATATAGTAAAACCTCGTTGATTTGGCCCCCGTTAATTCGGATAATCCGGCCTGCGCACTCCCTCCCTTCAAAAATGTATAGGTCTATGGCAGCAAAACTGTCATTAATTCGGTGTGCTCCGGTGAATTCGGACTGGAGACGGGCCTTGACCGACGCTAAAATGAGTTTTAGGAGCACGCATTGATATGACCATCATCCGGGGAACAAGTGTCCACCCTCCATTCCGAAACCGAAACCATACAAGGGGTAGCACTGCTATAAATTCAAGGTGAGTTTTCAGAGCACGCACGCTACTGTCCTCACTTCACTCGAGAATGACTGAGAACGAGCCATTTTGCGATTTTCTAAGGCAAATCAGGCCTGCTAGGCGTGTTTAGTGTTAGCACGTGGCATGCGCGTGTGTGTGCACATGTGTGTGCGAGTGTTTGTGGTGCTGTTGTGGTGCTTCACTCCACCGTGGTGATGGCGACGCCTGCTAAGCGAGGTAAGTACATGACCAAAGACTTGGGGCAAAAGGTTGAAATTATCAAGGCACTGAAGGAAGGAGTCTCCCATGAAGAGGTGATGCGCCGGTTCGACGTAAAGTGAAGCACCCTGGGAACCTATGTTATTTTTAAAATGAGGCACAACTCTTGAAAGTTTTCCAGAACGAAAAGTTTCATTCAGTTTGCAAGCGTATGTGAACCGCAGCCTACCCTCAATTGGAAGATGCATTGTTGCGGTGGATTGGCACCGCACGGGACGCGTGGCTCCCACTAAGCGGGCCATTAATCTGCGCGCAAGCAGAAAGCTACGCCCTCCACATGAACATCGATTCCTTCAAAACATCGGAGGGATGGCTTGCACGGTTTATTAAGGAAAGACATGGCCTCGTATTCAAGACCTTGTACGGAGAGAGAGGTGTGGTCGACGAAGAAGTCAAAGACTGGCAGAACGTCCAACTTCAGGAACACATCGCAGCCTACAACCCAAGTGATGTGTTCAACGTGGACGAGACAGCACTTTATTTTAAACTGCTGCCGGATAAGACTATCACTTTCAAGGGGGGCCTTGTACCGGCGGGAAGAGGAGCAAGGAGCGTGTGACCGTGCTTTTAGCGGCTAATATGATGGGCATGGAGCGCCTTCCTCTTCTCGTTATCAGGAAGGCGCTTAAACCAAGATGTTCCCGGAGGTTGCAGCACCTGACGAGGACGAAGACGTTAGCGCACTCGTTACCTGCTTCCCGCTGCAGTACAGCACACCGACTACTTTGGCGCCGATGACGGTGTTATTGTAGCTGGTCAATTGACTGACGCAGAAATTATCACCGATGCCCTCGGTGCGACTGGCGAGGTTGTTACATCCTGGTTTTCGTTACATGCACTGTTCGTGTAAAGATTGGAAAGAAACCAAAATAAGAAATAGAGTAAAACCTCGTTCATTCATTCGAAATCATTGGGACGGCGAAAACTATCCCAATTAACTGGGTTTTCGAATTAACCAACAAGAAAAAATGAACCCAGGCAAAAAATTTTGTTGCCGTAGGGAGCTACCATCACTGGACGAACTTTGCGATTTCTGCATATTGCCGCGTAAAAGTCTATCATGCAGCTTGCAGCCTGTGCTGACCAAAGAGAAAGTCGACTTCAGACATGAGTCAATGCATACCCCGCACCTGCCCCATCTTCATCCCACCGTTTCACTTTTTTTTGTAGCCACCCGTGGGATGGCATCGCAGCGTGCGTGGAACTCAGTAATAAACGCATAACAATGTAAGCACAAGAACAGCAATCTGAAGGCGACAGAGATCAAAAGCGAATAAGTGGCATTCCGCGTGTGGCCTGACTGACTACCCGCAAAGTGAACTGCAAACGGTCCTGTAGTTTTGGATTCCAGCACGACACACGCCCTGGAGATTCTTGGAATCGTTAAGTTTGCCCTCACGCTACCCACAGCTCCTTCGAGCAAGCGACCGCCATAGCGAACGAGCCGGGTAAACAGCGCGTAATTAGTATTTTCTTCAGCAGAACCCATTTCCATACGAATTCACTTTTTTGAGGCATGGAGCCCCATGCGTCCCTGCCGGGACAGCAGGCACCGGCACACAGGGCGCATACCACCTGGCGCTCGTCCAAAGCCACCTGAGACCCCGCAAATAGGTCGGCTCATAGAGTATATAGGTAAAACTTGACATTGAAGACGCCAACCACAACAAAGATAAGAACACAAGCCTGCTCTTCTGCCCTCGAGTCTGACAGATCCTTACCTGAAAGGACCCTTTTGACGTTCCTGACCTCTGCAGACTCCTACAGTTCTGCCTCAGCAACACATATTTTGTATTCCAAGGCCTGTTTTGTCGTCAACTTCAAGGCACTCCTATCAGTGCCTCTATATCCGTTACCGTCGCGAACCTCACCATGGAGTCTGTCGAACGCTGGGCCCTTGCAAAATTTGCTCACCCGCCAAAAGTGTTCCTCAGATATGTCAACGACTGTTTCTGCATGATTCAAAAAGACGCTTTGCCTGCCTTTTCATCACATTTGAACTCCAAAGAGGACGCCATTGAGTTCACCACCGAGGTCGAGGCGAACTGTGCATTGCCCTTTCTAGACATCCTGGTACAACGCAATAGTGGCAAACTATCATTCAGCGTTTTTGGGAAACCCACCCACATGGGATGTTATATCAATTTTAGATCCGTCCACCCAGCCTCATATAAGAGATCGGTTGCTGCCACCTTATTAAAAAGGAGCCAACACATTTTCAGTTCTCCCGAACATAGGGCAAGCGACTTTGATATGGTGCGGCAAGAACTTTCACGCAATGAATACCCGACACCTTTCGTGGCATCGGTCGAAAAAAAGCTGTGTCGACCAGAACGTGAAACTGCTGTGTCTTCTTGCCTGAAACATGCCTCTGTTCTTTACACCCCTCGAATCAGCGAAGCACTGGCACGCATTCTGCGCACCTTCAGTGTTGACACTGCCTACGTTCCGACCAGAAAACTGTGACTGCTTTGGTCAATGTAAAGGACATTCTTCCAAAATAAAAATATCCCGGCGTGGTTTACAGCATTCCCTGCTCCGACTGCGACTGCGTCTACACTGCGAAACTGGTAACTTCGAAAGGCACCTAAAAGTTCACAAAAACAATGTTAAAAACAGGGAAGTGGATTCCAGTGCTATCGCCGAACACTGCATATCAAAACAGCACATTATCGACTGGGACAAGGCACAAGTTCTTGCGGCAGAAAAGAGGACATTCCCTTGCCTTCACTTGGAATTTTCGATTATACAAACGACCTGTCACACTTTGAAATGAAACTGCGGCAATCTGACAATTGCTTACACACGCTCTCTGCGCCCCCTTTTCAAGCATACATAACCTTGTGCACCCACTTCTCATTTTTTACTGTGAACAAGGCCCTGTATGAGAACCGAAACGTCTTTTGTGTGTTCTTTTTGTTGCAGTCGGTGTCATCAATTTCAAGTTTTAAGATTCACCCCCGACCAGACAAGTTTTCGTCCAACTCTTGATTTCAGAGTATATAGGTCAACCTCGAACTTTAGGATGGTCGTTTTTGACAAAACGTCACGACCCAATTCCTCAAACCATGGCACACTACCAAAAAAACTGCGTAGGCCAGCACTTTGCGCATTCAACCCATCGCAGGACACACACTGACGCTGTTAAGAGTGGGAGATGCTTCGATGCCAGCACCTCGGCTGGAAGCCACATGGCCAGCCTGCAGAGGAGCGACGAGCACGCGCACCGCTGTCTCCAGTCCGACCGTGCCTTGACGAAGAACTGTGAGCAGCTTGCTTTGAATCTGGTATCCACACCTGTGTTGCAGTGAAGCATGTCTTCTCTGCAGGCGCGTGCTCTGGCGGTCTGCAAGCCGTACCGATTGATTTTTGTGCTGAGAGTACTGGAGCTGGGACGCTTATATCGCGACCTTCAGCATTACTAACACAGTAAAACCTCACTAATTCGAAGTCATCGGAACAGCGAGAAATCTTCGAATTAAGTGGGTTTTCGAATTAACCGGACACACCAAGAAATACGACTCAGGCAAAAAAATTTTGTTGCAGGAACGTGCTACCTTTATTAGGCATATTTTGATTTGCTGAAAGTAATCAGAGATGCTGGTTTGCCGCGTCCGGTAGTTTGCAGCATTGAAGGTCATGTTCTCGAGTTGGTCAACTAGGTGAAACATTTCAGAACTTCCACCGTGGCACTCAACAAAACTGCGGATAACGTTCAGAGATCCGATAACTTCACCGAGAGCAGGTGCTCGGGAAGGCTCGTCAGTGTCATTGTCGCTATCGTTGCTGTCATCGCGCATGTTCGCAACAGCAGTAATCGCACTCTCCAAGTCCGAGTAGCCTGTCTGCTCATCACTTTCAAAGTTCAGATACTCGGCGAAGCCGACTGCGTTGGACTCACCTTCCTTTGCTCAGAGTGCATTGATGCTGTCGCAATACTCTGCTCCTTCTTCGTCACGCATACATGGGCAGTCTGCATCGGCATCAACAGTGCTTTTACTGGAAAAACCAGCGTGTTCAAAACACCGCCTGACCAAAGTGGGCTCCACTTGTTTCCAAGTGTACATCATGAGGCATATGGCTCCGAGGAGGTCGATGGAGTACTCCTTGCCATTTTCATAGCAAAAGACAGTGCGCTTAAGCAAGTGGTGCCGATAAATCTTCTTTGTGTGGTGAATGACGCCTTGGTCCATTGGCTGTGAAATCGAAGTGGTGTTCGGAGGTAAAAATACCATCCTGATGGCGTGGAGATGTGGGATGTCGCCATGTGCCGGGCAGTTGTCGACGAAAAATAGGACATTCCTGCTTGTGGCCGCGAACTTGCGGTCAAGTTGCTACATGTACTCCTCAAATATTTCACCTGTCACCCAGGCTTCCTTACTGTGCCTGTAAACGAGTTCATCCTTTGGCAGCAGCCGCACATTTTTGAAGCAGCGAGGCTTCCCCATCTTCCCTACAACCAGTAGCGGCAGCTTGTGTTTACCGCACATGTTCGTGCCGAACAGCACAGTAATCCTGTCCTTGGCCTGTTTTCTACCCTTGATTGCAGTGTTCTTCACTGCGAATGTTTCTGTTGACAGCATCTTATAAAAAAGTGCAGCCTCGTCAAGGTTGTAAACGTCGTCTGCACCATACTCGCTAAGCAGCGGCGCCAAAGTGTGCTTTTCCAATCCTCGACAACGCTCTCGCTAGTGCTGCCACTCTCACTACAGACAGTTAGAAATGCCAAATTATTACGTTCTTTAAAACGGAAGACCATCTGTTACTGAACTCGATTTCTTCATGCCCAAGTTGTAGAGCTAGGTCGTTGGCCTTATCCCGCAGTAGCGTTCCATTGACGGGAAGGTGGGCTGCGTTTGCTTTCTGCAGCCAGCGAAGCAGAGCAGATTCCACATCTTGATATGTGGGAGCCCGCACTCATGACTGTAGGCCTCTAGTATTTTCGGCTTGTTGCTCAATATTGTGGATGTCGAGAGAAGCACGACGTGCCTTTTAGTCAACTCAGTCTTGGAACAAGCGTTCTTGCTTGCTTCTTGGATCAAGCAGAACTCTTGCTGCAGCGTTGAAGTCTTATACTTCGGCATTTTGTTCACTGGTACAGTCACAAAGCTAGCACTTCTGAACAGCCCAAAAAAAACGGCACAGTAGCCGACCCCTAACCGCCACATACAACACGAAGAAATGGCACAGGCGTACTTGCAGTGTCGGAGGCATGGGGGAAAAGCAGTTGCGGTACGGAACATGTGCTCCCGCTGACGCTGTGCGAAAAGAGGGTGAAGCACGCCGTGGGATGGAGTGGGGGTGAGATCACGTGACAAAAACGGGTATGCCTGCCGCGTTGCAGTGAAGCACGTTTTCTCCTCTGCAGGCGTGCGTTTCGGCAGTCCGCGGTGCGCACTGCGGACCGATTTTTATGCCGAAAGTGCTCTGGCTGGGGCGCTTCGCCTGTATATCATCGCCATTGCTATGTTGCTTTGCCTCGCGGCTCTGTAGGGCCGTCGTTTCACCGGGTTTGCGGCGAAACATGGATCAGGCATTGCTGCATAGTACCCACAATTTTTTAATTAACCAGGCTGACGCAGGCTGCTCGCTCGAATTATCTGGCCCAATTTACATTCAAAATACGGGACTGCAGAAAAATTTCGAACTATCCCGGATTTCGAATTAGCCGAGTTCGAATTACCCAGGTTTTACTGTAAGCATCGCTCTGCTGCGCTACCTTGTGGCTCAGAGGAGACGTCGCTTCATCAGCTTGCGACGAAATCGGGAACAGACATCCTCGTACAGCACCTCAGACCTTCAAATTGACCGGCCTGGTGCATGCCACCGCATCAAATCTTCCAGTCAAATTTACATGAGAAATAACTAGACCACAGAAATTCTTCGAATTATCGAGGTTTTACTGTAAATGTACCGTAAAAACTAGAATAAAGGTCGACCTTTTTTCAAAAAACCATGGCAAAAAGTCAACCCCATCTTATATACCGGTCATTTGTGGAAAAACTGCATAAGCCTTGCAAAAATGGGCGACTGAAATCAACAACCTCCATCACCATCGCCATCAGCTGCAGTGCGGCGTCACACTGCCATTTTTCGTTTCCATTGTTTGGTTCAAAGCTGTTTTTCAAATTTTGTTTCAAAATGAGCGGAAGTCGGCGGCAATTCACCGTCGGCTTCAAGAAAAACGTGATTGAGTATGCGGAAGCTCACGGCAACCTGGCGGCAGAGCGCAAATTTGGAGCACCCAAAAAGAGCATTCAGTACTGGCGGAGGCAGAAGCTGCATATTACAACTTGCAGCAACCAGAAGAAAACATCATTTCGTGGGCGGACCGCAGCGTATCCAGAATTTGAAGGAAAGGTTGCGCTGAGTGCAAGATTGCTGCCTGTGACTGCCGAATGCATCTGTTTGAAAGTGGTAGAGATCGTGCGTGCCTCTAGACTCACGAGGGCACAATTCAAGGGCTCACCATCCTGGATGCGGCGATTCATGAAGAGGAAAGGCTTTGCACTACTGCACCGTATTTCTGTGTGCCAGAAACAAACACGCGGGTCGTTGGGCACACGATACTGTTAAAAAATCGGCCAGGTGTACATATGAGCAGCATTTAAATGAAAATAAATACTGTCACCATTGTGCAACCTGTCAAGTCGCATTTGCTTCAAGGTAAGGGCGTCTTTTGCTACTTTTTGTACTGAAAGATTTTTTTCAATTTTAGAATTGGTTAGCTGGAGGGTCGACCTATATTCCGCTCCGACCTATAGTCTGATTTTAATGGTATGTTAAATGACCTCGAAAATGTTCAAAGCAAACCCCTGTTACTCCAAATCACAAATGCGAGAAAAGTTCCGCGATTGCGCTGGTGGACGAACTGCAGCACCAGCTAGTACCACCTCTGCTGCGGCTCGCGCAACTCCGTTACGAGTGGGGCAGAGAGAATGGGGAAATTGGGGGTGTCGGAGGCACCACAGCCAGGCTGGAGGAAAGCACACCAGGGTGCCTCAATGGGTCAGCGTGAGCACTGAGGTACCCTTCCGCTCTCAGTCTGCCCACCATCGTTGCCGCAGGAAGCAGACTGCGTCACCAGCGCTCTCCACCATCCCCACTCCTGACACCCGACAGCAACGGGCACCGAAATCCCACAAGCGACCGCACACTGCTCGCCCCGTGTCTCCTTAATGCAAGAACATTAGAGGAATGAAGAGCAGAAAGGGGGACAGGCACCAGATGTGAGAAGGAGGAGGAATGCAGCGCGAAGGAGGGTGCCACATGAAGGGTGTGTCTTCCACAGATGAGGATGGAAGCGCAGTGAGTGTGCTGGTGTACGTGTGTATGGATAAAAGGATTGTGTTACACGGTCTTCTCCATTCGTTCATCATTAAATAAACCTTGTATGTGCGCTTTAATGGCATGTTTTGCTTATTTGTCAAAAGCAGCTCCTCTGAACAGTGTTGACGCAAGTGCAGCCGATCTTCATTGCGCTCGGCGAGCTGATTAAAGCCAGCGGAGAGCAGCAAACAGGCAGGACAAGGAAAAGTATCATGCCAACGTTGCATCCAAGACATGCCAATGGAAGTCATGCAATCCAGTATGTTCTATCATTCCCATCAGGTCAACCTATCGATCACTGATTTTTTTTCTATAGACATCTTATTATTTTTCACTACTTTTGAGCATGAACTGTTGTAGTGGCACACGGTACAACGTTCCAAAAGCGAAAGCAGCAGAGACTGTTGCATCTGCTACACAGATACACCTATGGAGCTGGAGAACCACACATTGTGTCAACTGCGATCAGTCATTGGGATCGTTGCAGTTCGGCAGTTCGTGTTATCATCATGAAAGTTTTGTATCATTCTGCCAAATTTTAAGTAACTCAGTGTAGGAAGTTCGTTATGTCAAGGTCAACCGCCTAACGCCTCCTTCCCATGAAGTTCTGGCAGCATTTGAGCATTGTGAAACTTCGTAATATTGAGAAATTTGCTATATGGAGGTTCATTACATCCAGGTCTAACTGAACTCGCTCGTGCTACTAGCTGTCCAAATCCAGATGATAATCTTAAAATTTGCACCATTTTATTGGTAATGGTGCGGGCATCTTGAGATACAAAAAGCTGTGTGCGCCATTCATTTGCCTCAAATGCAACACACAATGAAGCGGCAGTGATGATTAGGTGGCAAGGCGAGCGGCCCCCACCCCTATCTGGCGCTAGGGGGCCATGCTATTTCGGCGGTTTTTGGCCGCCCGCTCACCCAAGGACGTAAATTGCATTTGCATTCCGCACATGCATATTAGCGCCAAACAAAGGGTCAACCTACCTGCAGAATACGCTTGTTTTTATACAGTAGTTCCATGATACAAAAATCGATGTGACAACATAATGAGAAGATTAGAGCAGGGTGAAATATATTTTTAAGCATTTTTTTACTCAACCAACACTGTGTGTTTATAAGCAGCCAAATTACCAGACAGCATCCTCAGAGCCAAGTCATCACCTACAACTGATAAAGTAAAGACACTAGCATAGTACAGGTTTTTTAAGGTTTATGAGGTTTAGCATCCCAAAGCGATTCAGGCTATGAGGGGCACAGTACTGAGGACTCCAGATGAGTTCAACCACCTGGGGTTCTTTAACATGCTTTGACATCGCACAGTACACAGGCCTCTAGAATTTCGCCTCCATCGAAATTTGACCGTTGCAGCCGGGATCGAAGCCGCGCCTTTTGGGTCAGCAGCCGAGCACCATAACCACTGAGCCACCACGACGGCTAGATTTTTTAAGGTCCTAGCAAATTTACTATAGAGGAGTTCTACTGCATAAAAATTACAGTAGAACCCCGCTGTGGTAAACTCTATTACAGTAAAAACTCGGATATAGTAAAGTGGAGCTGTAGCCCCATTTCACCTTCCACAGATATTACAAGAGACGACTGCGGGTTAGTTGGCGTACCATGTTTTTGCGAATCACAAAAGACGAGGACGTTTGTTCTCATACTCGCCCTTTGCACTGCGCATAAACATGTACATTTTTTTCGGTTAAAGATTTTTTTCGAAAAAATGGCTACAGTAAAGGGCATCTCGCCATGGTGATGTACTTCCAGTTTAATTATGACATTCCGGCACACACTAAATCTAGGATAGCGAGGCTTATTGATACCGAATACAATACAACGGCGCTCTTTGAGGTGGTTTTACCACAGAGCTCAAAAGCCGCGAGGAGAAGCCAACTTTTTAAAAACCTTGAGTCCGTGAGGCAAAATGTGCGGCACGCACGGAAAAAGTAAGACTGGCTATGGACGCAGAAAGGAGGAGGGGCGGGTTGCTAAGAAAGGTGAGTCAGTAAAAGTGCAGTGAGGACTAGAAAATGGAAGCAAAGGATGTGCGTTCATGTGCGTTCATGGGGCAGCAATGGCAAGAAGCGGAAGCGCGGCAGCACTGTGGAGGTGGTTTTGCCATGCTTGACTGTTTTGTGCGCGTATCTTAAAGGGCTTGCATGCTCCCAAGTGATTATGCCCATAATTCAAAGGCCTGGATGTTGCATGAACAAGATCACCAGAAAGAATCGGAAGATTTTGTTGGAAAACTGCTCGGCCCGCATAGTCAATACATGTCTCAGTAACAATCAAGTGGAATTTCTCCCTTTTGGTATCATCAAAAATGTAACAGTGCATCCTGTTAAATCTGAGGAAGCCAGGCGGCTGAAACACTCAGAGGCGCTTGATGGACTGTCAGCAATAGGCAGAAAGCAGCTCTAGGCACTACCTCAAGGGCATGACACTCGTGGTTAGAAGGAATTGTCGGCAAAGTCTTTTGAGGACCCTCAGGCTGAGACAGAAGAGACTGTAGCAAGTGCACTACCTTAGGAAGAATCATCTGTGGAAGAAGAAGCACTAAAAATTTCAGCTAAAGAAGAACTCATGTGCTTAGAGAATGTTGTGCCGGAGAAGGTACATGAGCGCTTGGACACTGTGACTCAATTCACAACCACTGCAGTGCATAAGTGCAGCAAAAGGTACTGCAATGTACACAAGGTGCTAAGTAAAGGAAATCCACTCGCAAATAAGCAGAGTGACAAATATATATATATATATATATATATATATATATATATATATATTGAGTGAAGTTTCACTGTGCAGTGAAACATCATTAATTTGACCCTCGCTAATTTCGAAATCTGGGTAATTCGGGCTGCCAACGTGGTCCTGGCTAGCACCCAGGTAGGTCTATGGCATGAGGCGCTCGTTCATTTAGACGCTGCTGTGCGTACGCCGGTTAATTTGGACACACCCCGGAATGGAGACAGGGTTCCTGTATGAACAACATAGCAAGCGATCAAGCTACCGTATTTACTCGAATGTAACGCGAATTTTTTCCCTCATGTTATCATCGAATACTGCACTTCGATTGGCCTAAAACAGTGCCGCGGTGCAGACATTTAAAAGCAATCAGACTGGTTTCGGTTTCCGCAGTTTTGCGATCTTATGCTGGCAACATGGGTACCATGGAAGCAAATCCTCATCCATCCAAAGTCAAAGCATTGTTCTCTGTCATTTTTTTTAGTTCGTTGCAACCTCGCGGGTCAACGCATCGTCGCTCACGGTGTATTGACTCAGTGCACACGATGGCAACACGTCGTTCTCAGTACGACGCTCGTTTTAAGAGGAAAGCGATCCTGTTAGCTAGTTGGTACATATTCCGCGGGCTAGTTGGTACATATTCATTTCTGAAGGCTGTGCGCTAAAAAAACGTTCACAGGAAAAAAGGAGGACAGACAACAGGAAAGAAGCGCAACTTTCAAGTTTAATGACGACAAAAGAAGCCAGGCGCACTTATATATCTGCTGTTATCCAAAGATCAGCTGCATGAGAGAGCGTCAAC
Organism: Amblyomma americanum; assembly: GCF_052857255.1. Taxonomy (NCBI): domain Eukaryota; kingdom Metazoa; phylum Arthropoda; class Arachnida; order Ixodida; family Ixodidae; genus Amblyomma; species Amblyomma americanum. The sequence goes on from NC_135505.1 coordinate 35,013,507, forward strand.
CTAAAAAACAAACACGAGAAAGAGCAATGGGGATGTCTAAGTGAGATTCAAAACATAAGAAGGTGAACATATCAGCATGTGCCAAGGTATGGTAATGTAGAATTCACATGGGCTAACAACAATGCATAACAACATGAGAATACAGAGCTGCATGAAAGATGACAATGAAAAGAAAGAAGTGCATAACAACATGAAAAATATGCATAACAACATGAAAAAATTCTGACGATGAAAGGGAACAAGAGAAATGAGGATAAAAACCGTGTAAAGAGCGGCAAGAAAGAGAGATAAAGGCACGTTAAAAATTCTAAAAGCAAACTAAAATACATACGAGCGAACGGGTTGAGAGACTAGATGTAACCATCCAAAAAGGATAGTTCATTCCTAGAAAGGTTAATAGAAGGCGTGCTAACGCACTCGTCTTTTCGTAGGTCAGTGAAAAAGCCTCAATTACGGTACTTCTCTCTCGGTCTTGTCCTGAGCCTTAGCTGGAAACTTTGTTTCATTAAGCTTGGAGTAGCAGTTTTGGCAATTGCTGCAGTGTAACGGAAGGTTACCTCCAGATTTGCTCTTCAGGGTGACGTTGTACTTGCGGGCGCGCTCATTGAAACATTTCCCAGTTTGTCCCACATACACTTTGCCGCACGTCAGGGGGATTTCATACACAACATTGGCAGTGCATTGTATGTATACGGTTTGATGCTTGATATTACAGGCCTTCTTAACACGCTTCTTGGTCACCATCAGACATAATTTCGCCAGTTTGCAGGGAGCCAAAAAAACCAGCTTAACCTTAACCGTGGAGAGACAAGACTTTCTTCAAATTGTGTGAGAGACTATGCAGGTAAGGCATTACCTGCACAGGTTTCTGTTCTGTGTCGTGTTAAGCTTGGCCAGAATTCTTTATCTTTTTAAAGAGGTTTTCAGACATCCTAGTGGCCATGTGGGCTGGGTAACCTGCAGATAAAATTCAGTCAATCTGAGACTGGAAGTTTTCACCTATCTTGCGGGTGCATGATTTTTCTAAAGCAGATTTCATGCAGAGAGATACTATGCCACGCTTTACCAGCTTGCACTATCATAGTTAAAAAGTGATTTCTTTCAGCGCAGCTGATAAGCCCAACACACATGCACATTTGTAAAAATAAGTTGTAGGTCCAGAAACTAAATTTGATCATTATCTGCCCATTCATGCGTGAATTTGAGGCCCCTCGATAAACAACAAAAAGCTGTTAAAGTCTGGTTTACAAGTGTATCTGCAGCACTGTGTGTACAAACATTAAGGAGGACAAGATAGTCATGAATGTATCTGAAAATATGTGCTATCCCTGTGTCCTTCAAGCTGGCTTCAAAGTGCCGGTCAAATGACGCCAGAAAGATTTCAAATAGGACCGAAGAAACTGACGAACCTATACATATTCCCGCCTTTTGCAAGTAAAACTCTTCCTGGAAGCGAATAACAGTAGAATGCAAATAAAACTTTACGAGGTCCAGAAATTTATCAGTTGTGACACCAGCGGAATTCTGAAACCGGACCGCCATATTCTTCCAAAGGTTCACGGAGAGCATCAAATAAACTGTTGTGAGGCACAGAGTAAAAATAAGCCCTCAACGTCAATAGAAAAACCAGTGGAGGCCGACAACTTGCCTCCTTCCAGGACCTGCACCACTTCCGTTGAGCTTCTAATGCCGTAAGGGTCACCACCAGCTATTCTGTCCAGTTGGCTGGACAGAATAGCTGGCTGGCAACTTTTTGCCACGTATCTCATTCGTACACAATGGTATGTAGTGGGCATGCAGGCTTGTGCGTTTTTCCTGGAAAGAAAATTTCTAGGCACCCGGTTCCAGCCGCTTCGACTGACTTTCCTACTGATTCCAGGTTCATCCCTGCAAGCAGTTTTAGTGCGACACGTTTTTGTCTGGAAGGGTTGAAGTCTACTGGTCGAAAGTTCTTCTTGATGGCTTCAGTAGCTTTTTTGTTGAAAGTATCGTTCAGCATTACAACAAAACCAGCTTCTTTGTCTGCCTCCAGAACAGCGAGGTCAGACGACTTCATGAATCTGGCAAGGCTATTGAGCGGATGGTTCTTGCTCGGGAGTGATTTTTTGAGACATGCGAGACCTTTCCCAATGATCCGGTCAATATCTTTGTCATTGACTTTGCAGCCGATTTTTTGTACTATCGCTACCAGAGCCGGGCAGTTTGTCTGAGGCTCAAAACAGTACTTGGTTTTTTTTTCCAAAATGTTCTTGACGCCACTTGGAAAAAGGACCCAAGTACTGTTTTGAGCCTCAGAAGAACCGCCCGGCTCTGGTAGCGATGGTACGAAAAATCAGCTGCAAAGTCAATGACAAAGATAGCGACCGGATCCAAGCTAAACACGACACAGAACAGAAACCTGTGCAGGTAATGCCTCACCTGCATAGTCTCTCACACAATTTGAAGAAAGTCTTGTCTCGCCACAGTTAAGGTTAAGCTGGTTTTTTTGGCTCCCTGCAAACTGGCGAAATTATGTCTGATGGTGACCAAGAAGCGTGTTAAGAAGGCCTGTAATATCAAGCATCAAACCGTATACATACAATGCACTGCCAATGTTGTGTATGAAATCCCCCTGACGTGCGGCAAAGTGTATGTGGGACAAACCGGGAAATGTTTCAATGAGCGCGCCCGCAAGTACAACGTCACCCTGAAGAGCAAATCTGGAGGTAACCTTCCGTTACACTGCAGCAATAGCCAAAACTGCTACTCCAAGCTTAATGAAACAAAGTTTCCAGCTAAGGCTCAGGACAAGACCGAGAGAGAAGTACCGTAATTGAGGCTTTTTCACTGACCTACCAAAAGACGAGTGCGTTAGCACGCCTTCTATTAACCTTTCTAGGAATGAACTATCCTTTTTGGATGGTTACATCTAGTCTCTCAACCCGTTCGCTCGTATGTATTTTAGTTTGCTTTTAGAATTTTTAACGTGCCTTTATCTCTCTTTTTTGCCGCTCTTTACACGGTTTTTATCCTCATTTCTCTTGTTCCCTTTCATCGTCAGAATTTTTTCATGTTGTTATGCATATTTTTCATGTTGTTATGCACTTCTTTCTTTTCATTGTCATCTTTCATGCAGCTCTGTATTCTCATGTTATGCGCTGTTGTTAGCCCATGTGAATTCTACATTACCATACCTTGGCACATGCTGATATGTTCACCTTCTTATGTTTTGAATCTCACTTAGACATGCCCCATTGCTCTTTCTCGTGTTTGTTTTTTAGGTTGACGCTCTCTCATGCAGCTTATCTTTGGATAACAGCAGATATATAAGTGCGCCTGGCTTCTTTTGTCGTCATTAAACTTGAAAGTTGCGCTTCTTTCCTGTTGTCTGTCCTCCTTTTTTCCTGTGAACGTTTTTTTTGGCGCACAGCCTTCAGAAATGTTAGCTAAAGAGGTCGGGAATTCTGCGGCAGCTCGAAGACTTGACCTCAACGAGTCACCCATCCGCGGATGGCGGCTGCAGCGGGAGGGGCTTTTGAAATGTGAGCCCGACCGCAAAGAATTTCATGGGCCTCGCCATGGCCATCATGTTGAGGTGGAGAAAAAAGTGGCGGAGTTTATTATCGAGCAGCGCAACCGTCTCATGGGGGTCAGTATCGACCTGATCTGTTGGAAAGTTAGAGACTTTGCTTGGGAGATGGGAAGTTCAGAGCATCTCGTGGGTGGGCCCAAACGTTCATGAAGAGGAATTAATTTTTTCTGCGGCGAACTACAATGATGCGGCAGAAGTTACCGGGAGACTTCGATAGCAAAGAAGAGCACTCCGCTTCCGAGAACTCAGCCTCCGAAAGTGAGGAAGATGAATAAACATGTTAGCAAATATGTCCGGTAAAGGTACTTTGCTTTGCATCATTAAGCCTCGCATTACATTCGTGGTTTTATTTTTTGCTGCTGGGCAGCACGTAAAGTCACCCCTCACGTTACATTCGCAGTCGCGTTACATTCGAGTAAATACGGTAATATCCTACGTCATGTCAAATATCACGTCGAGGAAGTGCCCGTGCGCCTTTTGCGTCGGGCAACAGCAGGCGAGGCGATGTTTGTTCGGAAGGTCTCGGCAATGAAAAATTGTGGAGCCTGATAGTTTCGGTTTCCCTTTTCAGAGTTCTCCTGCAGACCACAGCGATGAAAGCTCGGCTGTCAATTGGCCAGCCAGCACAGGTTCAGGCACTAATTGGTGCGTCACTGGTCTTTTCATTTTTTTTCACCAGAAGGTGTCTTGCCACTCCGGCGCTGCAGTGTTTCCCTCGGTTACATCCATGCGATTATTTTGTTCTTTTACTGGGGCAAAGCTGCATACTCGTCACGAGCTGCTAGCAATTTGTGCGGTGATGACTGTTCACACATCACGATGCTGCTTATGGAAGCTCCATTACAAGCGGGTCAAACTGTGAAAGAGGCCACAAATGCCTTTACCATTCTGGAGCAGTTCTCTGTTGAACAATCGCGAGAGTGCTCCCCAATTTTCGTCTCAAAAGCTAACGATTACCACATTGGTTTTCACCAAATAAATTTACTATGATATGAACGGTTTCTAGCAATTTGGAGGTGGGGGTAATTCGTTAATTCAAACCTTTAGATAATTCAGATACTTAATTCAGTCCCTTTAAGTCTGAATTTACCAATATCCCTAAAGAGAAACGTGTACAACAGCTTTATCTCACTGGTACTCACCTATGGAGCAGAAACGTGGAGGCTAACGAAAAGGGTTCAGCTTAAGTTAAACACACACTGCGAGCCATCGAAAGGAAAATGATAGGTGTAACGTTAAGGGACCGAAAGCGGGCAGAGTGGGTGAGGGAACAAACGCGGGTTAATGACATCCTACTAGAAATGAAGAGGAAGAAATGGGGTTGGGCAGGCCATGCAATGCAAAAACAAGACAACCGCTGGTCCTTAAGGGTAACGGAGTGGATTCCAAGAGAAAGTAAGCGTAGCAGGGGCGGCAGAAGGTTAGGTAGGAGGATGAGATTAAGAAGTTTGCAGGCAAAGGGTGGATGCAGCTGGCAAAGCACAGGGTTAATTGGAGAGACATGGGAGAGGCCTTTGACCTGCAGTGGGTGTAGTCAGGCTGATGGTGATGATGATTAAGCCCAAATTAACTTAGGTCATACTCTCTTCGCTATAGCAGTATTCAAGCACGACACAGGAGCAGTACACTAAGTATCTCCACTGCTTAGCCTACTATGTACTACTACCACTCCGCTGGTGCCTACAATTGCTAGATCCAAACTATACATTACCCTGGGTGCCTGAAAAGGCTTGGGGGCTGGCTGTTTGGTTGTGATGCCTCCCTCCCGCATCTTGATCGATTGCAGAATCGGGAAGATGGATTTGGCATAGTTCTGCACGAGGAGAAGAAGACAGGCAGGTATTATGCCCTGCCACCATCTTTCAAGAACAGCTGAAAAATGGCCACAATGCCTATCAGTCAGAACTACCCCCTTGCATCCAGCAGGCAATGACTACTATCTCAATAACAGTGCTCAAGAATTTTTCACATCATGCCGTTACCTTTGTGCCACCATAACAAGAAATTTTGTACTGAAAAAAACATAATGAGTACTTAACGTTCAATACCAATTCTACACTAGGATATCTCAAAAGGTACTTCCCTTCCATACCATCATCCTTAAAGCTACTATTACTTACAACTTATGCAGATTCACAGCTTGAACACGCATCATCTATTTGGCATCAAATAACAAAACACTAATCGATAAGCTTGAAGCCAAAGCAAAACCTTTCAGTCCATTTCATTTTCAACTATCACAGGTCAGCTAGCGTAAACCGATATGAATACTTTAAACATGTCACTATCAATCTAAAAGAAAATCACTCGTTTATGTTTAATTCACAAAATATATCATCACAACCCAACTTTCCACTGTTTGGATCCGGCCAGCCATGTTTATCTACTCTTGCCGTGATCGTAATATTCAAGTCAGCATACCACATTACCAGACATCAAAACATTTACACATGTTCTTCATTCAGACAAGTAATGACTGGAATAACCTACCTTCAGCCTGCATGTGCACTGACGACCCAAAAATATTTCAAAAATGCAATTACGAACATAATACTATAGTGTTTAACTCCTGCTGCTTTGTGTTTATGAGTTCTTTGATATTTTTGATATTTTTGTTTGTCTTAATTCTCTTTGTATGAATATTGTGTTATTCTATATTGTATTACTTATTTCTGATTGCTGTTTACATGTACTGTATTGTTATTTTTGCCACTCCCCTCTCAAATATACAGTTAAACCTCGATTTAACAAAGTCGGTAAAATCGGCACTTTACTTCGTAATACTGAAATTTTGCAACATCAAAATTTGCCTCCTAGCATACTCAGCGCCAGAAACGCGCTGCAGATAACTGACAGGAAAAGCCTTTATTTGCGATTGAAGTGCTCCTTCTGCTCTTTCTTCGCTAGCAACAACAGCGTTATGCGCATCTTCTGTGAGCTCGCGAGCTGCCCCAGCACGTTATCGTGCCAACCCACTTGTGGGTGATGGGAACGACTCACTCGCCTTGAATTTTGGTTTTGCTGTCACCATCATCCTCTAGTAAGTGCCCCGAGCACACTGCGGATACGACATTGCATTCCGCCGCTGTCACCTCTGCGACCAAGTGGCCGTCGACAGAAGCCTTGCGACGGGCCATGCCGTCAGCCCCCTACCTCCCTCACATTTTCCTTACCCTTCTTCCTTTCTTCACGTCGGTGACAACGAGGAGAGTGTCCTCCAATCATCAACCAATGAAATGAAATCAGGCCAGCCCCGCTCGTCATTTTCTGCATAAGCATGAGTGTGTGTCTTTTTACACATACACGCATCGTCTGAGTGAGAAGCGAGGTTGTCAGGTGTGAAGTGCACGACGGGATTCACAGCTGATGGGTGTGCCAATGGCACTGACCTTCCAGTCCTTTTACCAAGTTTTGGGCATCTGTAAACGTGATAAATCCAGCGTGTGCAGCATGCTGCCTTCGAACACAAGCAGCGCGTCCCATTAGGCGCCGATTCGCCGATTTTGAGTGCATCTGGATAATGCATTTGGAGGCGCTGGCTTCCCCTCGCGTCTTCCCGTGAGTTTTCTCTCTGTCTTCATGAGCGTCATTGCCCCATGCAAACTGACTGCTCTTGCTTCGCGCGGCAGGTGCATTCATTCGTGGCATGACTAGAGGCCACGTCACGCTGTCTGGTATCGTGACATGAGACGGCGCAGAGATGACAAAAGCATGACTATGGCTCCATACAGTCTACCGTAAAAACTGAAATATAGGCCGAACTTTTTTCAAAAAACCATGGCGAAAAGTAGACCCCCGTCTTATATACCGGTCATTAGGGGAAAAACTATGGGAGTCTTGCAACAATGGGCGGCTGAAGTCAACAGCCTCCATCACCATCACCATCAGCAGCAGCGCGGCATGGCGACGTTGTGGCACCTCCATTTTGCGTTTCCGCTGTTGCAAAGCTATTTTGATTAAAGGCTGCTTTTTCACATTTCGCTTCAAAATGAGAGGAACCAAATAGCAATTCACCGTCACCTTCAAGAAAAACGCGACTGGGTACGCGGAAGCTCGTGGCAACCTGGCGGCACAGCGCAAATTTGGAGTATCTAAAAAGAGCATTCGGTACTGGTGGAGGCAGAAGCTACGCATTACAACTTGCAGCAACCAGAAGAAAATACCATTCCATGGGAGGAAAGCAGCGTATCCAGAATTGGAAGGAAAGGTTGCAGAGTTCGCCTGGGAGCTGCGTGCAAGATCATTGCCTGTGACTGCTGAATGCATCCGCGTGAAAGCGGTAGAGATCACGGCATGATGCGGCGAAAGAAGCGAGAATAAGCGCATGTGTACACATGCGCATACTTCATTAGGTTTCGCCGCTCCATGCCATGATGATAAGGTGCTGATAAACACGCGGGTTGATGGGCGCACTACACTGTTGAGAAAATGGCCGGGTGTACATATGAGCAGCATTTAAAAGAAAATAAATACTGTCACCATTATGCAACCTGTTGTTTCAAAGTAACGGTGACTTCCGGTACTTTTTCCATTGAAAAAGGTTTTTTTTTTATTTTTAGAATTGGTTAGTTGAGGGTCGACCTATATTCTGGTCCGACCTATAGTCTAGTTTTTACGGTAATATTATCGCTTGTATATGTGGAACATGGGGAGGGGCGATTTTCGCGATTTTGAAAGCCAGTTTTTTTACAGAAAAGTTCTTTTTTTGAAGTTCACAGATTTTTCAGACTGTTCGATTATTCGGACCATTTTCCGGGTCCCACCAAGTCCAAAAAGTCGGTCGGCGACTGTAAACCAATACTGCAACAGTGAGTGCTAACACAGCAAAAACAAATGAGGTTCACAGCATAAAAGGCAGCACGAAATGGCAACCAGCTGCTCATACAAAGCAAGCAGGCTGCATTTAAGCCAAATTCAACTCTCGCCTTGTGTTTGCAGGTCTTGCACTGAGTCTTAGTTGAGCAAAAATCCACCCTACCTGGAGCACATAATCAGTCACACCGCACCAGGGACTATTGTCACGTGAGGGTATAAAACGTATGCCAAAGAGATACAGTAAAAGCTCGTTAATTCAAAATTGGTTAATTCGAACTTACGGTTAATTCAAACTGACGCCCAGGTCCCGGCACAGTCCCGTGTACTTCTTCGACATTGTTATTGTGCTACTCAAGTTTACACAGACAAGAACGACACATACAGACTGGGCGCAATCTGTGTACTTCATTGCGGGGAAACACCCAATAATTCGAGCAAGTCGGCATCCGCTACGTTTAATTCGAACTAGGAGCCACTGGCTGACACCACTCCTTGTAGATAGCATAGCGAGTAAAACACACTCCAAATTCACCAGAGATGTAAAACAATGAAAAATAAAAAAAAGCCGAGTGCACAATGCTCACGGAGCCCTTGTTCTGGTGCATGCCATAGTAGGTTTTCGCTGCCGTAACACTCGCCCGCGCCGCTGATGCTTCGGCGCGAGCCATTCCAGGTTTTCGTAGTGCCGCAGTCACGATCACGTGGTGTAAACAATTTAGTAGGAGGTTCGAGCGACGACGAATTTTGTTGGTGCCGTGAGTGCGAGCTACGTGGACAGCAGCGTGGAGACATTGGAGCCCTTGAGTGACGCCAATATAATTGAGGCTGCATGCTCCCAGCAGACATCGCAAGGCTCACGTGCGGTGAGAACAGCCGACAGTGATGAGTCTGACAGCGGCGACGAGACTATGCCACCGCCAAGCACACATGAAGTAGCGTCGGCGCTCAATGTTGCAGCACACCACTTCTCTGTCAATGAGAACTCTGACCTTTTGCAAGAGCATTGGGCAAGCTGTTGATGATGCTGATGAATTCTCGGCACAAAAAATGCAAACAAATGCACTTCGCCGATTACTTTTAATTTTGACAATCCTTCCCTGTAAATAAACATGTTTTAGAGCATAAATAGCATCATATATTCCAGCACTAAAGCTCACTGCTCACGCGAATGCATTCCAGAACTTGTTTGTGGCGCATAACTGGCCGATCAATTTATTTCATTTGCCATTAGGACCGGATCAATTTAATTCTCAGGATGTGCCCTTTACAAACATGTAGTAGCGCCTAGTTCGCGGTAACGAGTCTAGATGTGACTCCTTTGGGTTCTGCCCGCGCGGCGGGGCACTATAACTGCTCATTCTAGTGCTCATTCAATAATTCGAACTTCGCGTATTTCGAACAATTTTCCGGTACCCTTCGAGTTCAAATTAACGAGCTTTTACTGTAACAAGAAAAAACCTTCACCTGAATATGATAAGCCGAGCAGAAGGGTCTTCTAATCGACATGAGTCACCCTTCCGTAACTAAACTACTGCATAACTAAACTACTAGAACCTGCTATAACAAACAATGTGAGATTGTGGTTGGCTCTCCACAAGGCTCAACACACAAAAAAAACAACACAAACTACCACGCATGTTTTGCAGTGAAGGGGGAAGAGCACCGAAGAAAACAAATTTTATTAATCATGGTAAATTCTAAAACCTTCAACAAACATGCGTTTTTGTGAGCCGATTCTAAATACGCCATTTAATTACATGTAAAGCAAACACCCTAGTGCCCTTGTGTAATGTTATGAAAGTTATCTGCCGAGAGCTTTCAAGAAATGTTAGTTGTTAAAATGCATGCCATTGGCTTGTCTTGACATCAAGGAATTCAATAACGGTAAAATTATCACCCTGCCTATCACAGAAGTTCTGTTATGAGGTTTTAAAGTTGCCGCTTTAGAAACAGCAAGAAAAGCTTGTATCCCTGTTTCTGGAGTGTCAGCTTCAAAATCCTGTATCTTGAGTTGTATGATAGGCAGGATGATAATTTTAACCTTACTATATTCCTCAATGTTGGGAAGAAGCGATGACATGCATTTTAGCAAGTCTCCTGCACCAATATTTCTAAACCTGTCTGAACAAAAAAGCTAAGAGATAGTCGGTGCAGCAGGTTCATTATATCAAGGCCAACTGCCGGTACACCTTCATTACGCACAAGTTCACAAATACAGGTGCTTCAAAGAGGGTGGTACTGGGTAGGACTGCTGTAACAAATCGAGACCTGCAAATTTGGGCTTGAAATTGTTTGGATCAGAATATAACATGCAGCAGAAATTTGACATTCTAAAAGCTGAAGAGGAAAAAAAAACTCGTATTATACCATGTTTTACGGAACATCCTCATAAATAGCTCACCCGTATCAAAAGCCCGCCACAACGCAACAAGTGTGAAATGCGTAAACAGCGGTCTCCACTAAAGCAAGACTAGACTAAAAATGTGACAAAAAGTTGCAAAGCCGGCAAGGTTGTGCGTGGGCACTGTCAGGGGAACCTTGCCAGCCTCAGCAGCAGTGCTCACTATACCTTTGCTGCACTCTGGAGCACAGTGGCCCGTGTACGCCACTGACGCTCACGGCTGACGATATCCCGCGTGACATCAACGTCATACCCGAGGATGCCCTGCACGTCAGCTATAACCAGGTCGTCATACCCCTTGATGGAGGCGCGTTTCTTGGCCAACCGCTTGGCCTTGATGGCTGCAATCTTCTCCACGGACATGGCCTCAGACAGGGACCTGGCAGGAGGAAAGGGCACCCGAATGAAAATTTGTGCCTCATTTTCATACACATGACAATAAGACGCCTCTCTTGAAAACTCAACTCCTCAAACACCGAAGAGCAAAGTCAAGATTCAGTCTTTCAGCCCAACACTGAGTGCGGAAAGGGGCCCTCTGGTGTTTCTTTGGGCCTCATGGATCATCCAAACCCTGAGAACATGCTCAAGAGCAGGTATCTGCAGAACACACCATCACTGTCTTGTGGAGTAAGTGCCAAGGAAATCTTCTCCATCAAAGAGCAAAACATCCTAGCACACTGTTACCACACAGTGTCACCAACTGATTTGAATGAGCTTGCAAAGAACCATGATCATCATTAACCTGACTACACCCACTCTCACCCACACCCACCAAAAGGCCTCTTTCATGTCTCTCCAATTAACCCTGTCCTTTGCCAGCTGCACCCACCCTATGCCTGCAAACTTCTTCATCTCATCCGCCACCTAAGCTTCTGCCGCCCCCTGCTACGCTTATTTTCTCTTGGAATCCACTCCGTTACCCTTAAGGACCAACGGTTATCTTGCCTTCGCATCACATGCCCTGCCCAAGCCCATTTCTTCCTCTTGATTTCGACTAGGATGTCATTAACACGCGTTTGTTGCCTCACCCACTCGGCCCGCTTCTGGTCTCTTAACGTTACACCTGTCATTCTTCTTTCCATAGCTCGTTGCGTTGTCCTCAAAGGGACAGTGAGGAGAACTCTATCAAATTTTTTTTGTTAGCAAAATCTGATAGTTCGGCATTCCATGGCTTTGTTGCCACTTGTCCGGGAGCGAAATATGCATCTATTTCAAAGAAATTTGGATTCGAAGTTGAAAAAGTTTTTCCCGCCGCTTCAATTCAAACTCGAGAACTCCTATGACGTCACAGCAAACTCTTATGACGTCATAGGACGGAGTGACGTGAAACGTGACGTAAACGCAGACTCCGTGATTTCTGGTGGCTAGAGGTGCGGTCTAGCAGCTGCCAAAATGAAAGCTACCACCGCCACACGTTGAAGGCATCTATCGGAGGTCGCTACCATCTCTTCATTTACGTTTGCACCGCGTCTTGCCAGCATTACAATGGATCCCGTTCCCGAACCCGACGACGAAGTTCTCGCAAAAACTCTCGCACCAATTCATCAGGCACACTCAACCATATAGGTGGGTCTGCCTGTGCCCGGTACACATCTCGCATGCATTACACACTCTCCACAGAGTTCTCTCTGACAGATCGAATAACACCATCAGCATTCCGGACAGCCATTCGAGTTTTCCATAAACTATGGAGGCCCAGAAGCATAATCATGTCATAAGGGACACCTGTGTCATCTATGTCTGCCGGTAAGTAGCGAATGCCAATTGGTGTTATGGGTAATTCCTTTTTTAGTGTGCATTGTAAGACATACCAATAAAAACTCGGGTCCCAGCATTCAATGGACACATGTTCTATAGTTTCAGGCTTTTTGCAAAGCAAGCAGTTCGTTGTCCATGGTACAAATATGCCTTTGTCTGCAAGCCATGTCTTAACCGGCAAAGTACTCGTGTGTTGTTTAAAAAAGCGACGGCTCAAGGTATAACCATCAATGAAGGTGCATCTAGTGAATGTACTCTTCCGATGCAGAAGTGTCCGCACTTTCACTACGTATATATAGCGAAAGATGCATTTGTTTCAAAGAAATTTGGATTCGAAGTTGAAAAGGTTTTTCCCGCCGCTCCGATTCAAACTTGAGAACTCTTATGTCGTCACGGAGAACTCTTATGACGTCATAGGACGGAGTGACGTGAAACATGACGTAAACGCAGACTCCGTGATTTCTTTCTGGTAGCTAGTGGTGCGGCCTAGCAGCTGCCGAAACTAAAGCTACCACCGCCGCACGTTGAATGCATGTATCGGGGGTCGCTGACATCGCTTTGTTTACGTTTGCTCCGGCGTCTTGCCAGCGTTACGATAGATTCCGTTCCCGAACACGACGACGTAGTTCTCGCAAAAACTCCAGCCTGCATTTCAGCTACCTCAGCCCCACAGAGCGTGCGATGCTTTTGAGGGAGCACGGTTAGGTTAGGCGCTGGCGGGTCGTTTCCCCTTCCTCAGTGAGCAGCCGTTGCAAACTAAATATCATAACCCCAGTGGGGGGAGTCGCGAGGGGCCAGGACAAGGTTGGCGCGTTGCACCCATCGGAGCCTGGCCGGGGCTTTGGGGCCCAACAGATTGTGATTCCTTGAATGGCGCGGAAGGGCCAAGTTATTTATCTTTTTGCCACAAAAAACGGGTGGGTGCTCAAGGGCGGTCGCATTTAAAGTTGGCGGCTTGAAACTAAGGCCAGCGCACGACGCTTCAGCGGCTTCCTCTAGATCCAACGGGTCCACTGGATCGGGCTCTCTCGGCCACTTGTATGTGCCTTCAGATGTGTACTGTGAATGGATTAAATTAGCCGAGAGCTCGAAAAGAACAGCTCCGCCCAACTGCCAAAGCTATTGAATTACGTCAACATGCACCTCGCCGTGGAGCCGAATCAGTCCGGCCGGGCCAGTGGCGGCTGGCGCACTCGGTGCGAAATAGAGACGTGCTCCAAGTCTCCGCCAGTGCGGTCAGAGTGCGCCGAAGCCGCCGAACGCGTCGGCGGTCAAGCGCAGTTGGAGTATAGTGGGTCTCGCTTTGGCCGATGGGACGTCGCCATGCAGCGCGCATGCGCGCATTATGCCGGAGCATAAGCACGCCTTAACAGAGCCTGCGCTTAACTGCTAACCAATGCATTCGATGGCGGCATCTCTGGGAGCCACTGAAACCCCCCGCTCACTCACTGAATAAAAAAAAAATCCTGTGCTGAGGCTCGGAATCGAACCAGGGCCTTTGCTGTGTAAGGCGGAGACGCTACCGCTCCGCCACGACGTCTCAGGGTAAATTTGCCAATAAAAGCGCATCTAGTGAATGCACTCTTCCGATGCAGAAATCTCCGCACTTTCGCAACGTATATCCTGGCCTAACAGAGCTAGGCTATCAGCAATCTTTCTTAACTGCCTTGGACCTTGTCTCCCTTCTCTAATAAACGATTTCCGTTAAGTAGTTAGAAATTGACTGGCACAGCCGGGAATGTTTCACCGGGCAAGCGTGCGAAGACACAAGTGCTCTTTATACTGCGAACTACCTTGTGCGATCACCAACCATTGTGCCATCATAGTTTTTCATCACCGTGGCGATCATCTGACCAGCCTTAACAGTCTCCTTCAAAGGTTAACTAGCACTTGAAGCGGCACTTGGAGTTCCTCTGCTGGTCGGCGTTTGTAAATCGAGGCACGTCAAAAAAAACCACGGGGCACGCAAAGCTCATAGACGCGAAGTGCCATAACAAATTGAAACTCTCCTGACTGCCTGCGGCACCGCCAAGCATCGGTTTTCTTTTCTTCCAACATTCAGGTTGTCTTTTGTCTGTCTTCCTGGTGTTATAAAAGTGCACTATCGGTTTTAAAACAAAACTTACTTCAATATTGAACCGTGCAACCTTCCTTTGTCAGCCTCAGAGATTCGCAGCCCCATGTAGGAAGGAAAATTCCTCCAAGGTGGCATCTCTTGTCCTATGACGTCATCACGCTTGTACTTGCGAGATTGGCCTGTGGCAGCGATACCTGTATTTTGGTTCTTGCTCTTTTCTACCTTACAAGAGCTTTGTTTTCAGTAAGAGTGGCGTTTTTGTGATCAGGAGCTGGTATTGCATCAATACAAGCCAATTTCAATTTCTCCTAAGTGTCCCTTTAAACTAAGCTGAACCCTTTTCGTTAGCCTCCACATTTCTGACCCGTAGGTGAGTACCGGCAAGATACAGCTGTTGTACACATTTCTCTTGAGGGATATTGGTAAACTGCCATTCATGATCTGAGAGAACCTGCCATATGCGCTCCACCCCATTCTTATCCTTCTAGTTATCTCCCTCTCATGATCCAGATCAGCTGTCACTACCCGCCCTAAGGAGACGTATTCCTTTACAACTTCCAGGAACTCGCTGCCAACTGTGATCTGCTGTTCCCTTCCTAGACTGCTGAACATTACTTTGGTTTTCTGCATGCTAATTTTTAGATCCAGTGTTCTGCTCTGCTTGTCTAACTCATTGATCATAATTTGCAGTTCATCTCCAGAGTGTCTCAGCAAGGCAATGTCATCAGTGAATCACAGATTATTTAGGTATTCTCCATTTGCTCTTATTCCCAACTGTTCTCAATTCATGGCTCAGAATACCTCCTGTAAACAGGCGGTGAATAGCATTGGCGAGATCGTGTCTTCCTGCCTGCCACCCTTCCTTATTGGAATTTTATAGCTGACTTTATGGAGGACTATGGTAGCTGTGCAGTTGTTATAGACATCTTCCAGTATTTTAACATAAAGCTCTTCTTTACCCTGATTCCGCAACGCCTGTATGACTGCTCAGGTTTTCACTGAGCCGAACACTTTCTTGTAATTAATGATGGCTATATACAGAGGTTGGTTATATTCGGCACATTTCTCTATCACCTGATTGATAGCGTGAATATGATTTAATGTGAAATATCTTTTACGAAAGCCTGTCTGATCATTTTGGTTGATTAAAGTCTAAGCTTGCCTTGACACTATTAGCAATTACCTTAGTAATTACCTTGTAGGCAACAGATAGTAAGCTGACCGGACTGTAATTTTTCAGGTCCTTGGCGTCTTCCTTCTTATGAATTAAGACAATGTTTGCATTCTTCCAAGCTTCTGGTACGGTCGATGTCATAAGGCATTGCGTATAGAGAGTGGCTAGTTTTTCTCGCCCGATCTCCCCTCCATTCTTCAACAGATCTGCTGTTACCTGGCCCATCACCAGCTGCTTTTCCTCTTTCCATTGAGCCATGATAATGTCAGGAACCATGACAATGTCAGAAAAAAAAATCACCCTAACTTACAATTGCCAACCACAGCACATGTTGTGTGCCAAGATCACAATCAAACTGCTTCCATGAGTTTGGCATTCGTGTTAACAAGCGGACACAAAGACGAAAAATTTAGATGCAAAAGTGAGCACACCGCACATGCGTCTGCCATACACAGAGCCCCAAACAGAAACACAAACCACTAAATGCCCAACGACATGCACTGGCTTGGTGTTTGCTTTTGTAATTAGGTTTAGCGCTGTGTAAAGCTGAAAGTCGGCCTCGCAACCAGCAATAGAGTATTCCTAGGGGTTAGAGTTTTCAGTTTACAGCAGTTGAGGCAACAAATTTTAGCTGTGTTGTTCCCTTTAGAATGATGCACAGCACATTAGGAAACACAGACAGCCAAATGGATTGCACCAGCAAGCAGTAAATAATTTATAATTGAATTTTTTTTCTCTCATGCAGTTTCAGTTTTCGTTTCAACAGCCAAGCTATGATGTACAAGACAAGTTCAAGTCACATGAGGCATACAAAAATTGCAGTATGGTTACTGCTTTCTTTCTTTGAATTTATATCCACTCTTACACAAGCGAGTTGGAATGACAAAAAATGAATAAGCAGCAATAACATCGCAGTTTTTGATTCAGGTAGTATCCCGAAGAAATGTGGTATAAAACAATTCTGCCGACCAAATTCCATTTCTGTGCGAAATTTGAGCTCTAACAATTCATTGGTTTAGCTGTGAGATGTATTCTACAGCGCGTGTTTAATTGCGCAACACGCTATATGACATACTGCACAAAGCAAGGAAAACCGGCTGTGCTATTTTGCGGGGACCTCCTGCTTGTACGTCCTGTCCCCATCAACCCGCGAGGACATCTGATGGTTGGCAGGGTTGCTTCTGATGCCTTTAATGAACTTCTGCAGCGCCAATTGGTTTCATATTCAGTGCACCCGCTTTGTGGCAGTTGCTGTAGCAACGCGCGAAGCTCGCGATACTTCTTCAGTGGCGGTATTTACCTCTAGCTATCAGTCAAGATTTCAGAATATCCGCAGTTCTTAGAGGTATAGGGTAATATAAATGCGCAGCACTGTGGAGAGCGGCTCAGCTCTGCCGAAAATTTCGACTAAAACCGATATTTTGATATTCGATTTTTTGAAGCTTGGAAAAAATCCACCTTGGCACAAATAAGTTCACATAGACAAAACAAAAGAGACAAGGAGACAATGGACAGGCGCCTTGTTTCTTCTGTTTTGTCTGTGTGAATTTATTTGCGCCAAGGTGCCAAGCTTCAAAAAATGCTAAACCAACTAGCCCAGCAACATCCCTAACTGAGCGATTTTCGAGGCAACGAAGCTTTACAGGACTCCTCTCGCTGCTCGTTTTGCTTGGTTTTTCTTCTAAAATCACTTGTAATATCTTCACGAACACATGTGGACGAAGTAAAGCTGAACGAGAAGGTTTTGGGAATACATGATTTTGTTTGCACCCCTGAAAAACAAAAACATCGATGCACCGAAGTTCACGATATAACGAAGTTTTTTCCGAAAAGTACTACTTCATTATATCGAGGTTCAACTGTACATGACTGCAGGCGGTACGGCACAATGCGGACAAAAGACAAAGAGAAGACCACACAGACTAACAACTGAGGTTTATTGAAAAAGACATGTACACTCAATCTACAACCAGCAGTGTCTCCAACAGAATGTGTTACTGATGAGAACCGAGATGTCTAATTTCGCAGTCATGGATAAGCACAAGAGTGCTCACACGCGTAGCATTTTTCTTCTCTGCGAGGCATATCATATTCACAAGAAGAGTGACACAAGCGTGAGCACTCCTCCTGTGCTTATCCATAACTGCAAAATTAGGTATCTGGATTCCCTACACACGCTTGTCACCACCGTTAACAGTCATGGCATGCACTACAATGAGACTAGTACCTGATTTTTTCGGTGACCACGGGGGCCTCTCTGGGGGCATCCAGGCGTGCCGAGAACTGTTCTTTGGCACGCTGCATCTGTGTCTCCTGCGCCATATGCATAATTACCATGGTTTCAGGGGCTACACAGTCGCAGACTGCCCCTTGACACACCCACCATGCTACACATCAGTACAGAGGAACTGGTTCACTAAAGCCGATGCTGGAGCCCCAACAACACCAAGTGCATTAACAGGGCTTCAAGCAAATGTTCAGCCCCCTCCAAATTGGAATGCCAAGGTTTGCTGTGGTTCCGTGTGCATTTATATCTTATTATTGATATTCATGTGTGTGAAATACTATACTGTACTATATTTTCATACAATCCGCTCCTGCTGTAGCCCCTGAATGGGGCTGCAGTATTTAAAATATAATACATAAATAACCTGCAATAAGGTAAAAACTTGTGCTTGTTGGTTCTGACCTAAAACCATAGTTGTAGCGCAACACCCGACAAGGGCACAGAATGAGATGACACACAAACAGCGATAACTTCCAACTACTTTATTGTGAAGAAACACATCTATATACACACGCTGAATTGCTGTGATATCGCCAGACATACATGATATCGTCGAGCCCGAATGAGCACAAATTCTTTTTGGGACAGATTAAGAACAGAGTGGGTGCTAACACAGATACTTCCTAATCGATCTATCTTCAATTATTTCCCGCGTGTGCTTATCCTTGTTTTTACAGATTAGAACTGTCTTGTCATAGACAGGTGTACACCCTCTGCACTCATTTCAATGATGATGATGATGACAGTGAATTTTTATGGTGCAAGGTATTTTTAGTATGCTCAAGGTGGGGTCGAAGACCCATTTCCCAAGCATTTCACCTTGATTAAGCCGAGCACCAGGGCAGGGGAAGCTTGTACTCATTGCAATGACAGGTGTACCCACTGGTCATTGCAATGCGCTACAAGCAACCCATCCTGTTCAATTTTGTTCTTTAAATTGTGCTGAGGCACTCATTTAAACACTGACCAGTTTGTCCTACATACTGCTTCCCAAACGAGAGCGGAATGTGACAGACCACACCCGCTTTGTATTCAGTAAAGGGAACTGTGTGCTTCTTCTTGCACACCCTGGGCACGCGGCTCTCAGGTCCGTTAATCCTGTATAGCCTAACTTATCACGGGCCGATAAAACGAAACATACATCTATACGCTTCGCAATACGCTTAATTTTGTGGGATACAATGTGCATATACCGAACAACTGCAAGTTTTTCCGTTTTTCTCCAACAGCACAAGCAGCAGCTTGGCTATCTGCGTTTACATTCCGCAATGGTGATTCTGCAAGAGCTATCAGCATGTGACAAGGGTAGCAAGCGAGTGACTACCTATTGCACTGTTGCTGGAAAATACTGTACATCAAATCAGGGCAAGACTTACAAATGGCACTTTGAAAGCATAGATTGGCAATCGCCTTTTTGGCCTGTTTGGAATGTCAATTCGATTCAGTTCAGGTCAATTCTGCACATTCCAAGCCTGCATTAGCACCCCCTCTGTTAATGTCTCAAAAAGAATTTGCGTTCATTCAGGGTCAATGATATCATGTATGTCTGGTGATATCACGGCAATGCAGCGTGTATATATAGATGCGCTCCTTCAATAAAGTTGTCGTGTGTTGCGCTACAACGATGGTTTTAAATAAATAACCATCATCAGCCCAACTGCACCCACTGTAGGACAAGGGCCTTTCCCATAAACCCTGTCCTATGCCAGCCCTTTATCTTAGCAAACTTCCCAGTCTCAAGCGCCTACCTGAATTTCTGCCGCCCCGACCTTCACTTAACAGTAGCATTCACAACAATGGCAGGCACTGGAATGTAAGAAGAGGCAATGCTTATAACCCCACAGTTTGTCGATTACTAATTGCCTACATTTTTTGTATGTTAGCCACTCTATTTTGACTGTTGGGAGATGAATTCCTGCCCAATGATTGACAAGCTGCAACTCAAAAGGCAGCCAAATTTTCATTGACTGCCCACCAGGGGCCTTCAAGTATTCACTAGAATAACAGATGAGCCAACAGTATTAGTGCATCAGTGAGGTGACGAGCTAGTCAGTCCAGAGACATACTTCAGATCCTCTGTGCACTTCATGGTCAAACATGATGTTTGCTTTGCGTGTTCATCGGACATTGCAAAGGTGTGCTAGTTGCCATCCACGAGAAAGCAGACAATGAAGCGTTCGTCCTGGGGAGCTTGTGCCACACACACCAAAAGAAAATCACTGATCTCTTTAAATAAACAAGCAACAAACTACTGGCTGCACTCCTGTTTGTTGACTGCCTAGCTCACTCGTGTGCGCTTCTCAAAGGTATGAAAATTTCTTTGTGCAGCGCATTTACCAGTTTTCATTCCACAGCCTTTCAATTTTACGATATTTCAATACAATGAACGATTCTTGGCGGGCCCATGAAAGTCGTTGTATCGAGGTTTCACTGTATTACAGCCATCCTGACATCTTATACTGGCCTACATTTTGTTTGTGTGTCACACGTGCACTGAACTTCTAGTATGTGCCTGCACATGCACCCCAAGCAGCACTGCCTCCCGCTGAGAAGGCAACCAAGCTACACTGTAACAGACTGCTGCACTGTGGACACCAACAATGAAAACGGCACCATCACAAGAGCATTAAAAATGAGCTGGATGCTGGACTCCCCCATCAAAAAAAGGAAAGGTGGTAAGTTTGCTCGTCGTATTAGCCCACAGTAGCAGCAAAGAAGCCGTGATAACCACATGCAGATATCAAAAAATAATTGGAAAAAAACAGCACACCTTGAGACACAGACCCAGGAAGATATAATGACAGAACGCTGACTTAACTAGTTCTTTATTGCAGAACGACACAATATATATACAGAAAGTGGGCGGGAATACATGGGAAGCAGCTGCTTGGTTTGCACGCGACAAAAGGATAACTGAGGTGAAAAGACACGAGATAACAATGTACACCTGAGAATGAATAAAAGGTAAGGGCAGGTAAAGGATGGCACCGGAAGGCAGTAACAGAGTAACAAATGACAATGTGCAATAACAACATGAAAAAATGGAATAAAAAGCCAAAAGGCCGTTACAAGCAGAATGAAGATAAAATGCATTAAAAGGTCCAAAAAAGGGCTGTTAAAAACAAAATGAAAACTAAAATCCATTAAAAGAGCCAGAAAGGCAATTAAAACAGGAGGAAAATCCGATGCCAAAAGGGCCAATAAGAGATAAAGATTGAATTCAGAACCCGTCCAATAAAACTTCGAGGTTAGGGTACTACTACCTAATTACTCCAACGAAACCTGGCTCAAATAATTCAATTCCCATTTTGTTAGAGCTATCGATGATGTGCTCACACAATCTTCTCCTAGCTTTAGAATGTGGGCGGCTTCTATAATTTCACGTGTGAGTTCTAATGGGTACAAGATTTTCCTCGGCCTGGTGCTCAGCTCTTCTGGGGTGAGATGCTTGGGAAAAAGGTCCTGACCACAGCTGCCTTGATGGATCAGAGATAAGTTCTGCCGTCAAGCAACCTTAAATCCGCTTTGTCCGGTAGAAGCCCATTTGTGGCCCTTTTTCGACATCGTCACAACCTGCCCACCGTGGCAGGTAGCAACCTGGCCACCGAATTGTCAGCAACCTGCTTGAAGGTACTCAAACATTCTAGAAGTTATGACTCATGTATACCATATAAGGGCAATGAAACCATTTCTAATTGCAGTTTTGGTGGCAAAACAGCAAGAACATTAGACCCTCCTTATAGAAACCACAGCAGGTAACCTAAATGCTATCGCATTTCCTTTGTGGTTAAGAAAACGCCCCAGTTTTTTTTCCACAGCCTGTACTTTGTATTCGGGCACCGTGGGAGAATGTGCAAAGTTGCTGCCATTCACCATTACACAAGCAGTCTATCTTGCAATTCAGTGCACATCCACCACACCACAATGCACCACTTGTGCAACCTTTCCCTTTCCTACTCCTGCTGTTGCTCTGCCGACGTTCAAATAAAAAAATGCTGGTCCCAGCCAAGCATGCACAGAGAAGAGTCTAGTGATGTCACAGAACAACATACAGGTTTGGAAAGGACCCTACGTAAACGACTCAAGCAGTGGAAAACTGCAAGCTCTACGAGCTCAGTCTGCAAATTCTGCAACTTTCCATTCTGGTCTCGACGCCTCGCACCCAAATTTTATTTCCTCAGCTTGAGTGGTCTATACAAGTAATGCCCCTTCTCTCACTTGACTGCTCCAGTATTGAGTCTTTCAAAAAATGTAGTCTGGAGTAGCCGTGACTACACTCGAGAGGAATCCGAGGCACGGCAACGCAAATTGTTAAGAAATTCTACAGTATGTGCTCAGCTGTGGCCACACACACAAACATACACACATTTATGGCAGAAACTAAAAACCCATGTTTTCATTTATGCATATCCATCCTTCCTGGACAGAGAAGATCCGTTCCCCCCTGTACAAAAATCTGCCAAGAAGGCAAGTGCGTGCCCGAAAAGCGACAAGCAAATGCTGTAGTCCTGGAACACACCAGAGGTGACGTCTTCACTCACCTCAAGGCGGGGCTTCTTGACGACCTCATTATGGGGCTTCTCTGCCGTTCTCTTCACTAAAGAAACAAAGCAAGCAAATAAATAAACACAGTTCAACACGATGGCAAGACGGGCGAGTCGGTGATGCATACTTAAGCGATAATTGTGCAAAAGACAAGGACAACAGGGAAAGAAAACAACAGGACCAGCGCTAACTCGCAACTTAAGGTTTATTCACAGGAAACCGCAGCCCTGTGTTTAATTGAAGAACTGAATCTCGACCGACTCAGAGCAGGAGTGAAAAAATCGAAAGGCCTTTGTTTAAAGGCCTTTTTCTCTGTCAAGACACATAAAGGAGACTTGCCATTGCGTGTGATTGTGACGGACAAGGGTACTTGGCAATGTGAAGTCTCCAGGTACCTACAGAAGAATTTGGCTTCCCTAGCAATTAATGACCCTTTTAGGGTTCGCAACTCTGAGGGCATCGTAAAATTTCTTCAGCATGATAATCCAGGGTCCCGTAATGTATTTAGTGTTGACGTGGTTGATTTGTTTTACTCTCTCCCTCCCAATGAAATTACGAGTGCCATGGAAAAATGTATCACAGCAGACAACGATGAAGAAGAATTTTTAAGAGTTTGTGGCATATCGGTAGCTAGCTTGCTTGAATTACTGTCATTTTATGTAAAGGCTACATTCATTGAATGGGAAGGTAAACTTTTCACACAAAAAGCAGGTGTTTGCATTGGTTCCAGGGTGGCACCGGTGTTAATTGACATCTTTTTATCCTTCGTAGATCGGGGCATTCAAGCAAACTTTGTCCGGGATAGCGTCGTGGATTTTCCGTTACATTGACGACTTCTTAATCTTTGTCGATAAAACTAACTTTTCTAGACATATGACTGATGTTCTGAAAGTGTTTAAAAAAAATGCTCAAGGTCTG
Organism: Amblyomma americanum; assembly: GCF_052857255.1. Classification (NCBI taxonomy): domain Eukaryota; kingdom Metazoa; phylum Arthropoda; class Arachnida; order Ixodida; family Ixodidae; genus Amblyomma; species Amblyomma americanum. Next base: position 35,037,053 of record NC_135505.1, read on the forward strand.
CAATTCACCACAGAGGTCACGGCAGATAACAAGCTGCAGTTTTTAGATTTGAGCCTGGAAGTTCAGACGGGACATTATTGTTGGGAATACTTGCCAAGAGCTGGCAAGCCGTTGTTGAACTACAACTCACATCATTCTAAAACAGCAAAAACGAATTGTTGTTTCATCGTTGTTTTCTGCTTTGTCCAAATCTTGTGACCATTTGGTTAATCAGAGCTTCAACGAACAGGCTAAAAGATTAAGAGAAGCAGGGTACCCGAATGATGCCATCTTGTTGGGCTGCAGCAAGAAAGCCAAAAAACTTAAGACCTCGGCTGGTGTGCCTGGGTCACACAAAGAGAAGGAAAGGAAGAAGGTTGCAGTTTTCCCGTATGTGCACTGCCTTTCGCATAACCTGAAAAAAGTGGCGAGCAGGTATAAAATACGGGTTGTCTTTTCAGCTCCTAAAAGAATTAAAAGGTTATGGGCTAAGGTGGAAAGACGGGCTGAAAAACAAAACGAATCCCAAAGTACCTGTGGAATTAAACATGAAACTAAGTATGATCCATGCTCAGAAGGGGTTGTTTAAAGAATTCTTTTTCTTGCGGACAAGCATATATTGGCCAGACGGGTCGTTGTATTGACACGCGCCTAACTGAGCATGCTAATACATTGGAGGCTAAGAAACCTACGAATCTAGTTGATCATATAAGAGACTGCAAATCTTGCATCCCTTCTTTTCATCACTATGATGTTTTGTACAGTCACCCAACACAGTTAACCAGGAAGATTATGGAGGCTTTTTACATGAAGAAAAAAACTAGATTGTGCGTTAGCAGCCCGTCGGTTTGTCTGCATGACAGTGAGGTTCGTTTCCTCAATTCCACGTAGCTACACGTCTGTTTGTTTTGCTATCTTGTTCGTTTGCCCTCTTTATATTCCTTGCTTCCTGTGAATAAACCTTCAGTTGTGAGTTAGCGCTGGTCCTGCTGTTTTCTTTTCTTGTTGTCCTCGTCTTTTGCGCTAGTTTCACTTAATAGCGCAAAAGGCGAAATGTGCCTAGCACTGATCATCTGCGTCACCTTGTGCTGCCTCATACATTCAGTAAAACCATCCCTCTTCCTTCCTCAACACATGCGTCGACAGCACAATGTTGGCAGCCTCCGCAATAACCAGACCAATAGGTCAGCATTGTCCCTGGGGGCATGCGCTGACATCACAGTCCTGTGGCTGAGCAAAAGATGGCGGTCCTTCAAATGAAACTGCCCTCATTTACAATTCACTGCTTCGGCTGACATGTTAAGAATAAATAATGATTGTGTCCACAGCGCTTCTATCGGAGACACTGCTGGATCAGCCACTTCAGACACCAAGCTTTGTGTTGCAACACGGACATGCATAAACACACAGAAAGAATGAGATTCCTTTTAAGGATGCATTCCAATACCTCCATGTTGTACTTAGATGCCCAGATGGACAGCCACCAAGGAAGACTCCTTTGCCAAAGACAACATTAGTGCAGGTATCTAAAGATGGCGTAGCACTATGTGGATCACAGTGTGTTGTGCTCTTCATGGGCACCGAAGCGTCGAGAAGCACGATCCTTCAAATGTGAGTCATTCCACTGAGTTAATCTGTATGCAAACTAGTGGCTAATCATGCAAACCTCGTGGACACACAGTTCCTCGCAGTGCATGTTCGTAAATTGCACAGGAGAGAACCATACAAGTGAGACCTTTGCTGAAGTAGTGGATTCTGTAAGTTTATAATCTGATATTGCTGGCTGTTTGATTTTAGTCTGTATAAGATTAAAACACGTTGCTATATTTGGGTTCCTCACCAGGTGTCATAGCGGATGGCTGGTGTAACAGCATTTCCCTTGCTGCTTTGGCGATGCCATGTTTGGCGCATATTCTTTTTATCTAGGGGTGTACGAATATTAGAAAATTTAAAACTATGAATTGAACATTCTCATATTCAATTCATCAAACAAGTCTAAAAGTGGATGCTGAAAATTATTCGAAACGAATCAATATGTTTCCATGTTTTTGAATACTGCTCAAATAATTGACTCGAAGTTCTAATAAGGCTCGCCGCATCTTTCTTTCTTGACGACTGTTTGAAGAACAGGATCCACCCCTATGCCTTGCACCAAGCTGCTGCGACCAGTATGTGCGGAATGGAGGGTTCAGCACTGTAAACCGGGCCCATGTGTGACGGCGCTCATAATGCTCATGCATGTCCTCTGAAATTGGACGACACAGCAGGGTTCCAGCAGGTTCAGCAAACCCTGCCTTCGTGCCCATCTCGGAGGCTATGGCTATACATACATAGCAGCCCTCGCCAGCCTCATGTACACTGATGTGGCACTGGTTTACTCTTTTTTGTTGCCACTACGAAAAGGTCACTTTTCATTTCCTCTTAGTGCTCTCTATGCTATCACATACTTTCATCCTCTGCTGTGCTCGTTCATTCTGCCAGTTCAAAGGTTAATGCAAACGCTGCTGCCCAATACAGGAACGAACATTTAAAGGAGTTATGACATGGTCTGCCAATAAATTGTTGTTTTACCTAGCAGGTACTAGCCACATCGTTATGCATACTTAAAAGAGCAATAGATCTCTATGTGCATAACAATAACTGCAACAAAAGTGATGTTTCTAATCAACATCATTACAAAGACACAGCCAAAATTGTAACCCCCTGCATACCTTGCGAAACCAAAACTAAATGTTCGAATAAAAACCTTATTTCTACATTATTACAATTTTTCTTGTTCATCTTTCAGTCTAGACTTCTAATAACCGTTCGTTAGAATCTATGCCTATTTTTGTTTGCATTTAGTAACTAAAGTGCTCAGAACAGCAATGCAAGTCGTTTGGAACACACTGGATGGTTATGTGAGGATACCAAAACTGAAATTTGGTTTGTATGATGGCATGTGTCACTTTTACAATGATAACAGAGGTACGCTAGACGTTTTGAAGCATATTAGGATCAAATCTGGTGCGCTCACACAGAAAGCTTGTTCAGTATGTAACCAACAACAGCGTATCTGGAAATCTTTGAAATCTTTTTTGGCCAACTGATGCCACAAAAAACAAGAAAAAAGTGAGCTGCCACATGAGCAAAGTCAAGGAAAAGGAAGACTAAGGCGGAGCTGAGCTACAAATATGATGGATTTTAAGCCTCCGGGACATTCCTTTATGGCATTTGCAGTTATTCTGAATCTTCTTTTTCGGAACTCACTTTTTTGCCATTTCTTCTTACACGAGAAATCCTAGCTTATCCCTGTACAAGATTTTTACTGAAACTTTTTACACTAATTTTTTATACATATAGTTAAGCAATGAACCACAATAAGTCATAATCATCACCCTCATCATCCTGACTACACCCACTGCAGGGCAAAGGCTTCTCCCATGTCTCCCAATTAACCCTGTCCTTTGCCAACTGTGGCCACTGTATCCCCGTAAACTTCTAAATCTCATCCCCCCACGTAACCTTCTGCCGCCCCCTGCCCTTGCCTTCTCTTGGAATTCACTCCGTTACCCTTAAGGACCATCGGTTATCCTGCCTTCACATCACATGCCCTGCCCAAGCCCAATTCTTCCTCTTGATTTTGACTAGGATGCCATTAACCCGCGTTTGTTCTCTCACCCACTCTGCCCGCTTCCGGTCTCTTAACGTTACACCTATCATTTTTCTTTCCATGCCTCGCTGCATTGTCCTTAAGCTGAACCCTTTTCGTTAGCCTCCCCGTTTCTGCCACGTAAGCGAGTACCGGTAAGATAAATCTGTTGTACACTTTTCTCTTGAGGGAAATTGGTAAACTGCCACTCATGATCTGCGAGAATTTGCCATATGTGCTCCACCCCATTCTTATCCTTCTAGTTATTTCCCTCTCATGACCCGGATCAGCTGTCGCTACCTGCCCTAAGTACCACTTCCAGCCCCTTGCTGCCAATTGTGAACTGCTGTTCCGTTGCGCGACTGTTGAGCATTACTTTGGTTTTCTGCATGTTAATTTTTAGACCCACCATTCTGCTCTGTCTGTCTAACTCACATATCATGCTTTGCAGTTCATCTCCAGAGTGGCTTAGCAAGGCAATGTCATCAGTGAATCACAAATTACTTAGGTGCCCTCCAAGAACTCTTGTCCCCAACTGTTCCCAATTCAGGCCTCGGAATACCTCCTGTAAATATGCGGTGAATAGCATAGGCGAGGTCGTGTCATTCTGGCTGCCACCCTTGCTTATTGGAATTTTATACCTGACTTTATGGAGGACTATGGTTGCTGTGCTGTTGTTATAGACATCTTCCAGTATTTTCACATAAACCTCTTCTACAGCCTGGTTCTGCAATGCCTATCTGACTGCTGAGGTTTTCACTTAATCAAATGCTGTCTCATAATCAATGAAGGCTATATACTGGGGTTGGTTATATTCTGCACATTTCGCTATCATCTGATTGTTAGTGTGAATATGATCTATTGTCAAGTACCCTTTACACGAGAGCCTGCCTGATCATTTAGTTCACTGAAGTCTAAGGTTGCCCAGATTCTATTAGCACTTGCCTCAGTTAATACCTTGTTGGCAATGGACAATAAGCTGATTGGTCGATTTATTTTTCAAGTCCTTGATGTCTCCTTTTTTATGGGTTAAGGTAATGTTAGTGTTCTTCCAAGTTTCTGACACACTCGAGGTCATAAGGCATTGTGTATGCAGGGTGGCTACGTTTTATAAAGAAAATCATGCAATTTGTTTTCTTAATGCTGCATTTTTTCTCAAACAATGCCTATACAAAAGTGTTTGTTTCTGGTAATTCAACTATTACATGACAGCTGATGGTATCACAATTATCGTCGTACACTGCACAGCTCCGATCTTAATGTGTGTAACAGCAAAAGCAATTTTATTTCCAAAGAACTAAATTAAAGGAGTACAAATACCGCCATCACACTGCGATCACTCGGGGCACGCCACCACAACGATGCAGGTCACACGAATGCCCTTTTTCATGCAGGCCTTACTCATACGGATTACCACGCTGCCGGGCTGTCAAGGCAGCTGTTACAACCTGGACATGGATTCCAACGTTTGGCACCAAGCTGACTTCATGGACAACGAAAGCGACGCCGTGCAGTACCCGCTTGTTTCAACCTTTCCCCATCTGGCGAACCGTTTCCGCATCTGGCAACCAGAAACTACGCTCAGCGCCACCGCATTGATTGGAGTACAAATACCGCCATCACACTGCGATCACTCGGGGCACGCCACCGCAATGATTCAGGTCACACGAATGCCCTTTTTCATGCAGGTTGGTTACTTACCAAATTCAATTTGCATTCGCTCTGATAACGCGTTTTTGGTTGCGGTGTCGTGCCCCATCGACGCTGACTGCAGTTTGCGAAAGTTCTTGTGCACTTCATGTTACCAGTGTATCAACGCCTATGTCGTTTGCCTAATGCATGTGCTATCCGGGGATGTGGAATTGAACCCAGGACCCCCAGAGAATACCGCCCCTAACCCGTCCCTCGAGTCAATTGCCTTGGCTATATCCCGCATTGAATGCTCTCAAAATACCATGCTTAGTGAACTAGCGTTGATTCGGGCTGCTCAGTCTAAGGTCGAGGTTTCAATATCCAGCCTTTCGGTGCGAGTTGACGCCCTGGAACAAATCATGAGCTCTAATCAGTTAAGTAGCCCGAGTTTATCAGCCGATCCTGATATGGCTAAACTTTCATCCGACATTAAGCTACTTTCAGATAAATGCGATGACGCTGAGAACCATCTTCGACGGTCCAATTTGCTGTTTTTTGGAATCACAGATCAACAAGATGAATCTTGGTCCCAGTCTGAATCGCGGATTATTTCATTCTGCGCGGACGAGCTCGATGTCACAATTGATAGCCATGATATTGAGCGTGTTCACAGAGTTGGCCGTTTCCAACAAGGAAAAAACCGCCCTATCATTGTAAATTTTATGAGATTTAAAGACAAACGGCGTATCCTTTTTGCCAGCTCCAAGCTTAAAAATTCCTCCTTTTCTGTCCGTGAGGACTACTCTGCACGCGTTCGCTTGGCAAGGAAGAAACTTTTTTCGTATGGTCAGCAACGAGGTGGCTCATTTAAAATCCGTTTTGATAAGCTCATCATGAACAACAAACAGTTTGTGTACGATGCTGTTAAAGATTCTGTGGTTGAATTAAATTTATAGCGCTCACCGCAGGCACACAGGTCCTTTATGCACCAATGTTTCCAAAATCGCACGCGTGCAGCCCCTGCCCCAACCGATAAATCAGTTTCCATTTTACTAACAAATATCCGAAGTTATTTTCCTAAGAAAGAAGCCATGGAAGCTATATTGCAAGACAACAGCACAGATATTGCCATCTTTACTGAAACGTGGCTCACACCTGATATACTGAATGACGAACTTTTCCAAGATAAGCAATCCTTCACTTGTTTCCGTCGTGACAGACCAGGGCGTAGGGGAGGCGGCATGATGGTTCTTGTTAAAAGTATTCTGGTCTCTTCTGCTATCGCAGCCAATAGTAAAAGCGAAATCATTTGCGTGAACGTTTCTCTTGCTCATTGCACTAATATAATAATCGCATGTTACCGAGCACCTGACTCCGATCATTCCTTCATCGACTACTTAAGTATCATTCTGCTCGACATAAATAAACAGTTTCCCAGTGCCAACCTCATAGTTAGCGGCGATTTTAATTTCCCAGACATCGACTGGGATAATCTAACCGCATCTTCCCGCCATTCCAGAGAATTTTTGGACCTTATTCTTTCGTTTGAGCTCTCTCAAGCAGTCAGAATACCAACTCGGGGCACTAACATCCTAGATCTTGCTCTTGCATCTAATCCTGATTTAATCCAGTCTTTGTCATCCATCGCCGGTCTTAGCGATCATAGCATAGTGTTGTTCAAATTTTCAGTTCGCATTACTTCACGACAACGCTCAGTGAAATACATACGCGACTACAAAAAAGCCAATTTTTCTAAAATCAATGAGGAACTAGCCAAATTTCTTCTCCACTTCGAACAGACTGCTTCTTTCAGGTCTATTGATAACAACTGGTCCATGTATAAAAAAAAAATCACCTCTTTAACTGAATCTTTTGTACCCCTCGTTTGCATTCGTGGTGAAGCCGGAAAACCGTGGTTTACCAACTCTTTAAGAAGTCTGTGCAATAAGAAAAAACGATTATTTAGAGAAGCTAAGAGCTGCAACTTAGCGTCTAAATGGGAGAAATATTTTAGCTGTCTGAGAAATTATACCAAGTTGCTTAAGAGCACTAAACAAAACTTTTACAACAATGACCTACTCGATATCCTTCAAAACAACCCAAAAAAGTTTTGGACTATTTTAACTCCAGGTCGTAGCGGTTCACATAATATATCATTATTAGATCAAGATGGTTGTCATGTTCCAAATGAGCTTCGCTCGGACGTAATGAATACGTACTTCTCATCTGTTTTCACCAACGAACCAGCCGTAAACATTCCTACATCACAGAGCCTAAATGTATCTGAAATGCCCCCTGTTAGTATCTCAGCCAAAGGAATATGTAGACTTATTGAAGATTTAAAGGTAACAAGTGCTCCTGGGCCCGACAACATTTCTGCAAAAATTCTTAAAGGTACCAAAGTAATATACAGTCATTTCCTGCAAATCATTTTTATGCAATCCATTTCTAGTGGCCAAATCCCGTCTGAGTGGAAGATTAGCCGAGTCGTGCCTTGCTTTAAGGCAGGTAACCGCTCTGATCCATCAAATTATCGTCCCATCTTGCTAACATGCATTGCGTGTAAACTACTTGAACATATTATTTACTCCCAAGTAGCTAATAACCTTGATAGAAATTCTTTTTTCTTTCCAAACCAACACGGATTCCGTTCTGGCTACTCATGTGAAACTCAACTTTTCGAATTTACGACTGACCTCCACCTAAACCTTGACTCCTTGTTTCAAATTGATATTATCTACCTCGATTTTTCGAAAGCTTTCGACCGAGTTCCTCACCAGCGCCTCTTGGCTAAACTTTCCTCCCTTTCACTGCACCCGCTGATATTATCATGGATTTGCAGTTTCCTAACTAATCGTTCGCAATACACCGTCGTCAACAACCATCCTTCTACCGTCACTAAAGTCACCTCTGGAGTGCCTCAGGGCTCAGTTCTTGGGCCGCTCCTGTTTCTTGTCTTTATCAATGACCTTCCTGTCGGCATTTCATCATCCATCCGTTTGTTCGCAGATGATTGAGTTTTTTACCGCCGTGTTAGCACTACGAACGACCAGTCATTGCTGCAGGACGACCTGAACTTGATACAAAGTTGGTGCTCGACTTGGCTCATGAAACTGAACGAAACTAAATGCAAGTTTATGCACGTGTCCCGTAAACGATCTAATCTGCACTTTTCTTACACGCTAAACAGGACCGCGCTATCTGAAGTTGAATCCTACAGATACCTCGGCATAGAAATAACAAGTGATCTTAACTGGTTGAAGCACATAACGTCCCTTGCTGCTAGCGTTTCTAAATCACTAGGATTCAGCAGACGATCGCTCACATTTTCTCCCCCTAAGGTTAGACTAATCGCATACGAAACTTTCATCCGCACTAAACTTGAATATGCATCGAGCATTTGGAATCCCCATCAAAAGTATTTAACACATATGTTAGAGGCCGTTCAAAATCGAGCCGCTCGGTTTATAATATCAAATTATGATTCTCGGTCGAGTGTTACTAATATCAAATCTTCTGTTGGTTTACCTTCCTTTGCATCCCGTCGTAAGATAGCAAGACTCTGTCTATTTCATAAACTTTATTATAATTTTCCCGAACTGCGTGAGAGCCTAATTATGCCCCCTTTAAGATATAATTGCCGTAGTATTCAACGCATTCATGGTTCAACCAATGCGTTCAATTCTTCGTTCTTGCCAGCTGCCATAGCCGAGTGGAATGTCCTTCCAGACAGTGTTGTGAATGAAGTTAATTCCCTAAAATTTAAACAGATGTTAATTGATTTATTCCCCAAATAATTCCTGTTGAAGGCCCTCTTTCTTTCTTTTTCTTTCTTTTGTTTACTCACTTACTTGCTTGTTTTTCTTTTGAAGTGTTCACAGTTGTATCTACATGTGTTAAGTTTATGTTCCAATTTTGTTCTTTGTGACATGATTACTGTTCGCCCCCTCCCCCTTATGTAATGCCCCCTGGGGCCCTTAAGGGTAAATAAATGATGATGATGATGATGATGACTGCGGGCGTTAGATGTACATTTAGTACATTTTTTTTAAATAAAAATTTTTTTTCATTTAACATTCTGATTCAGGTAAAGCAATGTCCTTCTTAAGCCGGACTACTAGTTTTCTATATTTGTGCCCTATTAAAAATTTTTTTCAAGGAAAGGTGGCCTCATACCTCAAATCTGTGCTTTAATAAAAAATTCGCACAAAAGGCACACTACACTAACTGTTGTGGCTTTTGTGCTTTGCTCACTTTGTTCAGGCAGTGCGGCACAGTGACATATTAAAGAAAAACACACCCAGCTTCACCTGAACATCCCCTATTCCAAGCAGTAGTATGCTGCATGCTTAATTACAAAAGTGCAAAAAACATTTCTTGTTACCTTTGAACAAAAAATGTTCTTTTTGATGAAGCACAAAGTGACTCTTCATGCGAACATGGCAAGTTCGAGCCGCACAGCCGCGGCCAAAATACTTGGGAGCACAACCTACAGAGCATAGTATAGCCAACAGCCGAACCTTGCAAAAATCAGGAGATGCTTGATACCTATGCCAGCAAGTGCCACTGGCATGCTCGCACATAAGCCCAAGAAACTTTCATTATTTCTTTGAGGAAAGTTCAAGCATGAAGTGTCCTCCACATTATTTTTCGCTGCACTTGTACAGGAAAATCTCGTTAAAGCAGACCCCAATAGTGTCCAAGATTTCGGTTAGATGTAAGAAGTCTGTTGCAGAACTGCAACACTATCACAACAAACTTTTATTATAACCGCAGGAGAGTCTGTTATAACCAGAGTGATTTTCAAGCTGCAATATAGCTGCATACTTCACCTTGTTTATTCAGTCTTAATACCTCTAAAAGAAGCTAGATGTATAACAATTAGGTTTTGACATAATTCAGCATCCACTTTCAGGGTGATCTAAGCCATGCCAGGGACTGAAAATTAGCATACAGAATTGGGGGAGGGGAAGTGGCCAGTGGCCGGAGCTGACCTATTTGCGCTTTATTTGCAGGGCCACAGGCAGTGTCAGCCTATCTGTGTCAGGCACCTTGTGGGCATAATTCTGTACTTGACATCACTAATTTAACCGCTCTGCAGGTGAGCCAAACATTGCAGGATCGAATCCTCGCCGCAGCGGTTGCACTTTATGCGTCGCGCTCCGGGAGTGCAGTGCACGCTTCAGGCCACTGCACCGAGTTCCTCTGACCCTAACGATGAAACCAGTTCTGCCATCGATATTTCCAACTGCACGTTGTAGTTGCCTATGTGACACGCGAACGCTAGCACAAGTCTTCCTGAAAGATTGACAGGTGGCCCCAGAAAAAACTTAAACAGTTCGAGTGTGCGCAGCCCCAAAATCCGAATTTACAACCACAGCAACCACAGGACCGCTGGTGGCAAAAGGCAGTTTGGTTAGCAGCTCACTGGCTTATTCAGTCGCGATGTCAGAGTATGCGTGTGTTGGAAGGTGCACTGTTTTATCGTCTTCAATCTCTGTTAGAGCCTAACAACTGCCCATGCAATTACACCACTACATTAGTGTATGGGCCGCTCCCCCAAGGTTGAGAGCCAGTAATTTAAAAAAACACCTCCAAAGAGAAACTGTGTTTCACACGTGTATAAATTCTCTTCCACAGCGCGCTCCAAGATGACAACTGCTTGCAGCTATCATTATAACCACCTTCCGGGTGAGCCATTTAGCACACAATTCCGACTCCTGTATTCAAAGTGGATGGCAACGGGCAACCATGAAGCGACACCGACAGGAGGCTGAGAAGAGCATTACTTGAGCTCATCTGCTCTTTTAATTTTGAATTCATCACGTGCAGGTCTAAGAATTTTGATTTAGAGGAATTTTGAATGCAATAGATGGAAGATAGCTTCATTAACGACGGTGATGAAGAGCTAAGCCCGAGCAGTGGCGACAGCAATAGTGATGGAGGATTTTTAAAGCTAGCTGTAACAAGACGGCAGCAGATAGAGTGTAAGACAGTATGGTACAATAAAGTAGTTTTTCCTGTAAATAGTTGGGTATTTGAACTAAAAAATATCACGTTTTTTGAAGGGCCACAGCCCGCCGAATTCGCGAAAGTGCAGCTCTTAGTCAAGTGTGCATGGTATCCGTTGAAACCAGATCCGCTGTAACGAGATTATACTGTATGTCTTCAGCAAGGGAGCTCAGGAGGGTTGTGTGCAGATTTGAACCTTGCTAATGAGCAGCACTTGCAAACAGGTTGTTCGTTTGTCATTTCCCCATATTTACCAGTGGAAGGCATTAGAAGGTAAAATGCAAACCATGTTAAGGACCAGCTAAGAAATTACACATGAGTATTTTGAAGTGTACAGATAGCAATCTTCACATTTATTCTGTATTGACTGTATATCTGGCGCACACCTGAGACAAAGGTGTGAAAATATGACGTGGACGCAGCATTCACCTTCAGCTGCTTCAACATTCGAAACATCCGGTCGAGCTGTTTATGTTCACTGAGCATGCACTGCTTGTCCGAAAAACATTTGGTATGTGCACAGGCACTGCGGGCCAGTGAAAGCAGACCAAGATAAAGGCTGGCACAGCTGCAAGAGCTAGGACAGATAAATTTTCTTCTTGAAAATGGCACCACAGCCAGCGATTATTGGCTGCCCGGGCCAGTAACTAGATGGCGCTACATCTACAACATGGCCAAGAGAAAATGGTGTATAAGCAGCATAAATTACACTGTCCTCAATTTTGTTACCCTCGGGGAACCCACAACGGCTTTTGAAATGTGCCGAGGCACCCCCTTCGTGCCCTAGCCTCCATCCCTTCCTGATCAACATTGAGACATGAAAGAAGCACAGCCTCTCAAAAAATACACAAATTCAACTAGCAATGACTAAGTGCTCAGTGAAACAGGCTGTTCTAGGCAACTACAATATGATCAGCACCATAATCAAGTGGGCAGAGGATCTCGGAGCTTTCAGAACCCAATAAGCACTTCAAGGAGCCCAAGGGATCTGCAGACCCCGTTGAGAACACCTGCAGTAGGCGGCTCACAACTACATTTAAATCTCATTATAGTGAAACGGCTAACAATGAAATAATGGATACAACAAGTGAATCAGAATTTCCCTCAAAACTCCAGATAGAAACCATGTATTTAAAATTTCGTTTTAAGGCAAAAATTTCACCAATCACCGAATGTCACGAAAACTTTTCATTCCAAAATGACAACTAACAGGTCGCTTTGCACACGACAGATTGATTTGTTAAGGTGCCCCATGCTTTGCGGGCCTCCGATGAGGTATTTTAAATCACCCACAGCTGCAACACACAAAGCCAAGCCAAGACTCGAGGGGGATGTCCACTGCACACGGCACGTGCTTCTGTTAATGGGCCGCGTGCACTCGTTTGCTTTGTATGTTGGCTTCAGCAGCATAGGTCGGTTCGTGAGTTTGCTCTTTCCGCAGTGTTGCCGTTTTCACACCAGAAAAATGAGTGGCGCCAGCAGCAGGAGCTTCAAAAGAAAATGGAAAGCTATGCAGCCATAGTACGATCTCTTGTGTCGGGGACGAAGAAAACGCCAAGCACTTCGACATCGCACCAAGCCGTCTTTCTACTATTCACAGCAGCAAGAAAGTGATCACTTGGTGTAAAAGGTAGCCAGAAGAAGCTGCAGTCTTGTGCCTTTGAATTGGTGAAAAAAGCACTGTTCAAGTGGCTTTTGGATGCAAAGGCTGCGAATCTACAGAGTTTTAAGGAGCGCTAAGATATCGTCGTCACTGGCCAGTCCCAGACCATCGAAAATGAAGCAGCCCAGGTGTGGGTGAAAGCCAATGTTGGTCCGCTCCTAGAGAAGTATGAAGAGAACAGCCTGTTTAATGCTGATGAGACCACTGTCTTCTACTGAACGTTGCCAAAGAAGATCCTATTCCTTAAACGCAAGCTCTGCCAAAGCAGGATACACAGCAATATTCGCATCACCGTGCGCCTCTATACAAAAGTGGATCGGTCGCAGAAGATGACACTTTTAGTGATAAGAAAAAGCACATCCCCTCGGAGCTTTAAAGGGACACTGAGGACAAATTGAAGTTGGCTTGTAACGATAGAATACCAGCTCCTAATCAAAAAAACACCACTCTCTTTGAAAAAGCAGAAAAGAGCCAGAACTAAAATACAGGTGTCGCTGCCACAGGGAAATCAAGCAAGCACAGCGCAATAACGAAAGTTCCAAACATCACGGATCTCTGAGGCTGGCAAATGTGCAAGAAGGTTACGCATTTGGATATTCAAGTAGATGAATTTTGTTTTAAAACTGCTGGTGCAGTTTTATCACACGAGGAAGAAGGAAAAAAGATAACCTGAATATTGAAAGCCAGAGCAAACCTAATGGGCTGCCTGCCAGCTATGTGCCTTGCGTGCCCACGTGGTTTCGTTTTTGACGTGCCTCAGTTTACAAGTGCAGAGCAGCAGAGGAACTCCAAGTGCCCCTCGCCCAAAGTTCATGCCACAGCACGCACCTGCAACTAGGAAAACACCTGCGGCTAGCTAAGGCTGTACGAGCTTCAAGTTTACCAAATGCACCGCTCAACGTGTTCACTTCATCAATGTACCAAGACACTGGGCTGCATAACAGCACTGCGAGGTATTATTACAGAATTTAAATATGTCCATACTTGCTAGTCTCTACCCATCAGCCATGATGGTGGCTAAGCGGCGACAGCTGCCGCACCCGTAGCGTTGCTTGCTGCCAACTCCTCTGCACTCTGATTATCCTGCCAGACCTGTAAACTCAGCCCTCAAAAGTATTGCATGCTCTGTGGGGTTCAGTTTGCTGATGTGCGGGCCACAATTCTTTACAAGACCTTTGTTGGAATCGGGAACGAAATTCATCATAAGACTGGTGTAAATGTAAACAAAGCGACGGCTGATAGAGGCCTTCAATGTATGGCCGGCAGTAGTTCTCACTTCAGCTGCTCCTAGGCCGCCCTGCTCGCAGCCAGCAATAACAGAGTCCATGCTTACGCCAGTTTATGCCACTTTTCGGGTATTTCGTCATCAGAGAGTCCTGAGTTTCAATCAGAGTGGCAGGAAAAAATTTTTCAACTTTGAATCCAAACCTCTCAGCAATAAATGCACTCAAAATGGCCAACTATCAGATCTTACTAAGAAAACAAATTTGATAGAGCTGTCCTCACTGCCCGTTTAAAGGAAATAGGCGACTTCAACTCTGGTACATGTCTAACCGGAAGGCCTGGATGACGAGGGAAGTTTTTGTGGGATGGCTGCATGACTGGGGCAAGGAGTTGAGAAGGCAGCATCGCAAGATGCCTTTTCTTGGATAACTGCGCTTCCCCCCACACACTTGCAGCACTGGCGAACAATGAACTTGGGTTCTTGCCTCTGAACTGTACAGCAGCGATACAGCCTCTTGACCAAAGTGTGGAAATGTCCCTCAAGGCTGGATACCAAATGCAAGTGATAGATGGGCTAAACATGAAGCCGAACACGAATATCTACGTGCATATGGCAATTAAAACGCTTCACATGGCATGGATGAATGTGAGTGCCAGCACTGTCGGCAGCTGCTGTTGACTTGCATCATTTGCTGCCAGCAAAAGCGATCAAGGCACTGACAACTTAATGGACAGAGTAGCTGCACCCTATGATACATCAGACAAAGCTGTAGACTTATGGAGGGTACTCCATGACGCTCATGTCGTGCTTGGAGACAAAACCTTCTGGGGCAACAGAGGAGCTGACCAATGATGACTTTGTGCTCGATGCTACCTGGCTGCACAAAGTAAGCGACGATGAATGTGTCACGGGGGGACAAAGACACTCCACCCTGTATGGACGACATGCCGACATTGTATCAGGCGCTGGGCATAGTACGCACAAAAACGGCAAAGATGGTCATGAGACAGCTGCTGCTGCTGCTGAGACTGCCATCCTTCAGTTCAGGAAGATGTAACAGTGAAGCATCACAGATATTTTCACACCATCTACATGAAAAGGTGGTCCCAAGGCTAACGTCAAGTGCAACAATTAGTAAGTGGCTACAACAAAGTAAATGTTGTACAAAAATAAATGCACTGCCCTTTTGACTTGGTTATAATGAGATTTAAGTGTATACAAAGTGGCTATAGGCCAAAACTGCAACAAGTTGTCACAGTGCTGGTCTTAACCAGCTCGGAGTTAGGCAGAGTACATATAGCAGAGGCTACAGTCCTGTGAAAGCCAGCAGCATTCCCTCCCATGAACCTCGCTTCGGAAGCAACAAAATTTACACACACACGAATGGTGGAGAAGAGGTGCAGTACTGCAAACTTAAAGGGCCCCTGAAATGATTTTGATGGGCGTATTCTAGTGCAACACATCTGTAGAGGTGGTCTTTCTGGGTATTTGAGTCAAAGTGGGAAGTTCTGGTGGGCCCTATAATTTAGAAATAATTTTTAAAAACCTCTGCTTGCAGTAACTTGCAACCGATCAGGGCGATACACCTCATCACGCATCCCCTTCCCCGATGAAGTCAGTGGGCAGATGGGGCGAGCTTGAAGGCTGGCTCTTCTGCCCACTGACGTCATCGGGGTAGGGGATGCGCGATGAGGTGTGTCGCCCTATTCGGTTGCGAGTTACTGCAAGCAGAGATTTTTAAAATTATTTCTAAACTATAGACCTCCTTCACCCCGCGATGTCATGCAGATGCGGTGGCGCTGATGTCAGCAGCGACTTTCGCATGGTAGGCAAAACAGGCTCCGCCTGCCCGTGCCTACTGCAGCTACCAGCGGCTGCATCATGCCTGCGCACTGCAGAAGCAGCATGTATTGATTAGCTGCATCAACAGAAGCAGCATGTATTGATTAGCTGCATCACTGTTGGATCCGCGTAATAGCACAAAAGGAAACTTAAGTTAGCCTCGATAGGTTTCTCGCAGATAAATACCGCATTACGAAACTGGCTAACAGGGAATGGGCTGCGGTAGTAAAGCGCAAGTCTGGAAGTCGATCGGCACTGCCACTCAACGTACTTAATAGCATGAAAGTTACTGCATCCATTCACGTGAACATCAGCATAGTGCACTTATAACTGCGCAAGAAAAATAAAAGCACGAATGTAGCTGCACATGTATTTACCACTTTGAGCCGGTGGGCACGGGGCGCGGCAGGTTCACTCGCCCCCAAAGAATGCGTTCTTTTGTTAACAGCACAGCATGTTTTAATTGCGCGTTTTATGTCATTTATTATTTACTTGAAAGACTTTCTTAATGTGACAGACATAATTATTTGATTCGAGTATAAGTCTGGTAAGTTCTTGCGCGGTCACGTTGGCGTGCTTAGAATAGCGTACCTTAAGTGTGCTAAAAGCCGCATGCTTTTTCATTGCATCATGCATGTGTCATGTTCCATGATGCAGTACATGATCGCGAAGCTTGTTTGGGAAGAAGCAGCTGCAGGCGTGCTACGAACAGATATGTGGCGAGATTGAGAGGGGGCGCAGCAATGAAAAGTGTTTTCGTTATTTATGCACGTGATATGTAACTAAATTTGTTGCAAATATTAAATTGCTACGCTAGTTTCAGTAATGTGTTTCATTTTTAGCTTTACCTGGGGCAGTTTTTGGGTAATTATAATTAACATCGTCATCAAGTTACCTCAAGATATTAAATAATTGAGTAGAAAGTGAGCAAACTTTTTTATGCCAGCATGTTCACAAAGCCCTGTCCTTTATATGACGCTATTAGTTCTTTTTTAGATGATCAGTACTTATGCATGCATAGCTACATGAAAACATTTCTTACAAAATAACTAACATTAGTACTGCATGTGTACGAAAAAAAATCGAGAGATTTATTACACTCCTCAATTTCTATTTTCATGCTTTAAGAAATTACGAAGGTGTGAGTGATGAAATCGCAGAAAATGTGAAAGGTCAGAAAACTAACATTAATGTTTATTCCCTCGTTTTTGGCCTCTTTGCTTGCGCTTTGGTCAAAGAAATGCGGGTAAATAAAGAAAGCCCCAAAGGAATCAAAGAAATTTCCTCACAATTTTCGATGACCACGCGTTTAAAAAAAGTAATTTATAATTTTCTACTGAATATTTTGCTATAATTTTTTCTCACAAAACACAAGACCCCAGGGCAAAGAAAAGAATTCCAGAAATCAAAAATTTTCACCAAATCGACCAGTTTAACAAAGGGAGAGAGAAGTCGGCCGGGCTGGTGCGTGTTCCTGCGGCTAAAAACAGTGCTTAAGCGAGACAGAGGAGAACGGGGACAGGACGCTGCCCCCACTTTTCACACAGCGCGGAGGTACGTTTGTCAGCAGATGGTGAGCGCACGTCTGCTCCGCCAAAACAACACCAGTACTTCCTCTCACTACTGTCCCGAAGTAAAATCATTCTGGCTAGAGCAGAGTGCCAAAAACTTCTTATTTTATTCAATGCCTAGCGTGGAAATCAACAGCAGTACATTTTTCATTTACTGCTAACAATACGTACAATACACCATGGCGAACTATTTCTGTGAATACGCCCCACGTGGCCAACGCGAGCCCGTGTACTTCGAGAAATTACTAAGTTGAAAGCATCAACCACTGCTGTGAATTGCAGAAACTGAAAAAGTGCCTACAAGCCTTGAAAACCCGCACTCAACACCTCTCTGCAACGCCACTCCCTGGCCTTTTGCCTACCGTGAACCCGCTAGCGACTGCAGTGCCACCTCGTTTATTTACAAACATGCAGGAGGTCTATAGGGTCCCCACAGAGCTTTCGAATGTGACTCGAATACCCAGAAAGACCACCTCTACAGATCTGTTGCACTAGAATATACCCACCGAAATCATTTCAGGGTCGCTTTAACATCATGAAGTTACAAAATGAGCCCAAGGCCGCCTCTCCTACTTGTACTGCACTGGAACTCGGAGGTGACAAGCAACCCGAAATACTGAGCCAGACGCCATCAACTGCAAGGTTTGTGGTTTTGGGATGTCAGGTGTAGCTAGTACACTCCACGAGTTCAAGTGCCAGTTCATTTTACTCTGCACCCATACACTGCAAGGGCAGAATGAAAGGAAGCTTGGCTGCATCTCTCCAGTGTGACCAGTTCCCTCATGACCCACCCTGTGTGGGGATCTCGATGGGGGCACTTTTGTCTATGTTGGCCGAGGTGGCTGTCTCCCCATTCAGGTAGGCCAGGATGTCCTGCATGCACGTGCGGAGAATACAGTTGGGACATCAGCAGCACTAGCACAAAATGTCACACAAAAATCAACCGTCTCGGTCGCCTTCAAC
This sequence comes from Amblyomma americanum, assembly GCF_052857255.1. NCBI lineage: Eukaryota > Metazoa > Arthropoda > Arachnida > Ixodida > Ixodidae > Amblyomma > Amblyomma americanum. The sequence goes on from NC_135505.1 coordinate 35,055,571, forward strand.
TGCCTAACGGGAGGTGACCGAGCACAGGCGGAATGGCCCTTGGAACTCACCACATTAGAAAATGATTTGTACCGTTTCAAGTAAGCACACAAAGCATGAAAGAAATGAGCACAGGTCAAAACAGCATGGCAGTAGGCACATCTCCATAGACTGCAACTGCAAACCACTTCCCAGCCTTATGTAACTTTATTTTGCATCACTGACTCTAATTCAGAGGCACAAGGAAAGAATCTACCGTCATAACTACAAGCATTTTAGCAAAGCAAGCTACACCAGCAAAGCGTGAAAAAAGTCCCCACATGCCACGCCACTTAGTTAACTGAACACACGAACAGAGCTTGTAGTCTTTCTACCATACACAGCGATCAAAAGCAACCATGAAAGAAAGCTTTATGTATGAAGGTGAAATCATGCACATGACTTCATGCACATGACTTCCTCATCAAACCAATGCACATAGCAATTTTAAGCTGCTCCTTAATTTGGGAAAGGAAGGCTGAATGATCGTTTCAATCACTGCACTCAAACCTGTTCCACAGTGACAGGGGCTCACCTTTCTGTCAGGACGCCTGACAACGGGGATGTTTTCAGCCTGAAAAGAAAATAAAACAAGAGGATGCCACGCATTACAACTACAACATTTGTTGGGATCGAAATGCACAGGGCCCGTCAAAACAACCCAGGCCACAGGGCTTGTGCCTCAGCATCCTGGCACTTCTCCTACCCACTAGAGAGGGTTTGGGGGATGTGCCGCAAACGCCCCATTTTATGGCTCAGAAGCAGAACCTGCGTCCTGGGAGCTTTCAACACAACCCGTACCTGGTTGTAACCCCCATTTAAAAGGAAGAAGCAGTGCGATGAAACACGGACACACGAAAGAATGGCACGCACACACAAGTGCTGACTCACAACTCACAAGTTGTGAGTCAGCGCCTGTGTGTGTGTCGTTTCTACGTGTGTCCATGTTTCATCACGCCGTTTCTTCCTTTTAATGCAATACCAACTAGCCCGGAACCTTGCTCTTCTGCAACCCCCAAAATTGAAACACCGCGACCTGAGAAGCACACAAGGCTGGCACCACAAAGTTGCCAAAAACAAAAAGCCACAGCAATTACAGGTGTCAGGATTTAATAAGGCTCTGCAAAAATAAAGCTTCCACAATGACGGTTTCCTCACCTCAAAGTTGACGTGCTAAGTCAGAATTTTTTCTCTGCACCATTATATCATAGTTCACGGCTGCACAAATTCAACATTTACCGGCATTTAAAACGCCTTGTAAACCACTCTCCCACCACAGCAATGACTGCAAATGTCATCCACTGCATTGTGCACACAAGACCAATAGCAGTCACAACATCTTGAATTCATCCTTCAAGCTTGAATGGGTTGCACCAACAACATAGCAGCCACCATGTTTGTGACCAGAAGCACGGAGGAAAACTGTGCTCTGAAAACTATGCCTCGGGCTTCATCATGGTGTGCGTGACATCACAAGCAACACATAACCAGAAGCCAAACACATTGCTCAACAAAGCAACACTTATGGGTAGAGGCTGCCAATAGAGGGACCAAATCTGCCTGGACTGACACTACCAAAGCTATTCAATCACAGTGGTTGGATTATAGCCGCACCAAATGAGTAACAGAAGCTAAGTTTCAAATATTTACAAAGTTATAACATCTAATCAGTGCATAAGTATATATATCAACAGAGAATTTCCACTACTATTAGTTCTTGCCACAAAATGTTGCAAATTCACCTCTTCAGGGCTTCCAAAACAGTTTGTGTCAACCTATTACTGCATATTTCCTTCACACAGAAATAAAAGGTCACCAGTTCAGCATAATACAATGAGCAGTATGCTACCACGTTCTCATTATGAGGCCGCAGCTCACAGAAGTGCACTGCATAAGAGGTTATGTTAAGCCTTTCTATTACTGCACGGGCACCACTCGTGTCACCACTACAGTCCACATCCTGCATTTTGACCAGGCTCAATCTCGTTGAACAATAATCGAAGGCTGCCAATTTCTTCAGTCCATTTTAGGCATCACTACAGACTTTGCATGATTTATACCCTTTCTATTTATGCATTGCAGCAGCCTTTGCCTTTTTTGTGCTCGGCAATGTTTTCAGCCCCAATACACACATTAAATGCCACGGATGATGTACTTCTTCACTCATACTAGCTGCACGCCCTTTGCCTTATGTCGCGAGACCCAAACGCTGCAGTGTTTTTATGCCGCATTCTGACCATGGTGGCTTCCCACAACGAAGGTCCAGCAAACAGGTTTGGTTTGTTTTATGGGAGTTTAACGTCCCAAGGCGATTCAGGCTATGAGGGACGCCGTAGGGAAAGGCTCCGCAAATTTCAACCGCCTGGGGGTTCTTCAACGTGCACTGACATCGCACAGTACACGGGCCTCTAAAATTTCGAATCCATCTTTCGAAATCCGGCCGGGATCGAACCCGTGTCTTTCGGGTCAGCAGCCAAGCGCCATAACCACTGAGCCACCGCGGCGGCGGTCCAGCAAACAGGAGCAGACGGCCTACGACAAACGCTACTAAGAACGCTTTTCATTTCAGGAGCAGCTGCTACATGAACAGTGAGATCTCTGTGCGCTCGGAGAATCATTTAACCGTGCGAGTCCGCTGGCTCACTGCTCGCGTTCAGAAACCACCTCAGGCTCTGCAGACACCGGTAAACGTCGCACACTGAATGAAGCGAAGTTTGCCCGTTCAAAATAAATCCGCTGTAGGCTGCTAAGCACTTGGGGATCACCGATAAGACCCACAGGTAGATCACTCAGTAAAACACGTGCGTTCGAAGAAACCGCGGTCAAGACCGAAGAAACCGCGGCCGATGTCATTCGCAAAAAAAAAAAAATGCACTCACTGCGGCCTTCCGCACGTACACCGCGTGGGATAGGTGGACGTTTTTGAGAAGAAACAGCAAGCATTGAAGCGTGTAGTACTCCTGCGGGGTGCCATCCTTACCGGACCTGGAGACGAAAAAAGACACATCTGAGACGCTGGCTTGAGATCGCTACAAATGCATCGCGGCTATGGACAATATGCAGCGCATTTCGTCCGGGACATCCGGCCGAAAGCCCAGTCCGCGTCAATACGCGGACCACGTAGTACAGTACTATGCAGCGCCTACGGAATGCATCGTCGTTTGCAGGCTGCGGTGCAATCCAGACACTGCTGCCCGCATTTACACCCTCGTTTAGCACCGATAAAGATATCAAGTCCGCCTCCGATCCCCGTCAGCACTTAATAAGCGGCTGGCAAATAACGTAAACACTTTTAACTTTTAGTCGCAGCAAAAGCACACTGCTTAAGCCTAGGGAAAAAAAAAACAAATCGCAATCGCGTCTACAGACAAATCAAATACTCTCAGAGCGGCACTCACCCCCACACGATGTAGTTTGTCTTCACAGTCTTCGGCCAGGAGTACTCATCGAAGATTATTTGCGAGTTTTTCTCAGTGATATCCTTTTTGTTGACACTGAACTGCCGCAGCATGCTCAACGGGTCAGCCATGGTTACAAGAGACGCATGCGTTTACGGTGCAAGTATATAGCATAGCACGATCCGCAATCCGTTACCGTGATCCGCTTCCGCGGGGCACCGTTGGGCACACGCTGATTGGTCCCGACGCGGCTGGCGCGCACGCAGCTGACGGGCGCGTGGCGCCATCTGGCGTCCCCAGGGCGATTTGCGCATGCGCAGTGGCACCTCGCGGAAGCGCATCACGGTCCCGGATCGTGCAATGCTATAGGGAGCCCAATTAAGTTTGGGTGGATGAATGGATAAGGCTGAACCCTTTAAATCGGGCGGTGGTTCAAGCCACCTAGCCATGACTTGTGAAATTTTACGCTTGTCTTGATTTTAGCCACCAATCAGATCAACCTTCGCTTGGTTGATCAACCCGCTTAAAATCTACCTTCCCTTCACTGTGACGTCGTCTTCTATGCCTTCTGTCCGTGTTTTTTAAGCGCTGTCAACAAAAGAATGCTTCCTTTCACTGTCCTTAAACCCAAATGCCTTGGATAAATCAGCCCCGCTGCTTTCCACTGTAGGGTGGAGCTAAAGTATCAAGTGTTCAGCCGTTTCCACCTCCCCTACGCACGTAACGCACAACGTGTCTCTCGTGGTACCTCTTTGCCACGGGACGACAGCGCCGTGCCCCTCCCGTAGCGGCGGAATTCTGAAGCGTCGATCGGGCGCGACGGCGCCACGGCGCTCTGACTGGCCGTGTTCGCTTGCTGTGCTCGCTTTCTCTCTCCGCGTGCTGCTCGCGCCCGTCTCCTCGCGGGTGCGGCAGATGCGAGCACAGCCTGACGACTGCACAGCGCTAAGTTTATGTCCATCGGTGCGCAGTTTTTACGTGATGATCGAAGTGGCACGCGGCACCGTGGTCGCCTAAAGGCGGGGAAGCGTCTTGCTTGACTTGTGGGCTTCCCTGAAATGACGCATTTGCTTACTGCCGTGCGTGCTGTCAACAGAAATTACCAAAGTGGCAGGGATCGTTCAATGCGAAGTACCGACGCAGTATCGGGCGCTGCAGTATTGATTAAAAAATAGTACTAATGGTCCATCACCTGCGGCAACAGGAGAAAGCGTTGGCGGGTACTTAACATATGTGCACTTACTTAGCCGACACCATGTGAACTGGCTAGCGCATACAAATGCGAAGGCGAAGATGGCAGACACAATTCCACATGTGAACTAACCTTGTGTCTCTGTTGTACACACGTGGCAGCAGTGTGGCTCTGCAGATTACAGACCACAGACTGTAGACCTTGGGTGGCCACACAATAGTGTTACGTGCTCCGTCGATGCGCATCGGAACTGAGTCGTGCCAGTGGTCTGTGAGTTAACATCCTAAGGCTGTATGTAGATTGTGCGCAAAGCCGTAATTTTGAAGCACTCCGGATTAACAGATATTATTTTTAGATATCTGTATGGTAAATACGCCATCTGCTGTGAATACGACCATACGGCAGAAACGGCTAGGCAAGCCCGACACCAGTAGGAACGGCAATGCATTACCATATTGGTCGTGTCAGCCGCATGCCCATGCTAAAACTGCAAAGCTCTACAGAATGGGATCCATTAATGCGCACCGACACCGCGAAATGGGCTTTTGCATTTAACACAAATCTAAACGCGGCGCGATTCGACCTCCTACACTGCAGTGAGCAGCCTAGCACTAAAGCCATTGAAACACCGCGGAAAGGGAAAAGAAAAATTTGGTAGCAGAAGCATGTCCCCAGTACGCATGGTGGAAACAAGCAGATCGAGCCGAGCTAGCACAATTTGAAGACACGAAAAAAAACGTGAAACGCATTCGTGCCGCAGTTTCGTTCGAAGGTAGGCCTTAATTTCAGTTTGCACTTCGTACACCACGTGGGTATGCGCTCTGGGCTCAAAACTAGGGCGTGACGAAAACAGTGCCCTTTTGGACTATTTGCTTGACGCCGCCCACACAAGCTGCTTCCTCTCTAAAGCACGAGAGCGCGTGCAAAATTTAATAAAGGGCTCTGTACAATCACTTTTTTTCCGCATGCGCACGCGTTGTTGTGACAGGGCACAAGGGCTGTGCAAGGGCCGAACAATGGAGCGCATGGACGCATCCGCCTGTGCGCACAAGTTGGTTCGGGGCGCTGTACAATCACTTTTTTTCCGCATGCGAACACGTCATTGCGACCATGCGCACGGCCGTGTGAGGGTACGTTGCGGACGAGGTGTAGTACGATCAAGTTTGCTGCATGCGACCGTGCAATCGACTCCGGCGTTCTGATTAGCGCGCTCGTCAGTGCCGTTCATGCGGCAGCACAGCCATGTGCCGTAGCAGAACATGAATATATCTTGTCTTACGAATGCACACACTTCGATATGGTGGCTCACCCGAGACATGTTTAGCTGTGAGGTTTTTCGCAGCAGGTAAAACCGCGATCGGCTGTGATAGCCACGAATCTCGGTGCGGCCAATTCTGACGTCCACAAACGAAGTCGCAACAAACTTTGCAACATCGCAGGCGAGGTTCTAAAACAGCGTCGTGGGGAACGATTGACGTTTGCGTTATTTCTACTTCAGAAAGTGATAAAAGGCATCACACCACGATCGTGACACAACTCGTTCGACCGCTAGTCAGCTAGACTACGCTGAAGACCACCCATATATGCAACCGTTCTAACTACGATCTAAGGTTTATGCCTCCTAATATTTGAAGAGTGCATCCATTGAAATTTACGCTATACCCTAACATGCAATAACGATTTCAGAACGACAACGCGATTCGTATCACGGACTCTCAGAACCAAGGATACAGGACTAGAACAAATTATAGGTTAGCAGTATATATTCGATCATTTGTAATTATAACATGGAAATTCACATAGCTAAGACCGGGCACAGGTTTAATCATCAATTATTCAAACTAGCACATTGCAGTCTTTCTACATGTATTTTAATCGCCTTTATTTTGTAGCTTTTCCATTAATCCATGCACACTTTAGTTGACAGTAACAATGTCAAGTAAACAGGCCTCCTTGCTGTCTCCCCACTTAACTGTTATTGCAAAAGACACATCTATTCGTCGATATATGTAGTGTATATCTGAATTGTGCATGTATCAAAAATTCCATATTTTAATACTCTGCTGTCAAATACGAACCCAAATACACAAGAAAATTATGACATTCCCAATAATTTGGAATATGTAAGATAAGTTTTAACTGCAGCACTTGTGCATTTCACAGAAGAGTGACTGTGCAACAGTACTGCTTTCTCTCTGTAATGTTATTCAATCTGTTAGAAAAGCCAAAATTGAAATAGCAGTGTGGTGACAATTAAAGGGGCTAAGCCATCTATCACTGCGCTGAAATGCACAGCTTTGTTTTTTGCACAGTGACAGTGGGCGACCAGTTTTTTTTAGCAGTCATTCCTTAGCTCTTATTGCAATGAGAACTGCACAAGCTAGAATGAAGCAGTGCAAACAAGCTTGGAGAGTTGTGCTCAGAGCAAGTCAATGGTGACACATACAGAAACAGGCTGACATGTCTGTACAACTCCAAAAAATTCTTAAAATGCCCATGTTAATGAAAACAAAATGGTTGCTTAGTACTTAGTAAAAAGCCATACATGCCTTTTACTTTCAGTGTAAACATAACATAATGTGGGAGTTGGCAAACTGGCTTATATCTGGACGGCTCCTCATTGAGGTTCGGAAAGAATACTTCATATATTCAGGGAAACAGGATGCACTGACCAAGCATAGTGGTTATCTCAAGCAGAATTTGTAGAAATATATTTACAAGGTGAAACCTGTGTTGTTACAAAACACAATGAAATAAAAACTAAGCATATAAGTGTGTGTAGGGCATACATGCGTATATCCTCTCATACAGCTTTACAGTAATGTTTAAGACTCTTTTCTGAGCAGAAAAAAAATGAGGTATCGTAACTGTAATTCTGGTTCTAAAAACAGCAGATAAAAGTGAACATTTTCTGCACAACTTGTCATGTACAAAATTTTTGACCGTGCTAGCTCTTGTTATTAGCAACATCTTCTGCAAAGTAAAGCTTATTTTATTGCCAGTTTGGTTTTCAAGCTGGCAAAGTTCTGTTTAGGCATGCATTATGTTAAAATGACTTAGTCGTAAACCTAACTGCTTGAAGATCTTTGCCTAGGCTATGCCTAATTTTCGGCTTCATACAGGGAGTGTATGTGAATTTAATCAGTCCTAGAAGGACTGCATGTATTAGGCAAACAAGTGTCTTGTTTCGTGGCCTCTTTTTTCAAAATAATGTACCAAAATGGCAATCTCCCTTGGGCCTTATATGAATACTCTTGTTACTAATGTAAGGAAGACAGCAACTCTATAAATAAAATAATACTGAGTACAGGTTTGTGCCTTTCCATGCGTTTCACTGCCGTCAATGTAAGAAAATCACATTCACACACAAAATTCACAGCAGCTGTAATGTGACTCCATTCATGGTGACAGAACTGTATGTGGAATGCAGCTTTATTATAGAGAAGGAGGCACCCTTTTATAAATGCTGTAAATGCTGGCCCCGTAACATACCTGGCTGGCCATTTCAGATGAGGATAAGGATAAAATGACACACGCACACAACAGTCACGTGCGTAAACACACGCACCTAGCATTTTAACCACATCGTATAATGGAAGTCTCCATGTTGCTTCGCTGGAAACAAGGTAGGATAAAAGCACAAAGGAAATACTGACACATATCACCTCGTAATGGAGACGGATATGGCTGACAGTAAAAACTATTAATGCAGTCCTATTGACATTGACAAATAGGCCATTCCTGAGCACAGAGACGGTTGTGCTGGAGGGTTGGAATGTTGACATGATAGTGGGATGGCAGACCATATAGCAATCAATGAAGACTAGTTAAATGAAACAGTGAAAGGAAGCAAGGCAGGAATGTGGGCTAGTTGGTTGCATATTTGATGGGAATAATATGCTACACACTTACAAGAACCGACGACTGAAACGATGGACACAGGACAAGTGCACACTAGCAACTAAAATTTATTCTAGCACAAGGGCGCATAAATACATTTCATACACATGCTCAAAACAATGAATTCATTGCCACCGGCTGTGTCGCATGCTCTTTCGATTCTTGATTAGTTCTAACTCCTCACTTGATAACAACACCGAGGGTGTGCTTGTGCTCTCGTCTTCACCGACCTCCCATATCTCAAAGGCTTCTTTTATTTTCTTTCTTTCTTATCCCTTGCACAAGCTAAAATTGTAGTCTGTTCAAAGTAAGGTGAACATTTGTGATTTACACAATGGGGGGCTTGTCCTGTGTCCGTTGTTTCAGTTGTCATTTTCTCAAGCAAGCAGACGGTTGTTCTGGAGGGTAGGAATGTTGATGTTGATAGTGGGATGGCAGACCATATAGCAATCAATGAAGACTAGTTAAATGAAACAGTGAAAGGAAGGTCTTAAATGAACGTAAGAAAAAGGGAAGGGCCAAGTACAATACCTTTGAGATTGACCGAGATTCCAAAAAAAGAAAGGCAGGATGAGCAAGAATTAGCATGGGCCAACTGCTGTTAACTGGCTCGGATCACTTAAATTCCACTCAGAACAGTACGATGCAAGACATTACTTTATAAAGGATTTCATGGCATGCTTTCTCAAAGAGACTAAGGAGCAAGTGTATGTCACGAAGAACGAAAAGTTGCCAATCACAGGAAAGCTTTTCAAAAAGCGCACCGATATGGAAAGAACAATTTAATGGGCCACGACAATCTAACAGTGTGAGAGTATGTAGTGTTTTTCACAATTAGGAACCCATGCTAGTTATAGAAATGGTGCAATAATTTGGTGCTTATGATATTATCAGAACTAAAAAATTTACCACATTCTGCTGTATGCAGCCTTGCTGCGTTAATATCCACCCTGTGATATGAAGGCTTGAATTATGGACGGTTTTTCAGGGGATGTAACTTTATCAAAGCATGCATGCCTTAATATGGAAACTTGCTGTTTGGACAAATGACAGGGCTTAAAGCACAAAGCCAATTGGGACCCGCAGATTTTTGTAGTGTAATATGGACTGTGGTATCCAGATAATATAACATAGTGCAAGGACTATTACAAGTGTTTGGCAACAAATACACACTCGATCATATGGCTGTTGCACCCTGGAATTGTCCTCATATCACTTGCAGCATAGCGTGCAGTTTTTGTTAAACATTGAACTCCCAGGCATGCTGACTCTCTCCGTTTGCACTTTCTGACTGAAAGCACTTCTCTTCCTGGTGCCAAAATCATTGGCACTGAAGGGCTCGGCGACTCATTTCCTGGTGCACTTTGTTCACTGCACAAATTAATTAATTAAGCCGCTCGCTGACTGTATAACGTTTTTGTTATAACCTCGCAGATGTTTACTTGCAATACTAAATTTAATGGTTTTTTTTTTAACAGAGTACACAGCAAGAAGAAAAAAACTGCTCGAGTTAAAGCATGCCAGCCATGGGGAGAACTCGGCACAGGTGTAAAGCAGGGTATCTTCAAATACAATTCAAGCAGTAAGGAAATGGGTTGAATTTATATGTGATATCTCAGCCTCGACAGGTCGATGGCTGCACCGGCACTGTAGGACTTTCAGAAATGGCGCAACGTCAACATTTCAGAGTGAACCACGGTGTAATAGCGCTTAACACATTTTGAAAAACCCAAGTAAACCTTGTTAACGCGGTTTGGCAATATGCACAAATATGACCCCGTCACAACTATACGACAAATGTGAACAGATGTGTCCCAAGAAACCTATAGCTGGGCATTGTGGAAGGTGCAAACAGGCATCTGCATTCAAGTAAACAAATTAAGGAATGCAGCAAATGCAAAGAAGACTAAGGAAATCTAGGAAGCATTCAACATATCTGACAAACACATTCTCATAGGCACGCAATCGCCTTTATCCAGGATGCAAATAATGTTCATTGCAGGCAGTTGCAGGTAAACAAATGCAGCAGAAGCATGTGTGCATGTGCATTGATGACATATTTCTAAAGGCTTCGAGAATGTCTCACATAAGCTGGTGCAGCTTACTTAGGAAGCTCTAGTTAACAATTGTTCGACACCAATAAAGCCGAGCTGTTGAGCACCTCGGCGACAGAAGTGTAGTGAAAACAAATATGGGATCAGGTGCTGATTCAAAGAGTACAGTTTCTATGCCGAATGTCATGGCTCATGGAGCACTTCAAGATCGCTGCATTTTACCAATGGTCGGGGTAACCACGATGATGCACTTAATATTGCAAGCATTTGTCTAAAATGCAACTTTACTGCACGCTGCTAAGCGAAAAATGCATTGTAATCAAAGCAGTTTACTCAAAATAATTTTAATTTTTAACCATGATTTGCTGTTATGGAAAATTCTGTATGTACAGTTCTGATCCAGAACAAAAGTGTTAATATTAACACGGCACAATTGTACATTGGTTGCTTGATTTGAGAAGCTTAAACACCTGCTGTGGTCTTTATTCTTTTTTTTTTTGCATCAGATAAAATGGAATGCTCATGAAAAAGAGCTGCAATAGTTGGCACATATTTCACACTTGCTCAATAGTGAAACACCGGTGAACGAGTTGCGACAATGGTTTTTGTTCGTACATAAGCCTTCGTGATCAGGCCATAACATGTTACAACCCAAACTTAACACTAATGCTTTGGCTCAGACCATGATCACATGCAGGGGAAGCTGGATTCATTCAATTTGTTACGCAAATATTTACTACAGATATCGGCCCGCGCAGCCAGCAGGAAAAAATAAAAAAAGACGCTCCATATGTGAGAGCTGCTATGCACACCGATGTTTTCCCACAGATCTCACAGTGCCGTCTGCATCGTAATCCGGCCACTCATAGTCGCAAATTGCACTTTACGGAGCACAATGCCGCAGAATGCTGGCGATGCTTCTGTAGTCCGGGCAGAAAACAGCCCAAAGGCTGTGCAGCCGAGGTCGTTTCGCATACGCAGAATGGTCTCGTCGCACTCACGGCGGTTGTATAATACAGTACACACGAACTACGATCGATATCGGTGATGGATACGCCGCAGCACGACGACTTGTGCTCTCGATCACTGCAACCGCTGCAACGAATGCGACTCGCTGCAGAGCTCGAAGTTGGTAAGTTCATTTCGTCACGTCGCACTCACGGCAGTTCTCAAACTCACTACACACGCGTGCACCCGAACCAGGATCTACTTGTACTACAGCTCTAAGTTCATTTCAGCACTCGGAAAACAAGGCGTACGCCGTAAGCTTTTCAAACGTAATTAACTAGAGGGAAAGCTGGCGCCCCGTATATGGGAATTTGCATCCTTGCTATCCTATTGGCCAAGCATTGCAGATCACAAAAGCCAATATTTTGTGCTTAAGAGGCGCATTTTTTAAAAAGAAATAAGCTTTTAAAAAAATGTTGTGCCTTCAACATTTTAAAAGGTTTTTTCACAACATTTCGGAAAACAAAAACCTTTTATGGACCGCCTTCACCCCGCGACGTCACGAAGATGCGGTGGCGCTGACGTTAGCAGCGACTTTCGCATGGAAGGCAAAACAGGTTCCGCTTGCCCGTGCCCGTGCCTACCGTAGCTGCCGCAGCTACCGGCGGCTGCTTCAAGCCTGTGCACTGCAGAAGCAGCATGTATTGACCAGCTGCGTCACTGCTGGATCCGCGTAGTAGCATAAAAAATATTAAATTAGCCTCGATAGGTTTCTCGCGCATAAATGCCGCATTCGGAAACTGGCTAACAGGTATTGGGCCACGGTAGTAAAGCGCGAAGTCTGGGAGTCGATAGGCACTGCCGCTCAATGCACTTAATAGCATGCAAGTTACTGCGTTCATTCACCTGAACTTCAGGATAGTAGGCTGATAATTGCTCAAGGAAAAAAAAAGACATATGCAGCTGCACACGTACTTATCACCTTGAGCCGGAGTGCACGGGGCGCCGACAGGTTCACTCGCCCCCAAGGAATGCGTTTTTTTGTTAATAGCACACCATGTTTTAATGGCGCGTTTTATGACATTTAATATTTACTTGAAACTGTTTCTTGATATGACGACGTAATTATTTAATTCGAGTAGAAAGAAGTCCGGTAAGTTGTGTCATTCTTGCGCGGTCGCGTTGGTGTGCTTAGAATAGCGTACCTTAAGTGTGCTAAACGCCACATGCTTTTTCATTGCATCATGCATGTGTCATGTTTCATGAGGTAGTACATGATCGCGAAGCTTGTTTGGAAAGAAGCAGCCGCAGGCGTGCTACTAACAGACACGTGGCGAGATTGAGAGGGGACGCGGCAATGAAAAGTGTTTTCGTTATTCATGCATGCGAAATGTAACTAAACTTTGTGCAAATATGAAATTCCTACGCTAGATTCAGTAATTCCTTTTAATTATAGCTATACCTGGTGCAGTTCTGGGTAATTATAATTAACACCGTCGTCAAGTCCCCCCAAGGTCTCAAATAATTGAGTAGATAGTGCGCAGTTTTTTTATGCCAGCATGTACATAAAGCCCTGTTCTGTACGATGACGCGATTAGTTCTTTTTCTATATGATCAGTACTTATGCATGCGTAGTTACATGAAAACGTTTCTTACAAGAAATAACTAACACAGTACTGCACGTGTAGTGAAAAAAAAATCGAGAGATTTATTACGCTCCTCAACGTCTCACGAATAGTTTGCGACAAATGGAATCATTTGATTTTCATGCGAATTACGAAGGTGAGTGAACCAGTCGCAGAAAATGTGAGAGGTCACAAAACGAACCTTAAAGTTTATTCCCTCGTTTATGGCATCTTCGCTTTCGTTTTGGTTAAAGAAATGCGGCACTGAAATCAAAGATATTACCTCACAATTTTTGACGACCACACTTCTAAAAAGCGTAATTTATAAATTTGTATTCAATATTTTGCTATAATTTTTCGTCACGAAACTATAGACTTCAGGGCTAGGAAAGAAAATAATTCTAGAAATCAAAAATTTTCACCAAATCGACTAGCTTAACAAGATGACAAGTCGGCCTGGCTGGTGCGTGGTCATGCGGCTAAAAACGGCGCTAAGCGAGACAGGAGATCAGGGACACGACGCTGCAGGTCCCCACTTTTCGCACAGCGCGACACGTATACGTCCGTATGTCAGCAGACGATGAGGGCATGTCTGCTCCGCCGAAACAAGGCCAGCACTTCCTCTCACTACTGTCCCGAAGTAAAATCATTCCGGCTAGTGCAGAGTGTCAAAACTTGTTTTATTCAATGCCTATAGCGCATAAATAAATGGCAGGAACGCTTTCTACATGTTTACTACAAACCATATATACAATACAGTGGCAAACTATTTCTCTTTATAGGCCGCACGTGGCCAACGCGGGCTCGTGTACTTCAACAAATTACTAAGTTGGAAGCATCGACCATTGCTATGATTCGCAGAAACTGGAAACGCGCCTACAAGCCTTGAAAACCCGCGCTCAACACCTATCCGCGACGCCACTCCCCGACCTTTTTGCCTCTCACGAGCTCGCTAGCGACTGCAGCGCCACCTAGTTTGTTTACAAACATGCAGGACTGTGCTGTTGCGTTTCCGCTACTATAGATTTTGCACACTATTTTTACGCCGAAGTCGTTTGCGCGCGAAGCGCGCCGTACATACGGAATGTAACAGCTTAGTAACGCCACTCTGTGTTCCTGATAAAAAACCTACTGTCCAGCATCAAGTAGCTCATCGCCCCATGATGCTTTCCCTCTAGTTAATAGTAAACACGCGCATGCAGCGCATGATGCACGTTGCAACAACCGTGCATGCAAGTCGGCGCGCGCACACCTCAGTCGGGTTCAGTAAAAGAACACACGTGCGTTTGCGTTAGCTGCCGCGAGGTTGCATCGAGGCTGATTCATGGCAACACTTCGCTGCGATGTGCTGTTTGAAAATTCTTCACGCGGTTCGATGTTGGCGGCCGCTGATTTGGGCGCCACGTTGCTGGCTGCAATTTGGTGGCGACGCCAAGGCTAGCAGACGACAAGGCCTGCACTCGACCATTCGTTTTGGAAGTAGGCAGCACTTGAACTGCTGGAACTGGCGCTGCACGCTCGCGGTACCGCTGCGGAACTTTACAGAACTGGTGCAGGGAGTGCTAAAGTCACTGGAACTCTGATTTCCAGTGACTTTAGGGAGTGCAGGCGAATCGAACGGACCTTAAGGTTTTCGATGGCTGCCAGTTCAAGTGACCATGACGCGAATTCCTGTCAGGGGCTAACCATTACCCCTGAACAGGGGGTAATGGGCTAACTTGCTGGCAGCCAGCGGGCTGCCCGAGCGTGGAAAATCGAAGAGGCCCGTTTTTTTTTTGTTGTTCACAAAATTTATAAAACGCCTAACTTCGAAAATAAAACTTTGTGTCTCATAAAAAGAACATATAATTTATTAAAATTATTTAGTAATATTTTTTTGGTGCACTGTTATTTTGGAAACACGTTTATTCGAAACTGCGGCATATTGGAGTCCACTAGTCAAAGCGCGTGTTTGAAGTAGTAGCGGTGCCTGCAGCTTCGGTGTGCTAGTGTGAACTAGATGCGCTGGGCATGCCTGTTTTTCGTGTGAGGCAATATTTTTCACTGTGCAATCTTTCACTTTGTGAGCTGTCGTCGTTGGCACGTTTATAGGTCGAACGTTTGGCTGAAAATCTCTGTGTGAAAGAAAATATTGCAGACATGCTTGGTCGGCGTTTTCTGGTCTTGTACGGAAGCCAGACGGGCACCGCTCGGGATGTCGCCGAAAGAATCGGTAGGCAAGCGAGACGGTACAGATTTAGCGTCTCTGTCTTGGCTATGGACGATTATCCGGTTACCGAGCTAATCAAGGAAAAGTTAGTTGTGTTCGTCTGCGCTACTACAGGGCAAGGCGAGGAGCCCGACAATATGAAGTGTTTCTGGTCGTTTTTGCTGCGAAAGAGCCTGCCACTGAATTCGCTGCAGGCAATGAGACAATGTGTGATCGGGCTGGGGGACTCGTCGTACTTGAAGTTCAATTTCACTGCGAAACGCCTGTATAGACGTCTGGGTCAATTAGGCGCCCAGTGCTTGCTGGACCCTCTGTATGCCGATGAGCAACACGAACTTGGAGTAGACGGAATGCTGGATCCGTGGCTGGTAGAATTCTGGAAGATTGTTATGGACCTGTACCCGCTTCCCAACGGGTGCCTGCCTGTCAGTGAAGAAATCCTACCGGCGCCGAAGTACGCAGTCAACTGCGACACGGCTTCTGTAGTCACTCCTCGTCCTAGCAGTGAGAAGTTGTTCAACGCCACTGTGGTTTGCAATCAGCGTGTTACCAGCCCCGACCACTTTCAGGACGTGCGACTGATTAAACTGAATATTGAAGGTTGGTTTTTTTCTTACTGTCCTTTCCTACTGGCGGTTTTATTTTTGAGAGGAATCCCATGAGGCGTCTTCACAGTCTGAAGCAAAGAAAAAATGAGGCTGATACCCTGAGCAGTAAACTATGTGATGATAACACTAGTTAAGCAGGCATTATGTTAAATCTCTTATCGTTAATGAATTGAAAGCATGAGGTGGAGCATATTTAACTTCCATAAAAATTTTCAGAGCAGATAAGGAATCACTAATATGACAGCTTGTTACAGAAAGCTTTACGTGAGGTTATTTATGAACACCTTTGCGTTCTGCAACTTGATTTTGTTATTATTTGTGGCTTGGCCTGAAATGCTTCCGTTTGTTTACAGCTTTCAACTGTGTTAGCAGAGCTACTTTGACATGCAGAGTTGCTCATGCACTGTGAAGTCAGATGTGAGAAATTCGGAATGAGTTGAACTTGTCATTAGACGAAAAATTGTACAGTGGCTTGTGATTAGCTCACTTTATAAAGACTGCCCTCAGTATAGTGGGCAACTAAGGGGTTGATGGCTAACACTTTCCGAGGATGTTTAGTTAAAAGGGTTGTGTAGTGAAGTAAGACGATGTTGGGCTAGTCGGTTTATAGTGAATGCCAAAGAAACTGCGCAAAGACGACGGGACAAGAAGAGGCACAAAGCACAGAAAAACACGTGTGTGTTTTGTGTGTGCGTCTTTGTGCTACCTCTTGTCCCGTCAACCTCGCGCAGTTTTTTTGGCATTCACTGTGTAGTGAGTAGCAGAGTTTGATCATTTTCTTGTTTTTCATTGCCTCATAGGTTCTGGGATGACCTTCGAGCCTGGTGATGTGGTGGTTGTCTACCCAGAGAATTGTGAAGAAGATATCTATGAGTTTTTCAGGCTGTTCAGTTTGAAGGCTGACATGCACATTTCAGTTGCACCAATGGAAGAGGGCGCGCCATTGCCACATTTCTTAGCAGCACCATTTTCACTTGACAGGTGTGTGCGAAAGTACTTCGACCTCACATATATTCCAAAGAGGTGAGACCCTACCTTTTGTTCTAGTATACTTGTTTACTACCTTAACGTGCACATGCTAGAGACACTGAGGAGGGTGGCTGGGCTGTCCCCTGCCTAGGGGGCCGGGGGGGGGGGTGGCAAGGTGGCACCTTTGGAGGCAGGAGGGTTCACACGCCATTGTTTGGGGGGAGTGATGCTCGTGCTGCTAAAGAAGTAAACTGACAACCTGTTGCCACTATATTCATGCATTTTGCTAGGAACCCTGCATGCCAGCTTGTGAATTTCTCCCCTTGCTGTGACAGATGTACAAAAAAAGTGCAGATTGAGAAGAGTATATTTCTTGCATTAACTGAAGACTGCTGCCAACATGCTTCATTTATAAATAAACATACATGGTAAATGCACTTGTGAAGTGAAAGGTGTTTAATTTCATGAGGCCTTTTCCACACTGGTTTTTCGGGAATCCAGACTGAATGCATATTTAGCACACAGTTTTGTACAGAGTTCACTGCACTCCAGATAATAAAGGAGATAAGCTTATATGTGATATATAGTCCTATTTCAAAGTAGTCTTTGTTTTAGTGCACTAATTCAACCAGAGGTGCAAATTTATGCTTTAACATCTGTCAGAATATTTGGACAGTCTTAAAGCTCTCAAGTTTGCATAATGAAATTTCTTTAACTTGTGTTTAACTGCAAAACAGCAGCCCTTGACTGAATTCATTTGCAAACCATTTACAAGCACCATAATGTATAGTATTTTAATATTCCAGACCGTTTCTTTGTCCCTTACCTCTTGCCTAGGTCCTTTTTTGAGCTCTTCTGGCACTTTGGTGGCAGTGACCTCGAGAAGGAGCGCCTTCGAGAGTTCAGCACCACTGGCGGTCAGGAAGACCTTGTGGAATATGCCATCAGGCCACGACGAACTGTGTTGGAGGTGTTTACTGACTTCCCTCATACCACAGCTAATGTGCCACTAGCCTACCTCTTCGATTTGATTCCACCCATCCGTCCACGCTACTTCTCAATTGCGAACTCGTTGCGCTGCCACCCGGGCCAAATCCACATTCTGGCAGCCATTGTGAACTTCCGTACCAAACTGAAGAAGCCACGCAGGTAATGTGAACAGATGGAATAAGAGTGCCCTTTGAGTCATTGCTAGACATGAGTGGCTGGCAATGCAAGTAAAAGCTTCCTTTGCACTCGTGCGCGCCTACAGTTGCATGGTGGAGCATGCATACGCTGTGTGTAAAAAGGGCTCACGGCTGGAACAAAAGCATTGCAAGGCCCAGGAATGCAGGCCATGAGTTTATTTGAAGCTCTGCACTTTGGATGAGGGGATGCGGTTTTCGGTTGTGCATGAGTTCCCTTCATAGCCTTCAAGTAAGCCTTCTAACATACAAAACAAAAACGTGACAGGACAAACTGTAGCAGTGGCTTCTTTAAAGGCTGCTGAGGACAGGTGGACAATGTCCTTTATCGATAGGTTACTGTGTTTTAATGACGGAGAGCAGGGACGCCGGAAGTATATTTTCAGTGGTGGAGGCTCAAACAAGCTTTTTTACTTTTTTGTTTATGTATCAAGGTTTTTCATATATTACAATCGAGAGAGAACAATTACCTGCATGAGAAAAATTATTTCCTTATGCAGTGTTTCTTTGATCGCTGGATGGCGCATACTATACAAGCATTAACAAGAAAAAAAATTGCAAAATGAATTTTCAGTGCGCACATATTTATTTACATTTCAAAAATTTACAGGCATTTGTGCATGAACAAAACCATAACATAAAACAACAGTTTAAATACCTCAATACAAGCAAATGCGCTACAGTACATGTATACAGTTACCAATAATGCACGCAAGCAGCAGACATTTCGGACAGATGTGATCTTTCTAGGGGCTTAGGCAGGTCCAAAAGTTGCTGCTCGCTCTGCTGTTCTGCTCACAAACTTCCTGATGACGTCGTCTAAACTTAGGAGCGCCATTCTTTCTTTGTGTATACGCAAAATCAAAAGTGCGATAACCTCTTTTGAGTCGCTCGGTTGCGCAATTATGTTTTGATTCTGCACAGAGCACTAAAAGAGCGTTCCCCAGAAGCGACCGATGCTGGTTTGGAAAACAGAAGCTGAACATACCTCACGACCTGAACCATCAACTCACGAATGTCTTGCGATTCCCTTTGTAGGATCTCCAAACTGCTCAGAGTTGTGGTAGAATCAGCACCGCTTAGAAGAGTTGATAATAGCATAAACTGCGCCGAGAGTCTGCACAAGTCATAATAGACTGCATGCACTCCCAAAGTCGCCTCTAGTGCATTTGCTGTATGCCGACTGCCTCCAGCGGCGCTGGTTAAGATGTCTTATAGTTTTACGAGCTGTTTCATGCCCGGCTGCTCAAAACGCTGTTTTGTTTCACTTATGATTCGGTCGGCATTAGCGAAATACTCCTTGCGCAGCGTGGCCTTAACGTCAAATGCAACTGGCTGAACAGGTCTATCAGTCGTCTCGTATCTCACAGGAGGCTTTGTCGGCCTTGACATACGAGGTTCCTTCAGGCCTAGGTGCGCTGCTGTTGTGCTCGTGTGCTGCCACAGCTTCTCAAACGCAGTTTCAGAGCGCAACTGGGAGATCGCCTCGCAGAGAGCCTATGCTGCCTTTTTTGCACCTGCTGCGCAATATGTTGAGCTCTGGAGAGCCCTTGCTAATTCATCACAAGGCCCAAGATGGCTACGGAAATGTGGATACCTAACAATGTTTCAAATTTCTGCAAAAGCAGATCGTAACCTCTAAATGTAGCCTTGCTGCTTTTGGTCACTTAACCTGGTGTCTGCAAGAGCTCCTTCAGTGTCTCTTGGACACTGGTGTAATTCTCAACGAATCTTTGCATCGACTTGACTCTAACGGTCCATCGTGTCAGGCAAAGCAGCAGTAAGATACTTGGCCTTGATCCACTCTCAGCTGACTCGCGTCCTGTGCAGGGAGGAAGCGGTACTGGCCCACTCTGTCTCTTGCTTTGCAGCAGACGGCGCGGTTTTCGGCGAGCTGTCTTTGTGAACCACCACTTGGTCACAGCGTCACAGCTGCTGGTTGCAGTTGTTGGATTTGGTACGCAGATGAGCCGGCACAACGTGGGCACCGATGCAGTGCTGCATGTTAACTGAAAAAAAATTATCGCTGTGGCATATGGTATAGTATGTGCATTGAGGATACCTGATTATGATGTATGAGATAACCTCACATTTTCATGTCCCTACTCGGTGGTTTCGCTAGCTATGGTGTTAGGCTGCTGAGCCCAAGGATGTTGGATCGAGTCCCGGCCATGGTGGCCACATCTCGGAGGAGAGCAACTGCAAAAGCGCTCATGGGCTGTGTGTTGTACGCTCACATTGTACCCATTTGACCAGGATTAATACGGAGTCCTTCACTATGGCTTCTCTTATAGCCCATGCGCACTTTGAGTCATAATACCATCCTTTCAGATTTAAATAATCTATATACATGGGTTTCAGTAGAGTTAGTTCTTGGGCTAGTTGGTATTGTTGATTGAAGTTCATAGTTCTTCAGCGCAACGGCACGTTTTTAGCCAAGGAAAAGAAGACAGAAGACAGAAAAGAAGAAGGACGAACAGGGACGAACACAGCGCTGACTTACAACTGTTTATTCAGAGTCGCACACACAGCTTAAATACTCTCAGACCAGCGCAGGCGCACACCGTAAAAGAACCAAAAAAAGGGAAAAAAAATAGGAAAAACAATCTCATCATATCTTTATCGCAGAAACTTTGACAGGAACGCCTTTTCTGTATTATACAGAATGACTGAGGTATCGCTGACACACTCTGACCCAGCTTTTTTAATATAGTATGCCTCTATCGTTTCACGGGTTGTTTTTAATTTGCTTCTGCTTAGAATCCTCACTGCCGAAAACATCGGTGTGCAATCTTTGCAAGTTGCGCAGTGCTCAACAAGGTTAGCACCTTCCCTATTCCTTAAATCTCTTTCGTGTTCCCTGAGACGGTCGTTGACGCAGCGCCCCGTTTGCCCTGTGTAGGACTTGCCACACGTCAAGGGAATTTCGTACACAACGCCTGTGGCGCATTCCGCAAAGCGGTTCCCGTGCCTCTTTTTACACCCAGGTTTCTTGTCATCACCTGTGATGCGTCGGGCCAACTGGCCTAGCTTCCGAGGGGCTGAAAAGACCAACGGCACATTGTGCCGGTTTGCCACCTTTTTGAGGCCATGAGATAGTTTGTGCACGTAGGGCATCACTGCAGGTTTTACTTTAGCCCGCGGGGGTGTTATTGCCTCCTTCCGAGTTCCGGGCTTCAACTTCTTCAATAACGCTTCTGCAACAGCGACTACTACCGAGTCAGGGAAGCCGGCGGCCTCAAGCCTAGCCAATTGGTTCTCAAAACTATCTTGCATATCATGCACACAGGATTTTAAGAGTGCAGATTCTAAGCAGAGTTTTGCGATCCCTCTCTTCACAATCTTTGAATGGGATGAACTATAAGGCAAAAGTTCTTTTTGTGCTCTGGGCAAGTAAGACCAGCACACGTGCTTATTCATAAACCTTAATCTCACATCCAAGAACTGCAGGCTGTTTTCAACCGGGAGCTCATACGTGAAAGTGAGCCCCCTTCCATGCTTTTTGAAGTCATGCAGTACACTCATAAGCGTATCCTCATTGGGAATGGCACAATGCTTGTCTAAAACAATTAAAAAGTCATCCACATAACGAAACACTTTTCGAACACAGTCAATCTTAGATTGCTTAAAATGATAGTTCAAATGGCGATCAATGCATGCTAAAAAAATATCACATAAAACCGGGGCGACG